>NW_016804369.1:2262115-2292155 GCF_001698545.2 Rhinopithecus bieti
AGAAAGGGAGGGAGGGAAGAAGGAAGGAAGGAAGGAAGGAAGGGAGGGAGGGAGGGAGGGAGGGGGGAGGAAGGAAGGAAGGAAGGAAGGAAGGAAGGAAGGAAGGAAGGAAGGAAAGGAGGGAGGGAAGGAGGGAAGGAGGAGGGAAGGAGGAGGGAGGGAGGACTGAGGAGTATGGTTCAGCGAAACCTTTGCACCCAAGGTTGGTGGCACCAGCATCACCAACAAGAGACACAGGTGCCCTCAGCTGGTTGCAGGCCTCCTCCCACCCCACAGGTGACCAGTCAGCTTTTCAAATGGGTGAAAGTCAAAAGAGAAACTGAGGAAAGAAGCCATGCACTACCACTATCTACAAGGGATGAGGCGAGTGAAGAACAGAGTTTTCTGGAATCAGCAGCTCTGGTTGATCAACAACAGACCAGCACAGCCGACCCGGTTCTCCCCCAGGTTCCCCACACCACACAGATTCCAAACCTTCAGGCAGACGTGGGAAACACGGAAACATTGAGCCGTCGAGTATCCGCCCACCTGGGACAGATGCTCACTGCTGTGCCCTAAGGAGACTCCTGGACACAAAGGAAGTTCCCGGGCGGGCGAGGCCCTCTGGTCCCTGAGGTTTAGCGCTCGCGGGTCTAGACCAACCTATGAGGTGCACTCGGCTTCAGGTATGACCTCAGCCAAAGGCCAGCAGAGAGCTGAGGGCATGTCCCAGAGGTGCGTAAAGCACCCCCTGGTCACGCTGTATTCAAGGATTCTCAAAGTGAGGTCCCTGGATGCCTCCACCTCCCCTGGGATGCGTGGGAATGCAGATTCCCGGCCCCACCCCAGACCTGCTGGATCAGAGGATCTGAGACTTGTAGCCCCTTAACCTACCCGCTAGGATGCCAGCACTCACCAACGTGTGAGAATCACTGCTCCAATTAAAACTTCAACCGGACTCCAAAAATACAAATGTGGCAGGGGGTGGATTTGACATGGAAAGCGAAGCGAGCTCAGAAAAGAGCCAGATCCTGCCTCTCCTCCCGCCCCCTGAGTACCTGCTGGTCTCTTCCAGGCGCCAACAGCGCAAGGGACCAAAGAGATGAAACTGAAAGCCACAGTGTAGGGCCCACCTTGTCTTTTCATCTTCATGGCTGAGAGCTCTCAGTCCGGCTGCACGCTGGCCTCACCTGGGAAGCTTCCGCACCACGCACGCCCACCCCCAGACTCTGCAGGCTTGGGTTTCTCTGCCGGGCTTGCAGCATGGGGGAGGCCAGCTGCTATGCCCCGGGAAGGGCTGCGTGGCGCCTGCCTCCTGAGTGGGGAGCGGCCCCCACAGCTCCAGCATCTTCCTGTCTCCCGGGCACGTGGGCAGTGCCACCCTCTCCCTGACCCAGTTTGCCATCCTCTCGGAAGGGGCATAGGGGAATAGCGGCCGCCAGCGCCTTCCCTGAAACAACCTGGAAGGGCTCCACGCTGGGCCCGGCAGCTGCCATATGGCCAGGGCACAGCCCTCGACCCCAGTCACGCCCCACCACCCCCCACTGCAGAAGGGGCGCCCGCCTGCCTTCCCTTCACCACGCCCCCCCCACCGAGGAACCTCCAGAGTCGGTCAGACCCTGCCCATCCCACTGGGAGCTTGGGATCATGTCTCACACAACAAGCCAAGACCCCACAGCCCAGCGGGGGCTGAGTCTGAAGCTAATCCCGGGACAGCCCAGCAAGGCTGGGAGGGAGCCAGGGAGGGGCCATGTGCATGGGGAGGTGGTGATTTTTAGAGCCTTCCCCCACTGTTCCCCTTAGAAACCGGGTGAATGAGCCTGCACACCAGCTCCCCTCCCCTGCCCGCTCCTGCTCGGAGCCCGACAAGGCTGCCAGCAGCCCGGCCTGCCACAGGGCCCGGGAGCCCAGACACCTCCTCTTCCCACCAATCTTCCATTTTCAGAGGGAGCCGCTCTCTCTCCTCTCAGGCCTGCTCCATCTGTGACATTTCTCCTTCCCTGGATGAAGTGGGGTTTTCGCCCTCGTGAGCAGAGTCTCCTTCAGGGCACCTCCGTGAGAGAAATACGGGGCTGGACAGGGCCCCCTTCCCTCCCTCCTCGCTCACCCTAAGCACCTGCAGGGACCCAGCGGCCACGCAGGCATGGAGCCAGCACCCCTGCCTCCCCTGGGGCTAGTGACCAGGCTGGGAGGTGAAACAGTCCTCTCTCCCTCCCTCCCTCAAGCCAGCCCTGACCCCGGCCTCAGCCAGCCGTCCGGACCTCAGCCAGCCGTCCCGACTCAGCCAGCCGTCCCGACTCAGCCAGCGTGCACTCCCCGGGGACAGGAGGGAGGCTGCTTCCAGCGAGGCCTCTGCTGACAGATGTCTGGGCCCCCACCTGGACCTACCCAGACCTAAGCTCCTGGGCAGGTGGTCCCGTACACCCTGCCTTTCCCAGTGAAATACGGTTTCCACTAGGAGAGTCTGCCCCCAGCCAGCAGCCCGCACACACTGGTCACACAGACACACGCATGCACGCACACACTTTGCCAGGGAACATCTGTTTTGACAAACACATTATTCAAGTCAGTCCACGGGACGTGAATTGACAGATTCCTGGGTGCAGCCTGCTGGCTTTGTGCATTTGCACCTGAGCCGAGCTGGGGACTCTGATGTGTTTGTCCCACGGCCCCTTCCCCACTCCACCCCGCCCCCAAGAAGACAAGTCCAGGCCTGAGCCGCTGCTGTCTGAGACGCCCAGGGCGCACTCCCTAGGCGAACGGGACTGTGTCCATCGGGTGCCAAACTTTGCCTGGAGGGGCTTTTCTGAAATGCCTGGGGTGGGGGCCATGACAGAGCCACAGCACCCCTGCAGCTGACACCCGGCACCCAGGAAGAAGTCGGTCAGCCCTTCCCTTCCGAGACGATCCTGAATTCCAGGCAGCACCAAGATGCCAGCAGGGCGAGCCGCTGCTCCCCGCACCCAGCGTCCCTGGACCCCACGCTGAAGGGCATTCTCCATCCGCTGCAAAATAAACTTTGTCTGGGCAAAGAGTTTCCAGCTAACCCCCTGTGATCATCGCCGCTGCAGCTCAGGTGCAGAAAGGCGAGGGGAGACGGGAAGCTATTTTTAGGAGAAAAAAATAAACCTCAGCCTACCTTTAGAAGCGAGCTGTGCCAAGGCTCCGGAGGTTCACCCGGAGACAACTGCAGTGTACTGTGTCAGATTACAAACTGGGGGCGAGAGGGAGGGAGGGAGGGGGAGAGGGAGAGACGGAGGGAGGGAGGAGGGGGAGAGGGAGAGAGGGATGGAGGGAGCAGCAGAGGGAGAGACAGGGAGCAAGAGGCAGGCAGAGGCGGCGCCCAGTCAACATTGCAGGGCATTGGTGTGTCTGCACTGCTTGCGTTCAGCTAGACATGATTCATTAGTTTTCTGCAGGCAGGCAAGCAGGTCGAGAGGGAGGGAGAGAGAGCGAGAGAGAGAGAGAGAGAGAGAGAGAGGATCATCCGCCATGCAGCAGTAACCAGAGCCTATGAAACGTCAGTGTTTGAACGCACGCACACACACATGCACACAAATACACATGCACACACACGTGCACGCACACACACACACACCAAGATGGCTATACCCCTCACTGCCAGTTTCTCTTTCACAGAGATGTGGTGAAAAGCTCGGACAGAGATGGAGGCAAACAGCTCTCAGCCACACAGGGCTTGCGGTTGGTGCTTTTCCCTCCATCCCTGGGAAAACAGCACAAGATCTTCCCTGCAGGAGGCCAGGGACTCCTGCAACTGACAGGCAACCAATCAGCACATCAAGGTGAAAGCTGCCCTGGGCTCTACTCCAGGAAGCTCGGAAACCCAAACACCCTCAGAATTAAGTGATGAGGAGCTACTCAAGCTGCCTGGGTCTTTGCTGTCCTGTCTGGCTCCCCTCCCCACCAAAAGCCTCCAGTGGCCCCGAGGGTTCCTCCTTCCCACAGAACTTCAGGTGGTGGCACAGATACACCCACTACCTAGCAACCGGGTGGTGCAGGAGGGAAAAAACCCTGGGAAACATGCATGGACTTCACACACATGCTTCCTTCCCTGGGTAAAATCCCATGCTTGTTTTGAAAGGTGCTAAATCAGGTAGCTCATGCAAAGGAAAACCCCTTTGGTATTTTGGGCTCCACATACCCTAACTGAGGCTCTGAGGGCTCCTACTAATGATGGCCCTGTGCAGGGACAAGACTCAAGTGTAGGACACAGGAAGTCCAAGGAAGGGCTCACCACCAGTCCTTTGTACAAAAAGGAAGGACTTCTCCTGAGGTGCTTTCTGCTGCTTCTCCAATTAGACTCACTTTACAAGTTTTTTAAAAATGGGCTCCTTAGTAAAGCCAAAGCATCCTCCCATCACCATGGTTTTTGCTTGTGATCTTAAAGGAACTGCAATGGTCTCAAACCTAGACAGCCAGAGGAAACCTCTTCCCAAGACAACTTTTTCAACACTGTGACAGACGGGTCCAGCGAGTTTTCCCAATCAGGATTCATTTTGGCCTCCCAGATAGGCTTTTGAATTATATGCCTCTGAATTTGCCTGCAAGACTGGAGGCTTCCTTCAAGCCCTGTGTAGAGTAGCCCCAGCCTCTGTGCATGGAACAAAGAGATACGTGCTGTATCCAGGAGTAGGTGGCAAACCACAGATGATTCCTTTTCACCCTGCAGCAGAGTTCTCAGGTCACAGAAACTGCAAGACTGCAGAAAATCATGGAAGGAACTGGTTACCAGATACTTATACACACATGTTCATAGCTGCGCTGCTCTCAACAGGCAAAGGGTGGAAATGATGCAAGTGCCCATCAACGGATGAATGGGCAAACAAAATGTGCCATATCCATACAATGGAATATTACTCAGCCAGGAAAAAGGAATGAAGTACTGATTCATGCTATCACATGGATGGACCTTGACAGCACCATGCCAGGGAAAGAAGCCAGACACAAAGCCCTATCTATCATATGAGCCCATTTTTATGAAATACCCCAAATAGGCAAATTCATAGAGACAGAAAGGAGACTGGTGTTTGCTAAGGGCTAGGAGGAGGGGAGATGAGGAGTGACTCCTTAGTGGAGTGGGGTTTCCTTTTGGGGTGGTGAGAACGCTTTGGAACAAGAGAGAGGTGGCAGCTGCACAAGATGGTGAATGTATTAAATGCTGCTGCGTTGTTCACTTTAAAATGGTTAATTTTATGTGATGTGAACTTTACCTCCATAAAAACATATGACAAGACTGTACAAAGCGCCTGTGCATTGGACCCCACTGGCCCAGTCTGCACCTTCCTGACTCCATCTGTGTGGCCTGGAGCAGGTCAGTCTTTTCCCACATCTGTAAAACGATCGTGTCTGCTTATCACATAATATCTACTTCACGAGGCTCTTCTGGGCAGTAAATGAAATATTTGACAGAAGGAAATAAAGCTATTCCCCCTTAGAAAGGACTCACTCTTTTACAAGGTCATTCGGTGGCATGAAAATAACTCTCCACCTCTATTTTCTCAGCAGAGAGGAAATTAATTTTTAAGGAATGCCATGGATCATATAGGCCGAAAAACCAAGGTTCTAAAACAAATAAGCTGCAAAAAATGTTTCCATTCAGAGATGCTGGGCCCCATACAGGGCCATTGCTGCCTGCGCCAGCCCCGCCGAGTCTGTCATGGCTGCGCCAGCCCCGCCGAGTCTGTCATGACTGCACTGTCGTCTGCGACATCTCACGTGTGTGGGGCTGGTCGTGGGTCTCGGCATGAGGAGCCTACTGTGTCGACTGGACAACTTGAGACCAGAGTTGACTGTAGCTGCCAAGAGACACATGGTCAAATCAGAAACAGAATGCAGGGCCAGGTGCAGTGGCTCATGCCTGTAGTCCCAGCACTTTGGGAGGCCAGAGTGGGAGGATCACTTGAGCCTAGAAGTTCTAGACCAGCCTGGGCAACATAGTGAGACCCCATCTTTACAAAAAATACAAAACTTAGCTGGGCATGGCAGTGCATGCCTGTGGTCCCTGCTACTCAGGAGGCTGAGGTGGGAGGATCGCTCGAGCCCAGGGTGGTCAAAGCTGCAATGAGCTGTGACTGCTCCACTGCACCCCAGCCTGGGGGATAGAGTGAGACCCTGCATCAAAACAAAAAAAAAAGAAAGAAAGAAAGAAAAAGGAAAGAAAAGAAAAGAAAACTAATGCAGGATTCCGTTTCTTGGTGTCATGTTCTAACTTCACAAAAATTAGGTAAATTTTGTTCATAAAATACTGAAAAAAGGTAACAAAGCAGAGACTTTCATAGGTGTGCTCTTAGGTAACTAACAATCCAGATGAAGCCATTCTGTGCCTGTGAAGAATGAGGACATGTTCAACCCAGCAGGAAGGAGCTGGCCGGTTCTGAAAAGTGAGCTGCCATGGTGGGGACCAGTTTCGGTGACGGAATCAGAAGTGCTGACCTCCTCCAGGGCTTGTTACCGGCAACCTGCTACCTCTGGGCCGGACACAGGCCACACAAAGGCGTTGTTACTCACTGGCTCTGTTAGGCTGTCAGACTCCTGTGAATAAGGCACCATTTGTTTTATCTGGTCCTGGATGGAACGAGTGTTTGCCAGATGTCAGGAAGTGTCAGACGCAAAGCTGCATAACTGCCATTCACAGAGTTTTGCAGCCCTACGTACGGAGACAGCACAACTGGGCCGTTTCCACTTGGAACTGCTGCCTGAGAAAATGCCAGTCATTTTGTTTGCAACGTAGTTCTGAAGGCTCAGCATTAAAGTGGAATCTCCTGTCCCTGAACAGCTAATAACAGGTCTGTGCCGACACTGAACATCAGCGCCTCTACGGGCCCGAGCTTTCACAAAGCACAGCAGGTTTTCCATGAGGCCAATTCCAAGGCCGGTGGCTAAGTGCAGCCCCCTAAATCCTTTCAAGCAGCCTTTGAAGTTGGGTGTTCACCATAAGTGCACCACTCAGCGAGGAACATCTCTCGGAAAAACCTGCCCTGTTTACAAGTAGCGGGGTAGTCAGAAAGGTCTAAAAACTAGACAGTATTGGAGATGATATGATGATCTACTTGGAAATCCAGATGAACCAATCGCAGAAAAACTGTTACAAATAAGAATTGCATAGGAGAGGATAGAATAGGTCTGGCGTGGTGGCTCATGCCTGTAATCCCAACACTTTGGGAGGCTGAGGCGGTAGGACCGCTTGAGTTCAGGAGTTTGAGACCAGCCTGGACAACACGGTAAAAGCCTGTCTCTACAAAAACTACAAAAACTTAGACAGGTGTGATGGCTCATGTCTGTAGTCCCAGCTACTTGGGGGCTGAGGTGGAAGGATCACCTAAGCCCAGGAGGTGAAGGTCGCAGTGAGCCATGATCACACCACCGTACTCCAGCCTGGGTGACAGAGCAAGACTCTGTCTCAAAAAAAAAAAAAAAAAGAGAGAGAGCTCTACATATATTCCATAATTGGATAGAATAGTATATTATTTTTGGTTCCCAGCAAATATATATTTGTATATTATTGCATATTATTCTGGAGGAACAAAACTAATATATAAAAATCAATAGCTTTCCTATATAAAAGCAATAATCAGTTAGAAAGTATAATGGAAGGGGAAAAAATTCCATTTATAATAGCACACAAAAAGAAAGGCATGCCTAGAAATGTGTAAGATATATATGAAGAAAACTGAAGAAAAAAATAAAAGAAAAATTGAGCAAAAAGAAAAGCCAACCCCACACTAGGAGAAGGTCCTTAAATTTTATAAAATTCTCCTGAAACCAACCTTCACATTTACTATGATTACTATCAACATAAAGGCAAGATTTTTTCCAGACCTCTGGAAGCCGATTCTAAACTTAGTATGGAAATATAAGCCCAAAAGTATAACCCAGACATTTTGTTGAAGGCAAGAAAAAGTAATGAAAGAAAACTAGTTTTACCAGACATTAAAAATGTATTATAAATATATAATTAAAATTGTTTTGTCCTGGTACATGAACAGACAGACCCATAGAACAAATTGGGTGGTCCATAAACAAATCCAATTACATAGGAGAATTTAATATATGATAAAATAGTACTTATAATCAATAAGAAAATATAGAATATTCAATAAATAATGGTCAGAATACAGGATAATTAAGAGAGAAAGTTCTTAAACACAAGTATATTCCAGATCAAGTATTTAAACATATAAAAGAAAAATTAGATGTTCTAGAAAAATTATGCATTTTTTTCATTATTGTCAAATGAAGAAGGACTTTCTAAGAAAACCCAGGAACAAGAAAAGGAAATGCTGATTAAATTTGATTACATGGAAATGTAAACTTCTGCACAGTGGGAAAATGCCACAAATAAAACCAAAATATTGGCTACAACTGAGATAACATATTTGCAACACATATTTCAGACTCAGTTGTGGGTCCAATTTTGTTGGGCCTGGAGTTTATATAATGTGGTGAGCCCTAGTTAAGAAAAATAAAACACAGAGAACACCAATACGAAATATACAAATGATCATTTATCGAGAATAAGGAAGTAAATCACAACAAATTCCAGATTTTAAAATGCTGACAAATCCCATAAATATCACAAAATCCAGAAAAATATCATATATTTATTGTAATTAACTGCCTAAGACTCTACTATAATATTGTTTTCATTGATACATGATAAATGTACATAATTTAGGGGTATGTGTGCTAATTTGATGCATTCATGTAAATATAAAAATAAAATCAGGGTAATTGGGCTACCTATCACCTTATAATATTTGAGTAATATTTGTTTTTAACACTGTTTGACTGTGTAATCTTTGATTACTTCTCCAGATGACAATGATTTTATAATTTTGTTTTCTTTGACAGAACAGAAAGAAAACTCTTTCTTCTAGCATGATGATCAAAATTGGCTTTTTAAAGTTATTATTGAAGGCTTAAATGTTTTTTTTAGGCAGCTAGAGAGAAAGGGCAGGTCACCAACAAAGGGAATGCCATCAGGCTAACAGTGGACCCCTCAACTGAAGCTCTACAAGCCTGAAGAGATTGGGGGCCTATATCCAACATTCTTAAAGAAAAAAAAAAATCTTCAACCAAGATTTTCATATCCAGCCAAACTAAGCTTCATAAGCAAAGGAGAAATAAGATCCTCTTCAGATAAGCAGATGTTGAGGGAATTTACCACCAGACCTGCCTTACAAGAGATCTTGAAAGGAGCACTAACTATAGAAAGGAAAGACCACTACCAGCTGATACAAAAACACACTTAAACACACAGACAAGTGTTGCTATAAAGCAACCACACACAAGCCAGCATAATAAGTAGCTAACAACACAATGACAGGATTGAATCCACACATATGAATACTAACCTTGAATGTACATGGGCTACATGCCCCACCTAAGAGGCACAGAACGGCAAGTTGTGTAAAAAAGCAAGACCCAATGGTATGCTGTCTTCAGGGAACTTATCTCACACATAATGACACCCATAGGCTCAAAATAAAGGGATGGAGGAAAATCTACCAAGCAAATTAAAAACAGAAAAAAGCAATGGTTGTGATCCTAATTTCAGAAAAACATACTTCAAACCAACAAAGATAAAAAAGGCAACATTACATAATGGTAAAGTGTTTAATTCTACAAGAAGATCTGACTATCCTAAGTATATATGCACCCAACACAGGAGCACCCAGATCCATAAAGCAAGTTCTTAGAGACCTACAAAGAGACATAGACTGCCATACAATAATAGTAGAAGGCTTCAACACTCTACTGACAGTGTTAGACAGACCATCAAGGTAGAAAACTAACAAAGATATTCAGGACCTGAACTCAACATTGGACCAAATGGATCTGATAGACCTCTACAGAACTCTCCACCCCAAAACAACAGAATATACATTATTCTCATTGCCACATGGCATATATCAATGACATAATTGGACATAAAACAATCTTCAACAAATTCAAAAGAACCAAAGTCATACCAAACACTCTCTCAAATCACTTCACAATAAAAATAGAAGTCAAGACTAAAAAAATTGCTCAAAACCATGCAATTACATGGAAATCACGTTCAGGTAAATAATAAAATTAGGGCAGAAATCAAGAAGTTACTTGAAACTAATGCAAACAAACATACAACATACCAGAATGTTGGGGACACAGCTAATGCAGTGTTAAGAGGGAAATTCATAGCACTAAAGTATTCATAACAGCAAAAGTTAGAAAATCTCAAATTAACAGCCTAACATCACAACTGAAAGAATTAGAGAAACAAGAACAAATCAACCCCAAAGCTAGCAGAAGACAAGAAATAACAAAAATCAGAGCTGAACTGAAGGAAATCAAGACACAAAGAAAACCATTCAAAAGATCGACTAATCCAGCAGTTGGTTTTTTGAAAAAATAAGTAAGATAAATAGGACACTAGCTAGACTAATAAAAAAGAAGAGAGAAGGCGCAATAAATACAATTATAAATGACAAAGGAAATATTACCACTGACCCCACAGAAATAAAAATAATCATCAGAAACTACTATGAACACCTCTATACACACAAACTGCAAAACTGAGAAGAGATGGATAAATTCCTGGACACATACAACCTCCCAAGACTCAACCAGGAAGAAATGGATTCCCTGAACAGACAAATAATGAGCTCTGATTTATTAAATCAGTAATAAATAGCCAACCAACCAAAAAAAAAGCCCAGGACCTGATGGATTTACAGCCAAATTCTACTAGATGTACAAAGAAGAGCTGCTACTATTCCTACAGAAACTATTCCAAAATACTGAGCAGGAGGGACTTTTCCCCAACTCATTCTATGAGGACAGCATCATCATGATGCCAAAATCTGGCAGAAACAGAAACAAAAAAAGAAAATTAGGCCAATATCCTTGATGAACATCAATGCAAAAATCCTCAGCAAATACTTGTAAACCAAATCCAGCAGCACATCAAAAAGATAATCCACCATGATCAAGTAGACTTCATCGCTGGGATGCAAGGTTGTTTCAACATACACAAATCAGTAAATATGATTCATCACATAAACAGAACTAAAGGCAAAAACCATGTGATTATCTCAATAGACACAGAAAAGGCTTTCAATAAAATTCAACTTTCATTCATGTTAAAAACTCTCAATAAACTAGGTATTGAAGGAACATACCTCAAAATAATAAGAGCCATCTATGACAAACTCACAGCCAACATCAAACTGAATGGGCAAAATCTGGAAGCATTCCCCTTGAAAACCAGCACAAGACAAACCAGCACAAGGATACCCTCTCTCACTACTCCTGTCCAACAAAGTACTGGAATTCTTAGCCAAGTAATCAGGCAAGAGAAAGAAAGGGCATCCAAACAGGAAAAGAGGAAGTCAAATTATCTCTGATTGCACAGGACATAACTTTTTTGAGAGCACACTCGCACTCACACTCACACACTGGCACTCACACTCACACTCGCACTCACACACTCGCAATCACACACTCGCACTCACACACTTGCACTCACACTCACACTCGGACTTGCACTCACACTCACACACTTGCACTCGCATTCTCACACACTCACACACTCACGCTCTCACACACTCGCACACACACACTCACCTGCACTCATACACTTGCACTCACACTCACTCGCACTCACACACTCACCGTCACACTCCCACTGGCACACTCGCAGTTGCACTCACACACACTCACACTCGCACTCACACACTCGCACTGACACACACTTCCACTCACACACTCGCACTCACACTGGTACACTCACAGTCACACACTTGCACTGACACACACTCACACTCACACACTCACACTGGCACTCACACACTCGCACTCACACTCGCACTCACACTCCCCCCGGAGACACCTTTCCCAGCAGCCAAAGCAGCTCCTGCTGAGCCTGTCTGAGCAACGGCTCCACGTCCCGGGGCTGCTGCTCAGCAGCTCGTTCTGTGCTAGAAAATCACAGTCCCACATCCTGCCGTACACTGCTGTGGCTGTGGGTGACTCCGCTCTTGCTTCTTGTGTTTTTCAGTTTCCTATAACACATACATTAACTTTTTAAAAATAAAGGTTACTTTCAAAACCTAAGAAAAACAGAAACTCACAGTCCTTCAGGGCACAGTAAGAAAGCCTGAACCACTGGGCCCAGCTACTTGGGCAACTTACCCCCCAGTTCAGGCAATGCTAACGGGGCGTGCGTCCCATCACACCGCGCACACCTGGTCTCCCTCTGCAGGTGGGACAGGCCTTCCTCCACCTCCAGCAGGGGTGGGTGTGACAGGGGTAGGGAGGGGGAGGAGGAGGAGGAGGAGAAAGAGGAGCAGAAGTGGAAGAAGAAGAAAGACAGGAAGAAAGGGTGAGAGACAGGCCGACCACTGTGGCTGGAGTGGAGAAGGTTCTCGTGCTGTGGACTCTGGCTGGAGTAGAGGAGGTTCCCCATGCTGACACTGCCGGCAGGCATTCTTCCCGCCCAGGTTGGTCAGCCTGCAGAGTAGATGCAGGACAGCAGGGCTTCCCGTGCCTCAGGGCTGATATGAGGAGCTGCCTGGCCTCTCTACTTCAAAGATGGGGTCATTCCATCAGGACATCTTTCCAAGCATTGACTCTGTGCCGTGCACTGCCCGTGGCGCTCAGAGTTCAGCAGAGACACTGATAGGACCCCTACTCTCACCAAGCCTCTGTGCTCAGGACAGAAAGGCAAACAGTAAACAAATACCAATCAATACTAGCAAGGCAGTTACAATTAGTGCTAAGAAACAGGGGTCTGGGGAGAGATGGGCCTGGGGTGCCCCAGGAGGGCCTGGGAAGGTGGCCGTGGAGGGAGTGATCTGGGGAATGAGGGAGCCAGTGTGCACAAGGAACGTGTGCCTGGTGGAGGGAACAGTGAGGACACAGGCCCCAAGAGGAGATGTACAGCGTGTTTGAGGAACTACAGAGGCCAGCATGGCTGGGTTACAAGGAAGGAAGAAAGGAGGGAAGAAAGGAGGAAGGAAGGGAGGGAAGCCAGATGATGTGGCTTTTAGATGCTGCAAGAACTCCGGCTTCACTGTGAGCAAGAGAAGAATCATCGGAGGGATCTGGGCAGAGCAACGTGGCCTGGTATCTGCTGTTTTTAAAAGCTGGCTCTAACAGTCATCCCAGTAGAGCGCAAAGTCAAACATCACAATTCTCCATCGGCTCAGGGATGAAATCATTTGGTAACAGCCAACAAGAAGGCAGCTGCCCTGCAGAGAAGGAACCTGGGAAGGGGCAGGGGCACACGCTGGCCACTGGCTGTTTCGATGCATCACTCTTAATACACTTCCCCAGAGGTGCAAAAAGCTGCTTAGAACCCACGTGCCTGGCGCTTCATCAGGCTCAGCCCCTGTGCTCACATCTACAAAGACATCACGTTCAAGCCCAAAAGTCCCCAAGACACAGTTTCTCTTACTTTATCTTCCTTCTGCTTAGCGTGTGTGTGTTTTTCTTCAGTCCCTTTAAGAACAAGGTAAGAGCTGTTTACAGACTTTGGAATTTCTCCAAAATTTATAAAAGAATGGCTTGAAGCCCAGCACAGCGAAGCACAGGTAAGCCCTGAGAGAGATTGGTTGGAGATATTTCTGACGGCCTTAGATGGCTCTGATTTGTTTCATCTCCTTGATTACGTGAAAAAACAAAGAAGAGAATATTTCACCTAAAAGCAGAGGAGACCCATGTTCATGAACAAGGAGCAGTAGAGACGTTTTTGACTTTTTTTTCCGTTGGTATGGAAATTTCAAAACTGTTGTGTCCTACCAATTACAGAGAAGGCCCCAGCGATGAAACCAGCATCAGTTTACCCAACTCATCAGGAAACCCAATAAACTCAAATAAAAAGCACTCATCTTTCTTGATACTCCTTTAGCAGAACAGTAGAAAGCTTACATCAGGGTTTGCAAAGTCAGATGCTGACCAGGGACCAAGCAGGTCACATGGAAGAGTCAACACCGAGCGAAAGACACGTGTCCCCCAGGGGTCTCGAATCTTCCGGCTTTTGATAGACACATAGGATTAAAGATATTTCACTTTCTCTTACTTCTACTATAATAAAAGTAATAAGAAAACACTAGGTAGTTTAATAGGAGGAACTTGATACCCATTGCCAAACAGAGGACGGTGAGTATATGAGCTTGTCCAGGTTGCCATAACAAAATACAGCAGACGCGTGGCTTAAACAATAGAGGCATATTATCTCACAGCTCTGGAGGCTGGAAGTCCTGGATCAAGGTGTTAGCAGGGCTGGTTCCTCCGGAGGCCTCTCTCCTCGGCTTACAGACGGCGGATTCTCCCTGCGTCCTCATCCCTCCGTGCATGTCTGTGTCCTAATCTCTTCTTTAGAAGAACACTGGCCCCATTGGGTCACAGCCAGCCCTCATGACCTTATTTTAATTTAATCACCTCTTCAAAGACCCTGTCTCCAAATACAGCCACATGCTAAGGTGCTAGGAGTTAGGACTTCAATGTATAGATTTGGGGAGACACAACTCAGCCATGAGAGAGAGGCACCCCAGAGACCACAGCATGAAGCCACCACCATAGGCTGGGGGGGTAGGGAGAGCCCAGGACGGGGCTGCTCCCCACTGGCTGCTCCCCAGAAGCTGGTAGAAGTAGGTGCTGTCCAGGGGGAAGCTGCGGCCACAGAAAGAAGGCCGTATCCAAGCTGGGGCCACAGAAGAAGGTGCTGTCCAGGGAAAGCTGGGGCCACAGGAGATCCACAGGCATAAGTGGTGCTCTGAGCAGAGACAGCAGGAGAAATGCCCTGGCCCTTCTCTGCCCCACTCACCAGTCTCTGGAGATCCATGGCTTCCTGCATGGATCCTCCCTGCGGCCACCCAGCAAGGGAGCCTGGGGGTGTAATTTCAGGGGCCAGGGAGCAGAGTAGGAAGTGAAGGGGGTGGACTCAAGAGCACACAGTCACTGACCTGCTCCAGGCCACCACGGGGGTCGCCACCCAAGAAAGGAATCTTCTGAGTCTTTAAGACAAATTGGAGATCTGTATGTTTATGTGACATCTTCCAATTATTTCTCCTGTGCGTAGGTCTCCGGTATGCAACGTTCGGTTTAAAGTGACAAAGATGATGGATGGAGGTTTCTTCAGACTGAATACAGGGAACACACAGGACCCTGTCCCAAGAGCCATGGGCGATCAAACCCCTCCCAAAGGGCCTAGATAAAGCAGGAAGCAGGAGGGCTTCCTGGAGAAAGCAGCCCCCACAACACCACGGATGAGGCCATCCCCAGAGATAATCTAGAATGTTCCTAAATCAGGATCTTCAGCAAATAATGATTCTGATCTCAGAAAACTGTGAGGGGACAAGATGGCGCTGTGTAGAATGAGCAGCAGTCTATCTTCAACAATGTCAGAGGAAGACAGACCAGGCCGGGTGGGGTTTGGTGTCCAGTCTGTGGTGAGGATATTGGCCCATCCCTTCACAGGACTCATGGCAGAATCCCCCCAGTGACGTCCGTAGTCAATGTCTGAGTTATTTGTCGAACTGTCCAGTCTTTTCTGAGCAAGCTTTGGTTGTTTGCACAGTACTCTGGGATAAGGACACCGCTGGCTTCGTGATCAATAGCTATCGGCCAGGTAGGGGCCACCTGGCTGTTACAAGAGGCTGGGCTGTTGCAAATGCCTCACACAATGTCCTCTTCCCAGTGCATCTCAGCCCAGGTGCGCTGCTCACAATGACCACCTCCTGCTTTCTGCACACACTTCCCACCACTGCCCTCTTCCCCACCCTGCAAGACTTCCATAGACAGAATGTGGACTTCACGCAGCACTGTTTGCAATAGCCAAGGTGTGGAAACAACTGTCACGTCCATCAACAAATGAATGGATACACCAGACATGGTCCACGATCCACACTGTGGAATACTACGCAGCCTTTCAAATGACGTCAGTTGTGCAACATGACGTGGACCTTAACATTGCACCAGTGGAACCAGCCAGTCTCAGAAGGATAAATCTTGTATGATTCCACTTAAGTAAGGACTCTGAAACTGTCAGACGCCTCATAGAAGCAGAGAGAGGAGTGGTGGCTGCCGGGGGCTGGGGAGGGAGCGCGGGGAGCTGTGGATCAACGGTGTAAAGTCTCAGCACACTGGGTGAGTGTGCACTAGAGCTCTGGCACACTACATCCGGCCTTCACTGTACTTTGTGCTTAAAAATTTCTTGAGGCCAGGTGTGGTGGCTCATGCCTGTAATCCCAGCACTTTGGGAGGTTGAGGCAGGTGGATCACTTGAGGTCAGGAGTTCGAGACCAGCCTGGGCAACATGGTGAAACCCCATCTCTACTAAAAAAAAAAAAACGAAAAAAATACAAAAATTAGCCAGGCATAGTGGCACACACCTCTAGTCCCAGTTACTGGAGAGGCTGAGGCAGGAGAATCACTTGAACCCAGGAGATGGAGGTTGCAGTGAGCCGAGATCACGCCACTGCACTCCAGCCTGGACGACAAAGTAAGACTTCATCTCAAAAAAATAAATGAATAAAAATAAAGACAGTTTCATTCCTTCTGTCCCAATCTGTACATCTCCTACTTCCTTTTCTCATCTTACTGCACTACCCGGGACTTGTAGTACAAAGTTGAACAGGTAAGAGGGGACATCCCTGCCCTGTCCCCAATCTTAGAGGGAAAATGTCCAATTTCTTACCACTAATTATGATGTTGGCTGTAGCCACCTGGGCCGTGCTTGTTTTGCACACTTATTAAGTGTTCACTGTGTTTCTTTAATAGGTATGGGACTATCTAGATCACCTGTTTCTCCTGAGAGAGTTTTAGTAGATTGTGTCTATCAAAGAATTGATCCATTTCATTTAAATTCTCATATTTGGCTGGACACGGTAGCTCACGCCTGTAATCCCAGCACTTTGGGAGGCTGAGGTGGGTTGATCACCTGAGGTCAGGAAATCGAGACTATCCTGGCCAACATGGTGAAACCCCGTCTCTACTAAAACTATAAAAATTAGCTGGGCGTGGTGGCACATGCCTGTAGTCCCAGCTACTCGGGAGGCTGAGGCAACAGAATCGCTTGAACCTGGAAGGCGGAGGTTGTAGTGAGCCAAGATCGTGCCACTGCACTCCAGCCTGGTGACAGAGTGAGATTCCATCTCAAAAAGAAAAAAGAAAAAAGAAAAATTCTCATGTTTGTGGACATAGTGTTGTTCATACTTTTTTCTTCATATCCTTTTTTCTGCCCCTATTGGTTTTGGGTGAGTGTTTGATATGATTTCTCTCTTAGACCTTCACTTATATACATTTTTGAAATCTTTCCAGTGCCTGTGCTGGAGCTCTCAATAGACCTTCACCAGAACTAAGCCCACCTTGGAAAAACACCGCTCCAGCCCGTGTGAGTGCAGACTCTGCGGTGGGGCATCCTGGTTTCTGTTTCCTATTCCTTATGAGATGGCTGTTTACTTCAGTTCTCCAGAATCTAGAATCACCCAACACGTTATTACTATTATGATGCTAAGCAAGACATTATATTCTAGATAAATTAAGAGTAAGAAAAATAAAAGACTTTACCACCTCGTATTCCTTCCCCAACACTCTTGTTTCTGTAGATCTCAGTTTCTGATATACTTTCTTTTCCCGCAAGAACTTCTTTTAATGTTTCTTGCAGGGCAGGTCTGGTGGTGGTGAATTATCTCTGTTTTTATACATATATATTTTTTATCTCTATAGCTTTCAAGGTACAAGTGGTTTTGGGTTACATGGATGAATTGTATAGCGGTGAAGTCTGAGACTGTAGCACACCTGTCATCCAAGTAGTGTACATTGTACCCAACGAATAGTTTTTCCTTCCCCCTGCAAGGCCTCCCCCTTCCTGAGTCGCCAGTGTCCGTTCTATCACTCTGTCAACCTTTGCACACCCAGAGCTTAGCACCCACTTATAAGTGAGAACACCTGCTCCTTGTTTTCATTCCTGAGTTACTTCACTTAGAAGAATGGCCTCCCACTCCATCCAAGGTGCTGCGAAAAACGAAAGAAATTCTGTCATTCTTTTCTAAAGTTGAGTTTGGGAAGTATTCCATGGTGTGTACACACCACATTCTCTCCGTCCGCTCATCAGCCGACGGGACACCCCACATTCTCTCCGTCCACTCATCAGCCGACGGGCACTTGGGTTGCCTCCATATCTTTGCAATTGTGAACTGGGCTGCAATAAACATACAGCTCTGTGTGTGTGTCTTTTTCATACAGTGACTTCCTTTGTGCACCCAGTAGTGGGACTGCCAGATCCAATGATGGGACCGTCTTCCAGTTCTTTAAAGAATCTGCATGCTGTTTTCCATAGAGGTGGAACTAATGTACATTCCCACCGACAGTGTACACATGCTCCTTTTTCACCACAGCTACACCAACGTCTATTGTTTTTTGGCTTTTTAATGATGGCTACTATTAAATGGCCATTTGCTTAATGGCCATTAAATAATGGCCATCAGGTGATACCTCACTGTGGTTTTAATTTTCATTTCCCTGGTTCACTCTGTTTTTGTTTGTCAAAGTCTTTGTTTCTCCTTCATTTTTGAAGGATAATTTTGGTGGATATAGAATTCTAGGTTGGGTGTGTGTGTGTCTAGGTTGTGGTGTGTGTGTCTAGGTTGGTGTGTGTGTGTGTCTAGGTTGTGGTGTGTGTGTCTAGGTTGGGGGTGTGTCTAGGTTGTGGTGTGTGTGTGTCTAGGTTGTGGTGTGCGTGCATGTGTTTGTGTGTGCGTGCGCACACGCGTGTGCGTGCATGTGCATGTAGGTGTGTGTGCGCATGGGTGTGCACAGGTGTGTGCATGTGTGTGTGTTTCCCTGACACTTTAAATGTCTCACTCCTCTCTCTTCTTGCGTATGTGGTTTCTGGTGACAATTCCCCCGGAATTCTTATCCCTGTTCCTGCACAAGTCAGGTGATTTCCCCGACTGCTCCCAAGGCTCTCTCTCAGTTGGTTTTCCGCAGCGTGACTATGCCATGTCTAGCCATGTCTGTTGGTGCATTTCCCACGTGGTGTTCTCTGAGCTTCCAGGATCTTTGGTTTGGTTCTGACATTAACTTCAGAAATTTCTCAGCCTTTATTACTTGAAATATTTATTCTGCTCTAATCTCTTTTCCTTCTAATATTCCAACTACACATATATGACACGTTTTGATATTGTTGTTGAATGCTGCTTTGATTTGACTTGTCTTGCTGTCTGTTTTCCAACTGTGCTTTTCTCATGTCAGTTTGGGAAGTTTCTACCGACCCACTTTGAAGTTCACTGACTCGCCTGGGCCATGCCCGATGTACCGAGGAGTCCGGGAAAGGCTTTCACCATTTTTGTTTCAGTGATTTTCGTTTCTAGCATTTTCTTTGATGGCATTTTCATTTTTCTACCTACCCATCTATTCTTTTTTCCCCAAGTTTATTGAGGTATAATTGACAAATAAAAATCGTATCTATTTAAGGTGTTACAATGTGATGTTTTGCTCTACCTACACACTGTGAAATGATTACCACTATCAAGCTAACTAACACAGCCAGCACCACACACGGTTACCTTTTGGTGTTTGTGTGTGATGAGAACATTTCAGATCTGCTCTTTGAGCAGGTTTTAAGTCTGCAATACGGTATTATTAAACACAATCATCAAGCCGCCCATTCAATCTCCAGAACGTATTCACCCTGCACACGTGAAACTCTGCGCCTGCAGCCACATTCACCCATCTGCTCTTACACGTTGTCCACTTTTCCCATTACAGTCCTTCACACATTCATCGTAGTCATTTTAAATCCTTCTATGATAATTCCAACATCTGTGTCATCTTTAAGTCTGGCTCTGATGGTTACTTTGTCTCTGTATTTTTCTCTTCCCTTTTTACAGGCTTTGCAATTTTTTGTGGAGACCAGACATGCCGTGCCAGGTAACAGGACCGAGGTGAACAACACGGCTGGGCTGGGCTGTGCTGACTGGTTGCTGCAGCTGCAGGTGCCAGACGCTTCTGGTTCCTCTAATGTCCCTGCTGGTGTCTCCCCTGTTGACCTGGGACTTCTCTAAATCCTCCTCCGCAGGGAGTGTCCACGTCTTGCAGCCCTTTCAGCTGGAACCCAGGGTTCTGGCACCGGAGCCCTGTGTGTGTGGCGGTGAGGTGTGGGGGAAGGAAAGCATCCGGTCGTCCCACGATGGAGTCTCCGTTTTTAGGGGCTATGACCTTCGCAAGTGTTCCTCCAGTGACGTAGCTTTTTTTTTCCCCTTGGGTGAGACAGGAAGGCTAAAGGGGGCTGGGGTGGAAGAAGTGCCTCCCCAGCCCGGGCAGGCCTTGGAGCAAGCCTGTGTTGGGGAGAACGCTCTGGGCAGATTCCACAAGGATGACTCTTCTGCTCCCCCTTGCAGAGCCAACAGGGATCTTTCTTGGATCTTCACTTGTGAGAACCTGTAGGCTTCCTGGAGGTTTGAACCACAAGAGTGTGACAGACCTCTAGGAGGATGGCCCCAGGGTTTCTCACTCTCAAGCTTCCACACTCAACCTCCAGAACTCAGCAAAGTCACCACTGGGGTGTTCCCAGCCTCCCCCACTCATTCCAGGTTTCCACGGCTTCTGCCTCAGGCCTGCATTCACCTGTCCTTCCAGATTTCGGGGTGGTGGCTCATCCACCATCTGTTCTCTGAGGGGGCCGAGGACATCCCCGGGTTCTGAGCTTGTTCAGCTGTTTCTTGCTCTAAGTAAATGATGGCTTCCAGGCTTCCTACACATCAGAGCTGGAGCCAGCCGTCTCTCTACTGCCCCTGTTTTAACTATTTTATTCCCTCCTTTTGTTCTTCCGCTACTGACTCCCACCTTTAGCTTTCCTTATCTTAAAAAGAGTTACCTTGATATCTAGTTCTTGAGCTATTAAATTTTTATACTTACATGATTTCAGCTCTCTTAGTTCTCTGGTTTTATTGTTTTATTGTTTATTTTGCATACCATCTGGTCTTATAGTTCCCTTTACTTTTATAGCGGGTCCTGTGGTAACTCATTCATTCAGCAGTTCTTTGCTGCGTGGCCCCTACGTGCTGGCTCCTGCACTGGGACACAATGGTGAACAGAATGGGCTCAGGCCTGCCCTTGGGGAGGGACTGGCATCAGTGCTGTAGTCGCAGAAGCTGTCACTGCAAACTGCAGGAAGGTGCACGAAGGAAAAGTGCTGTCAGTTGTGGGAACACAGAACGGGGGTCCTCAGCCACTCCAGGGATCAGGAAGTCGCCCTGGGCAGGAGGCAGGAGGCATCTGCACTGAGACCTGGGGAGAAGCGGGAGATGGCAGGCAGAGGCTGCAGGTAAGTTCCGCGCCATCACCATCGTCATTTTTGTCAGTCTGCTTGTTGTTTTTAGAATTCCTTATGACCCGGGAGGAAGGGTGGTCACTGCAGGAAAGTTCAGACCCGAGGCAGGAGAGAGTCACGCTCTGTCCCCTCAAACTGGTCCAGTTTCCTCCCTCTGACCTCCCCCATGAGATCGCCTAAGTGAAGAATTCCTTTCTAAAAATAAAAGTTAGATGCTAGATAATATTTGCCTTTAAAAAAAAAAAAATTTGTTACACTTTCAGTTCTGGAATACATGTGCAGAACGTTCAGGTTACATAGGTATACACGTGCCATGGGGGTTTACTGCACCTATCAACCCGTCATCTACATTAGGTATTTCTCCTAATGCTCTCCCTCCCCCATCCCCTCACCCCCCAACAGGCCTCAGTGTGTGATGTTCCCCTGTATCCATGTGTTCACATTGTTCAAGTCCCACTTATGAGTGAGAACATGCGGTATTTGGTTTTCTGCTCCTGTGTTAGTTTGCTGAGAATGATGGTTTCCAGCTTCATCCATGTCCCTGCAAAGGACATGAACTCATCCTTTTTTATGGCTGCATAGTATTCCATGGTGTATGTGTACCACATTTTCTTTATCCACATAATATTTACTCTTCTAATCATCTCCAGTAATAGAACTCTGATTTTTAGCTGGCCACATTGCTGTCCAGAATAAAAATTAAGTTCCTTAATTAAGTTCCTGCACATCTAAATCCAGCCAATGAGTATAAGAGGAGATTGTGTGTCAAACTGCAGGAAAGGCTGCTTAAAGGTAGGCCCATCTGGGAGGGGCATTCTTGTCCCATTTCCCCTTCCTCTGTTCTACCACCTGGAATGTGGATGTGATGGTTGGAGCTTCAGCCACCACACTGGCCTATGAGGTCACCTTAAGAATGGAGTCCTCACACGAGGATCACAGAGCAAAAAGATAAAAGCTCAGTCCCTGATCCCCTTGGAGCTGCCAAATGAGCTTCTGGAATTTTTTTTTTTTTCCCACAAGGGTTTACTCTGGTTGCCCACGCTAGAGTGCAATGACATGATCTTGGTTCACTGCAGCCTCCACCTCCCAGGCTCAAGTGATTCTCCTGCCTCAGCCTCCCAAGTAGCTGGGTTTACAAGTGTGTACCACTGTGCCCAGCTAATGTTTGTATTTTTTGTAAAGACAAGCTTTCACCCTGTGGCCCAGGCTCGTCTTGAACTCCTCGCCTCAAATGATCTGTCCACCTCAGCCCTGGATTTCTGTTACATGAGAAAGGAGTAAATGTCTATGTCTAAGCCACTATTATTTTCACCTGTTGAAGCAGCTGTGTGCAGTCCTAACAGGCACACCTGGATTATTCAGCAAACCCAGAGACTAACACGTCCCCCAGGATAACTATGACTGTACAGTGCCCTTGAACTGATTCCACAAGTCAACCCGCAGCCTGAGGTGGAACCAAGCCTGCATACGTTTGGTCCACCTAATCTTTAAACTGAATTTGATGGCAAGATTTATTTTATTTTATTTTATTTATTTATTTTTTTTTTTTTGAGACAGAGTCTTGCTCTGTCGCCCAGGCTGGAGTGCAGTGGCCGGATCTCAGCTCACTGCAAGCTCACCTCTCGGGTTCACGCCATTTTCCTGCCTCAGCTTCCCGAGTAGCTGGGACTACAGGCGCCCACCACCTCGCCCGGCTAGTTTTTTGTATTTTAGTAGAGATGGGGTTTCACCGTGTTAGCCAGGATGGTCTCGATCTCCTGACCTCGTGATCCACCCGTCTCAGCCTCCCAAAGTGCTGGGATTACAGGCTTGAGCCACCTCGCCCGGCCGATGGCAAGATTTAAAAACCTGGGGGTTGCATATCCAGTTCTAGATTTCTGACTTCTCTTGAAAAACCAGATCTAGTAACACTGGCCCTCTGCCCTCAGGCCAGCAGTTGGCAGCCTCTGGGCAGGGGGTGCCCACTGTCCTTGGGCCCTTGGGTCCCCTGCCCACCCCAGCATCCCCCATCTGGCTATACCTGCTTGTTTATCCCTCCCACCCTGGGAGGGTGTGAGTGTGTGAGCACCAACTCACACAACCTAAAGTCGGTGACACCTGCCAGGCATAGGGACAGACCACAGATACAGCATGAGAGGGAAAGCAGGGTGCAAGAGGCAGCCAGTGACCCCATCCCTGCAGAGGGGCCCCCACAGGAGGAAGCCCAGGAGAGGGCCCTTTGGGGACACTTGGTTCCACCCGACACTGAGCTGCTTTAGCTCAGTGACTCCAGATGGCCTTTCCCCCTAAGAGGATCCCCTCCACAGTCTGGGTGCTCCCAGCACTCTGGTGAAGAGAAGGTTCTCTTGAAATAAGACAGTCTGTATTTGGATTTTTTAATGGAATCAGGCAAACTTTTGCTGGACTATTTCCAAAACCCCAAAATCAGGGCTGTAAAACATGAGCATGAAACATCTACTTCAACTTTTTAAAATAAGTATCGATCCTCTGTGCAAAGGAAAAAAAAAACAGAATACACAGAGATGGCTCGAGATGTGGGTCTCCAGCACCCCCACGTCCTTCCCCGATAGATTCTGAGGGAGTCCACATATATACGACTCCCCAGATACGTTCCTAAGTGTGCTCACGCTAAATGTTTCCACCAGTCCCGGATACCTTCACGTTGCGCGTTTCACTGGCTGACACCCCTGCCTCCTTGGCTGGAAATCCAAGAGCAAGAACCCCACTGCTGGTCGAGCCTGTGTGGCAGCTGTCACACAGAAGGTCAACCATCTCAATCCAGTCCCACTGTGAGAATCGCCCACAAACCTCCCTCTCTGAGAAAATAAACTAACAGATTGTCTCCAGCCAACCCCCAAGTCTAGAACACTCATTCCCCTCAGCTGCTGACTTGCTGGTACCCGCCCGAAACACCCTGGGACTAGAAACCCTGGGCTCTTGTGCCACCAAGAACCAGCTCTGGGTGCAATACTTTGATCCAGAATTCTCCTGACCGATCCAGGTTATGTTGCCCCATCTGCACAACCAGACAGGGCAAAACAAATTAAGCGAAGAGCCACATCCTTCTGAAGCACTGCGTTCCCTGGAGTGTGCCTTACAATGATGAAGTCTCTCTTCTTGGAGTGCGGCTAATGGAGGCACTGAATATAAACATCCTCATTTGGTGAATTTTCCTTCTGGGATTTAGCATCCTATGGCTGCAAGAGAAAGGAATTCTAGAAAATGATTCCCGAATTGTCAAGACCTCACAAAGGGGTGGAAAAGAAACATCATCTCACGGTCAAGCAGAACCCATAAAAGTGGGGAGGAGGGAGGCAGAAGCAGGGAGTGGGGCTCGTGGGAACTGGAGCGCCCAAGCCCACCAAAAATAATTCAGATTAATTTAAAACTGTACAAGCCACACACAACCCATGTGTGTCAGCTGTTGGTTGAGGTCCTTCTTCGTAAAAATTTTGATATAGTTTGGCTGTGCCCCACCCAAATCTCATCTTGAATTGTAGCTCCCACAATTCCCACATGGGAGGAATGTGGGAAGGGACCCAGTGGGAGATAACGGAGATAACTGACTCATTGGGGCTAACGGAGATAACTGACTCATTCGGGATAACGGGGATAACCGACTCATTCAGGATAACGGAGATAACCGACTCATTCAGGATAACGGAGATAACCGACTCATTGGGGCTAAAGGAGATAACCGACTCATTCAGGATAATGGAGATAACCAACTCATTCAGGATAACGGGGATAACCGACTCATTGGGGCTAACGGAGATAACTGACTCATTGGCGCGGTCTCCCCCACACTGTTCCTGTGGGAGTGAACGAGTCTCCTGAGATCTGGCCTTTCCTAAGGGGTTTCCCCTTCACTGGGCTCTCATTCTGTCTTGCCTGCCGCCATGTGGGACGTGCCTTGGCTTCTCCTTGCCTTCTGCAATGATTGTGAGGCCTCCCCAGCCATGTGGAACTATGAGTCCATTAAACCTCTTTCCTTTGTAAATTACCCAGTCTCGAGTAGGTCTTTATCAGCAGCATGAGAAAAGACTAATACAAGTTTCTAGAGGCAAACCTCCTGACACAGGCAAAGGGGACTGGGCCGTTCTAAGCCCAGTTGATGCCAGCACCCTTGAGATCATACAACAGGGCTGCTGCACCATTTGATTCCTTCACTGCAAATTTATGTGGCAGCAATTAAGACCCTAAAGCTTCCAGGTCAGATGCTAGAGAGTAGAAATATGACCCCTAAGGGGGAATTCTGAGTTTTCAGGGTCAAACAAGTTGACTGTGGCATGAGGTGCAGACAGCAGACTATGGCCCATGAACCAATTCTGGCCCACCACTTGTTTTTATAAATAAAGTTTTAATGGAACACTGCCACAGTTAATTGCTTACATGTTCTCCATGGCAGCTTCTACACTCTCATGGCAAAGTTAACTAGTTGTGACAGAGACTGTAAGACCAGCTGCACCTAAAATATTTACTGTCTCATTCTTTACAGAAAACATTTGCTGTTCCCTGGTCAAATGTTTTGTTTGGTTTTGGTCAAAGTTTTTTCCAAACTTTTTGATCATATACATATATTTAGGATACCTCTACTGGCAGGAATGATCACAGATTTCTAAACTTTAGATATCCCTCCTGGTTAAAAAAAAAAGTTATGGGGGCTGCACCTCTAATATATGGGCAAGATTCCAGACATTTACACAGCTTCAAAGCATCTCCCCACGAACTATTTATTAATTACAAAGGGGAAACCAGTAGCCTCAGAGTGGAAAATCTACAACAGACATTACCTGAACCAGGCGACCAAAGTCAACATCACCAGCAGCAGGACTAACCAAAGTCCTGCGTGTCCTGATAGGGATACTGAGGCCAGTACGTCACTTCCGTAGTAACTTATCTACATACCATGGGCCTGCCAAGAACACACAACTATACCAAATCATGACGAAACACCAAGCAAGCCCAAACCCAGGGACGGCCTGCAGAGTAACTGGCTGCACTCTTCAATCATGTCAAAGAGACGGGGACTGCTCCAGATGGAAGCAGACTGGAACATGTGGCCAACACGTGCAGCGTGAGATCCTAACTTGGCCTCTGGACTGGGAAACAAAGTAGCCATTAGGAAGCTATTGGGGCAATTGATCCAATGAGAATAGGGACTGCAGATTAGACCATAGTATCGTGTCTGTATTAGATTTTCAGATTTTGAACTTTGTATTGTGGTGGTATAAGAGAACCTCCTTGTTTTTAGAAAAACACACTGAAATAATAAGGATAAAGGGTAAGATATCTGAATATACTTTCCAATAGATCATTCTGAATATACTTTCCAATAGATCATTCTGAATATACTTTCCAATAGATCATTCTGGGGGAAAATCTCTCTCATCTACTTCCCTCTCTTCTCCCTCTCTCTGTATGGATAACAGATGATAGAGAGATGATAGATAGAAGATGGATAGATAGATAATTGATAGGTAATAGATAGGTGATAGGTAGATTATAGATAATAGACAGCCAGATGATAGATAACAGATGATCAATTGATTGATAGATGATTAATATACAGATGACAGATGATTAATAGAGATAGATAGATAGATAGATAGATAGACAGCAACCAATGATAAAAAAATTGGGGCAAAATATAAATAGTTTAATGATTCTAGATAAAGGTTTGAAGGAGTTATTTACACTATTCTTGCTGCTTTTCTGCATTAAATTATATCAAAATAATAAAATTTTTTAATGCAGTAGAAAACTGTCTAAATCATCCCAAAGACAGAGAAAACTCTTTTCTTTGTGTCATTCCTGGGGGCCATGCTCTCCAGGTTCATTTATCTACAGGTCAATAATGCAAAGGGCATTTACTCTGAGCTGCCTGAACACCGACCCCACCCCGGGCCCTCACTGTTCACCTCCAGTGAACTGATTTCTGGGTGTCTGTCCAGCCTGGCATCCCTGTGCACCTGTTGGAGGGGCTGGGATTCTCTGTGGCACTTGTGACCTTTGGATTTGGTGGAGAGAACCCTTGCGGAGGGTGTCACCCTCTCCCTGGGGAGGTACAGGGTGAACAGTTCTCCTAAACAGAAGAGGAGAAAGTCATTAGGCAAAACTCAGTACTCCTAATGGGACAGATACTGCTAATGCTTTCTGATATCCATTCACCCCTTTTCCTACATAAACAGAAATATACTGATTAATTCAGGGTGGCAGCGAACCCTGATTCTGCTGGAGCAACAGGTAGCTGTGTTACACTCTTCTGGCCAAGTGTAACGAGCTCTAAGCAGAAATCTGATGGGCATAGAGAGGAGAGAGTTCTGGGAAAGTGTTGGCTTTCCTTATAAGAAGAAACAGATGAAACTAGTGTTATCCCTCATTCCTCATTCTCCTACTTCCCATTCTGAATTCAGATGTGATGGCTGGAGCTGTGGCAGCCATCCTTCAACCACGAGGAAAAGGCCCAGAGAATCATAAGAATGACAGCCAGGTATCCTTGATGCATGGAATCCTTATTCTCAGTTGAACATATTCAAACTCCTCCTCATGTGAGAAAAACAAAGCCCTATTTGTTAAGCCATTGTTAGCTGTGTATTCTATTGCTTTGTTCAAACTCATTTTAAACAAATGTAACAATTTTCTTCCTTTTCATCCTAGGCTTCAGATACAGTTGTGGTAAAATAGACCGCATTATATTTTCTTAGGGTTTCTTCCTGTCCTTCTTCCCACAAGGTAATTTTCAGTTAAAATATGAGTAGCTCTTAGGCCCTAATTCAGGTGACACTCCCACTGGGGGAAGGTTCTGCATGAGGCTGACCACTCTTCCCCTCCTTCCCAGAGTCAGCGCCCTCCATATCTGCTTAGCTACGGAGATGCTGCTGATGTGTTTAAGAGGTAAGCCCAGCAGGAAGGATGTTTAAAACACCAGTGAGGGTCTCCATGAGACTGGTGACGAAGCGCCAAGCTGCTCCAGCCCACCTTCTGGGCCACCCAGCAGCTCGTGCACACGCTTCTGACTTTGCGAGTGTCTCTTCCGCCTGGTCTGTTTGTCCAGTCAGCTGATAGATCATAGGGTTCATGCCCAGAAAAGCTATGAACCCTGGACTCCATGGGAAATAGCAAATGCTGATGCCAGCAGAGAAGCTGTGTGTGAGATTCGTTTGTCAACAGACCCAGAAAGGAAATCTAGTTCCAGGAACAGATCCTCTCCAGCCCACCTCAGGAAGGGGCACAGAAAACCGCCAATGTCGTGCTTACTGCTTAATGTATGATCCAGAAACAACAGCATCTAAAACACACAACACTGGAATGAGAGAGTCTGATAAGACTCCCGGCGCAGAAGCAGCTAAGGAAAGAATGGTACCAGTCAAGGGCCAGGATGAAATCTGGGTGTAAACACATCTCATGCAACAACCTGTTGCTCAAAGATCGAAAATTCTACCACTGAAAGATAATCATTCAGGTTAAGAGATTATGACTCCAAAAAGCCCAGTATAATTGGAAAGAAGAAAAATCATTTTATGATAATACTAGGGGTTTTATGCTTCACACAGGAGATTTCCCCAGCGTCTTCCATAGACTAAACATCTGTATGCATCGCCAACGTGTCTACAAGTGTGAATTAACATAGCAATGTGCTGGTCACAGGTTTATTACCACAGTGTGCATAACAGAGTCTCTTAGGCCACCCCAATCCCTATCTCAGTTATTTCTTAGAGTCCCTGGAGGATATTTTGATTAGTCCTTATTTTTTAAGTTCAGACGGACAACCTCCATCTGAACATAAGCATATGTGCACACACATGCATACCTGTGCACACACATGCATACCTGTGCACACACACACAGGTGCGTAGGTCTTATTTCCTGTTCTGTGTCTTGATGTCAGGGACTCAAGAATTTGTAGTATTTTTCAACTGTACCATATACTTGATTCCACTATTCATCTTTCATTTAATATCTCAACAATTTCTTCCCAAAATATCAGAAGTTCTTTGTGAAAGTCCTCTCCAGAATCCTAGTTTCTTTCTATTACCAAGCTATTACATGCTACACATAAACCCAAACGTCCCACCCAATTTCCTAAAACATAACTGAAAACCAGTACGAGCCTAAATATACAGAATGCGTTGTGTTGGCAGGTAGAAATCTCAGAACATCACCCCCTGGCCATCGAGCAACTCACATAATTGTTACAAACCATCGTTTTGAATGCGGTAGCTCCAGGATTTCTCCCTTAGTGCCAGCACGTCTGAGATGCCCAGTGAGATGCCTGGTCCTTTTGCTGACACTGGGCAACCTTTTCAAAATATCTACACAAGATTTCGAAGCTCTACCCACTGCACGCTGAGTGTGATTTGAGATGTTGTCTACTTATCATTTTGTTTAAAATATTGTGTTGAACTTATGGACCCAAAATTTACATTTTCTCTTTAAATATATTCCTGAGAAGTGATATATGTATATCATATATATATAAAATACTCAATATTGTATATGCTATATATACATATATGTGTATATGCATATATGTTCATGCTTATGCACATATACACACATGAATATATAACATATATATCATGTACAATATTTAAATAACAGAACAATATATACACAAATATTTAAATGCAATATTTAAATTATATTGAAATATATACAAATATTTAAATGTAATATTTAAATTGTATTTAAATATATACAAATATTTAAATGCAATAT
>NW_016804370.1:0-2248 GCF_001698545.2 Rhinopithecus bieti
GCCATTCTCCTGCCTCAGCCTCCCGAGTAGCTAGGATTACAGGCATGAGCCACCACGTCCGGTTAATTTTTGCATTTTTTTTTTTTTTAGTAGAGACAGGGATTCACTGTGTTGGCCAGGCTGGTCTCGAACTCCTGACCTCAAGTGATCCACCCACCTAGGCCTCCCAAAATGTTGGGATTACAGGCGTGAGCCACCGTGCCTGGCCACATTTTCTTTTTTCTTTTCTTTTTTTTTTTTGAGACGGAGTCTTGCTCTGTCACCCAGGCTGGACTGTGGTGGTGCGATCTCGACTCACTGCAAGCTCCGCCTCCCAGGTTCACACCATTCTCCTCCTTCAGCCTCTGGAGTAGCTGGGACTACAGGCACATGCCACTGAGCCCAGCTAATTTTGTGTATTTTTAGTAGAGACTGGGTTTCACCGTATTAGCCAGGATGGTCTCGATTTCCTGACCTCGTGATCCACCCACCCCGGCCTCCCAAAGTGCTGGGATTAAAGGTATGAGCCACTGTGCCTGGCCGACTTTTTTTTTTTTTGAGACGGAGTTTTTGCTCTTGTTGCCCAGGCTGGAGTGCAGTGGTACGATCTCAGCTCACCGCAAACTCTGCCTCCCAGGTTCAAGCGATTCTTCTGCCTCAGCCTCCCTAGTAGCTGGGATTACAGGTATGTGCAACCACTCCCGGCTAATTTTGTATTTTTAGTAGAGACAGGGTTTCTCCATGTTGGTCAGGCTGGTCTCGAACTCCCGACCTCAGGCAATCTGCCCGCCTTGGCCTCCCAAAGTCCTGGGATTACAGGCATGAGCCACCGCGCCCAGCCTGACATTTTCTTTAATACACAAATTTCAATGATTCCAGTCATCTTCTCTGGAATATGACAAGCTAATTTTTTTTTTTTTTTTTTTTTTTGAGTCAGTCTCGCTGTCACCCAGGCTGGAGTGCAATGGCGCGATCTTGGCTCGCTGCAACCTCTGCCTCCCGGGTTCAAGCGATTCTCCTGCCTCAGCCTCCTGAGTAGCTGGGATTACAGGCACACACCACCACACTCGACTAATTTTTTGCATTTTTAGTAGAGACGGGGTTTCGCCATGTTGCCCAGACTGGTCTCAAACTCCTGAGCTCAGGCAGTCCGCCCTTCTGGGCCTCCCAAAGTGCTAGGATTAGAGGCGTGAGCCACTGCACCTGGCCTGAGAGGCTAATTCTTATTATTAGACTTCCCTTTACTTGTTTGTCTGTGGCAGGAATACTGGGAGAAAGTCAATATGACCCTGGCATTTGCAGGTTTCCTCCCCAAGTACATTTGCCACCCTCCCTTGCTCCATAGCTCTCAGGTCACCTGATGCCATCTAGAGACTGGCTTCTCCCTGACTGCTGCTGCTTCATTCCCCAGATGTGTTTCCCCAAGCCTGGACACAGGCTCTACCCTTTACTCCCCAAAGAATACCTAAAACCAACAAGTAGGTGCCAGGGGAAAAAAAAAAGCCTGACAGAAGTCTTGAGGATCACAGAAGGGAATGACACTAAAATGGAGGAAAATCTAAACACGAGGGGATGTACCACTGCTCTTTGAGTCTGTTAGTCCACACCCTCCCTAGGGTACCCTTTACCAGGGCTGGCTTCTTAGGCCTGTGACCTCTGCCATCACACAGGTCCCCAGTCTTAGAAGGGGCTTCATGCTTAGTGATCTCCTGTCATCATCTTGAAATTCTTAATAATTTTTGAATAAAAGATATTCTGAATTTTCATTCTGCACTTAGCCCTGCAAATTATGTAGTGATTCATGCCTTCTAGTAACCATTCTCCTCTTTAACCTCCTACCTGCCTGTATGTGCAGAGACTAGTCCCACCTCTTGCCAACAAAAGCACCCATGATTATAGTCAACCCAGGCACACTGTTGCTCCACAGATGCAAAAACCTTGCTCACGATGAAGACTTAGGAGTGATGAAATTGTCCTTCAAGTACCATAAACACAAGATAGTGATACAAACAGATAACCAGCATCTATTTGGAGTAATATTGACAAAATTATCCAAATGTGGTAGATTCAGATATTTGGTCCCATGTAGACCAAAACCAAGCAAATAAATTTTATTTAAAGATGTTTGTTTTGGTTAAAGGGCTTGGCCTCACTTAGATGGACTCACCCTGTACATGAGGGTGCTTGGGGGAGAGGCTAGAGTGTCTCGTGACACGAAAACATTCTATTTATTTTATTTTTTATTTATTTATTTTTTTTGAGACGGAGT
>NW_016804371.1:0-1168 GCF_001698545.2 Rhinopithecus bieti
CTGTCAGTGGCCATTAGAAAAACTTACCACCAATTCTTGCTTAAGCTTTGTGATGCATATTTTTCTTCCCCTTGAAAGTAAAGAAATCATAAATGACACTCTTGAAAAACATAAATGAATAACATACTATAAACCTGTTACTTAAATTATTAGTCATTTTGAAAATTCTGGTCTTCATAAACCTAAAATATTCGGAACTACTTTTGTTGAAAAGGTTACCTGTCCTAGGGAAAATCATATTGGGGGAGAGGCAACAAGGGGTATATATAATACTTAGAGTTGTGGAGCTGAAAGAAATAGTCTAGCAGATACAGTATTCTTTTGTGATATCACTTACCCAAATTCAGAAACCATGACATTAAAATCTGATATTTATGAGTATAATTATAGGTCGCTCCCATAATTGCTTGAGCTGATTCAGCTGGCCAGTGGATGGGTAGCCACTTTTTTTTCCTACTCTAGGAGCATGCCTCCAGAAGGAGGGGGAAAAGACTCTTTTTTTTTGTTTTGTTTGGGAGGCCAAACTGCTTTTGTCCCTGCAAACTGATACATTGAGATATGTACACCTGAATTTTAGGCAGAAGACCAGCCTCTCCCCCATCCTCTGAGGGGCAGTGTCCTCTATCTGTGTTCCTTGGGGTTGTTTTAGGCTTTTAAAATTACTCCTCCCAACCCTTATTCTTCTGAATGGAATCATGTGTTTTAGTGGATTCTGCTGCAGGTAAGAGATAGCAGTGGAAAAATAGTAAGTAGGTCTAGATATAATATCAGTGGAAATAAAAACATTTTTAGGCAGAAAACAATCACTGGATTGTTTTATACAAGCATATTTAGTCCATGTTAAAGGGTGCAGATTTTTAAAGTTCATTTTCAACACCCACATGGCATGCATACTTTTTCAATTTTGTTTAGATTGGGAATGACTTGGCTAATATCCCCTTTCTCCAAGGTCCTGCCCTGATTGTTAGCCACACCTTTTGAGGATAAGTTACAAATCCTGGGGACATACTATTGACTATTTTGGGCAGGGACATTTAAGCCTGAGGAACCTGAAAAACATAATTGATGATTATAATCCACCCGAGATTTTTTCCTATGGCTCACAGGCTTATGAAATGTATGTATTTATATTGAGGTTGATTCTGAATTAACTATGAATAAATATATT
>NW_016804372.1:0-1781 GCF_001698545.2 Rhinopithecus bieti
CAGCCCCCGCTGCTTCCCCTGTTGGTCTTCAGCTGTGCGCTGTCCCCGGAGGTGGAGCCGTTTTTCTTTTTCTATGTTACTTTTATTACTTACATAATGTGTATACTGGTTTGCTTGATGGTTTTCAATATGTCCCATGTGCTTTCTTTTCTCTTTTTAATGATTCATTTTTGTTTTTTTTCCCTCTGACTAGGTAACTTCAAATGACCTGTGTTCATGTTTGATGATTATTCTGTTTGATTGAGTCTGAGATTGCGTTTTTCACTTCAGACATTGTATTCTGAATCTCTAGAATTTCTTTTCCAATTTTGTTTGTGTGTCATTTTCCTTATTTCATTTAGTTGTCTCTATGTGTTTTCTTGTAGCTCGCTGAGATTCTTTGAAATGATTATTTTGAATTCTTTGTCAGGCTATTTGTAGTTCTTTATTTATTTGGGGTCAGTCACTGGAGCTTTATTTTGTGCCTTCGATGGTTTCATATTTCCTTAATCTTTTATGTTCCCTGGAGACTTGTGTTGTTGTCTTCACAGTTGAAAAAGCAGTTATCTTCTCTACTGTTTATAACAGGCTTTGAGGAAGAATGATCTTCACCCATGAGCCCAGCCAGATAATCTGGGAGGCTTTCAGACCTTTTCCAGGGATGTGCCTTTTCCACTCTTCTTAATTATTCTTAGGGGGAAAAACAGTATTGTTTGCCTTCTCTCAATGCTGCAAAGTGAGACCTGGTGCTCTGACCTTCCGATTTATTTTCCCTAAAGCAGTGTGTCCTGAATTGTTCAAATTTTTGTGTCTTCTCTCAATCCAGAAGATTCAAGCTGACTGTTAAGATTCTGACCCAATTATGAGTTCCATATGCTATTTATTGTTCTCATGTGAGTCATGCACAGAGATGTGTGGGGTGCTTTCCATCAGGGAGGAAGGGAGCTTGGGGCACATGTTGGCTGTGTGTGGAGTCCTCAGGTAAGTCATCCTTCAGGGCTTGTGGACAATTCTCTTGGTGGAGTCCATGAACTGGTAAGTAGTATTCATGACTGATTATTGTGTATTGCATGCTGGCTATTATGTGTTTCCTGTTCTTTTCACTGCTCCTAGTTAACTGCAGAGAATTCAGCTTTGCTCATGCACTCAATGTTTTGAGTGGGGCAAGAGAGGACTTCATCTCCTGGGCAGTATTCTGCACGGCTGGGGAAGCTGTGTGTTCAACTTTAATTTGTAGGAGAAATTTTCCTTTCCTTGGGTCTCTTTTGGCCCCAAGCTCTGTTACCTTAGGGTAGAGGTGATACAGTTAATGGGAAATTTCTTCTCTTACCCTCTTCAACGTATTTACTCTTGAAGTTTTTTGTTCCACCAGGGTGCTACACCCAGAATCAAAAGCCTCCACAACATTATTCTTTTTTAATGAATAAATTAAATTATTTTTCATCTACAACTATTCTTATGGGAATATTACTCTTAAAATTTTCTTTATTTTAACAGATACATACTAGTTCTACATATTTATGGGGTACATGTAATATTTTGATACAAGAATACAATGTGTAATAATCAAATCTAGTAATTGGGATATCCATTACCTAAAATATTTATCATTACTTTGTGTTAGTAATATTCCGAGTCGACTCTTCTAGTTATTTTGAAATATAGAATACATTGTTGATAACTATAGTCACCCTATGGTGATACCAAACACAAGATTTTATTCTTTCTTTTTTTAAAATTATATTTTAAGTTCTGGGATACATGTGCAGAACATGTAGGTTTGTTACATAGGTATACACGTG
>NW_016804373.1:0-858 GCF_001698545.2 Rhinopithecus bieti
TGGTCTTATTTTTCTCCCAGACTGCAGTGCAGTGATGTGATCACGGCTCACTGCAACTTCTGCCTCCCTGGTTCAAGCAATTGTCCTGCCTCAGCCTCTCAAGTAGCTGAAACTACAAGCGCGTTCCACCATGCCCAACTAATTTATGTATTATTTTTAGTAGAGAGGGGGTTTCATCATGTTGGTCAGGCTGGTCTCAAACTCCTGACCTCAAGTGACCCACCTGTCTTGGCCTACAAAGTGCTGAAATTACAGGCGTGGACAACCGCACCCGGCCTGTTCACCACTGATGGAAGAACAACATGAACAAATGAACAGTAGCAGGGAAATATGGGCTGTGTTCAATTTAACAGTGCATTGGAATGCAGGAATTGAGGGAACGAAAGAGGAAGAATCAGAGGAAATTGAACATTATGAAAAATAGTATAGACATGACACTTTTAGGGAGATGGTTAAAAAAATACAAAACTTGTAAGGATGCTTCATGATCTCAATGTAGCAGACTACTCTATTTGTTTCATACTGAGAGACAGGACTAGCTGGACTTCCTATGCCAACTAAAAATCCTTAAGCCTAGCTGGGAAGGTGACCGAGTTCACCTTGAAACTTGGGTCTTGCAACTTACTTTATATCCTACCAATCAGAGAGCTCACTAAAATACTAATTAGGCAAGAACAAGAGGAAAAAAAAATAGCCAATCATCTATAGCCTGAGAGCACAGCGGGAGGGACAATGATCGGGATATAAACCCAGGCATTCCAGCCAGCAACGGCACCCAATTTGGGTCCTCTCCCTTTGTTTGCGAGCTCTGTTTTCATGCTGTTTCACTCTATTAAATCTTGAAACTGCACTCTTCTG
>NW_016804374.1:0-1206 GCF_001698545.2 Rhinopithecus bieti
GCCTACAGTTTAAATGGTGAGAAGAGGGCATGAGATTTGAGGCTAGGGAAGGAGGCATGGGGTTCTAGGAAAGGAAGCCAGTCACTTAGGCCTGGAGTAAGGGGCCAGGGGCCTGGGCAGGGGACAGAGCCCCACAGTGCCCTCGCTACCCTATTAATGGGCCCAGAATCTGGAAGCCAGCCGCCATGTGCCCTCACACCCAGGGTCTTCCTACAGGTGGAGCTGAAGAGCCAAGAGGCTCAGAGTCTGCAGCAGCAGCCAGACCGTTACCTGGGTCACCTGCAGCAGTACGTGGCCACCTATCTGCAGCTGACCTCTGAGAAGGAGGCGCTGCACAGGCAGTTACTGCAGCAGACCCAGCTAATGAACCAGCTGCAGCAGCAAGAAACGTGAGGCAAAGCGGTGGCCAAGATGGCCCGCCAAAAGTTGCAGGAGACCCAGGGGAGGGAGCTGCTGAGGACAGGGCTGTGAGGGGGACGACCTGGCAAACTCCCTGCCTTCTCACCCTTTCCTGGCCCCTGAGGAACACCTGGAGGCTGCCAGCCAGCAAAATCAGCAGCTAACAGCCCAGCTGTACCTCATGGCTCTCCCTGGTGAAAGTACAGGAGACCGCTCAGAGGAAGAGGAGAGAGCCCCAGGAGGAAGGGGGGACTGTGAGCAGCACAGGATTGAAGAGTTGGAAGAAACCCTTACAACAACTGGTCATTGTGCCGACTGGGTGCCTGCACTAAGTTCGGCATCAATATGGTGACCTCCTGGGAGCGGGGGGCCACTAAGTTGCCTAAGGATGGCTGAACTGGCCCAGGTCAGAAAGGGAGCAGGTCAGAACTCCTGCACTGACCAGTAGTAGGACTGTGCCTGGGCAGTATAGCAAGATCTTGGTTCTTAAAAGGAAAAATAAACAACAGTAGCTTAGGCCGGGCGCGGTGGCTCAAGCCTGTAATCCCAGCACTTTGGGAGGCTGAGAAGGGCGGATCACGAAGTCAGGAGATCGAGACCATCCTGGCTAACACGGTGAAACCCCGTCTCTACTAAAAAAAAAATACAAAAAATCAGCTGGGCGAGGTGGCGGGCGCCCGTAGTCCCAGCTACTTGGGAGGCTGAGGCAGGAGAATGGCGTGAACCCGGGAGGCAGAGCTTGCAGTGAGCTGAGATCCGGCCACTGCACTCCAGCCTGGGCTTCAGCGGGAGACTCCGTCTCAAAAA
>NW_016804375.1:0-1493 GCF_001698545.2 Rhinopithecus bieti
AGTTGGAATTTTAGCTGAACTTCCTTCTTCCTTCACAGCCCTGCCATGCTGGCCTCAGTACCATCCTTTCCAAAGACCCCACTCTTAGAGTTTAATATACGTCAAGTTAAGGAAGCAAACTTAAACCCTTCCTCTCAGAGGAGGGAGACTAGAAATGGAAAGTATAATTAGGTTCCTCTGCTGGATAATATAATTTTAAAGTATTTCCTTTCTCAGAACAAAGTCACAAGCAAGCTACTCGCAACTTTTAAGTTTGTCCTTTTTTGTTGGTGTTCATTGCAGAGTTACCAAGCACAAGAGCCATGCCAAGAAATAAACCAACTTAACATCAGAAGGCTTTTCTTATTGCCATATAATAATTATCAAGGAAAAAGAAAAAGCTCTTTTACTGATAGTGTGCTTTGTAGTGTGAGTTGAGCACTTCTGAATTTGTATTGGGATGGTGTTTTTATACTTGATGTAGCTTTTGGCCATGTCTCTCTTGCTTCTCTGAAACAAGCATACCAAGTATATCTTTGTTTTGTCTCAAGTTGTTGTTACAGTACAATGAAAATTTTATGGTGAGTGCTGTGTCAGTAGGAACTTGTTATTAATATGGAAATCCTGAGAGGATCATTTATTCACACAAAACAAGAAACCAGGGGGAAATTAGCTTTCCACATTTCATCATAAATCATGCATAATTCAGAAAAGAGAGGAAACTATTGATGAAGCTGAGTAAAATGAGTTTCTTGTTGCCAGAAAGAATAAAAATATTAGGTATAAAGCTCTCTAATTTCCTAAATATTTTAAATGCCACCATGACTTTTACTGTCATACTAGCAAAGATGAAGGCACATGTTTTCACAGAATCCATAAAATTTTAAGAGGCAGAAGGGACCTTATAAATAACTAGTCTGATCTGTTTTACATATTGGATTCCTGAAGCCCAGAGTGGTGAAGTGACCTGCCCAAAGACCCACATAGCTAGTGGCAGAACTGGAGCTACAAGTCAGATCTCCTGACTCCTATACTTACTAAGAATGTACTTTGGTCACTCTCCCAAAAGGTTGACATGAGCATTTATGTTACTGATTTACTTTGCTGTCAGTAAAGCCACAGAAATCTCCAATTGCACATATGTAGCTGTTGGTCAACTTACAGGATTTAGTTAATGACTGCATTCATTTAATGCATTTCTTCTGAGAGACCATGGTCACCAAGTCTCCCTTTAGTAAGGGGGTTGAGCAAGTTTCTGAGATTCCTATATGATGTATGATTCTCTCCACCTATACGTTATAGACACTTGTGGAAATCAATCTTGTTTACCCTCGGGTTAAGAACTACATTGTAAGACATCTGCGAGACATTATGGAATTTCAGAAAAACAAAGTCACGTATTTGCTGGGGTACTTATGGTTCCCTGACCTTTTCTAAATGCACAATTTTAACTATCTGACAGTGAAGTCTACCTGTATGATAGATTTTTCAAGCTCGACTTTTAAGATCTAAAA
>NW_016804376.1:0-989 GCF_001698545.2 Rhinopithecus bieti
AATTCTTGGGTTATGTCTTAGAAGAAGGATGTGTTGATATCTCAATAATATTATCTTTTTTGTCTTGCGTCTCACTTGGTATTTGTTGGACACATTGATTTATTACAGAATACATACAAGTCCGTACAGATGATGAGGCAAAACAAGTCCTTTAATTTTGCCTTGCTGGAGGATGTACAGGCCAAGGTCCTGGAAATACCATACAAAGGCAAAGATCTAAGCATGATTGTGCTGCTGCCGAATGAAATCAATGGTCTGCAGAAGGTAAAAACTTGCATCTACAACTCTTCTACTGCCTGACTTTTTTCCAAAGATACCAAGATTAAACAAGGTAAAAACTTGTGACCAAATTGCCTCAAAATAATGAAAAATTCAAAGGGAGGAATGATGACTCACCTTCATATTACAAATATTTAAGCATAGGGCCTGACACAAACTGAAGACTTAATTAATTATTAATTTATTTGAGTTACATGCATAAAATATCAATTTGGTGATATTATTATGCAGCAGTTTAAACTTGACTGGGAGAAATACATAGTAATGTGAGGAAAGTTTACAAATACACCAAGTAAAAAAGGGAATAGAGATTTAGGGTATATATGATAATTGCAAAATGTACTAAATAATGTATACAGAAAAATAAGATGAGCCTATTAAAAATTGACACATGTAGTAAGCTGTTGGCACAAGAAATAGTGATATATACAGTTCATTGTATACAAAATATTGTAATCATATTTTACATATGTATTATACATTTGTATACATACATATGTACACATTACATATACATAAAAACATGATTCTGTTTTTAGATACATATATTTACATATACACATATAATTCAATGTATTGATATATTCAGGACTCATATTTTTCCTATTAGAATAATATCTAATAATGAACCTTCTGTATTTCACATTATTGCCAAAATAAAGATACTCCACACAGTCAACTCATTGTTAAGGTGTATTAGAGATCGATAG
>NW_016804377.1:0-1943 GCF_001698545.2 Rhinopithecus bieti
TTTTTAAGACAGGATCTCATTCTGTTCCCCTGGCTGGTCTCAAACTCCTGGACTCAAGCAATCTTCCCACCTCAGCCTCCCAAGTAGCTGGGATTTTAGGCACCTGGCTATGAGAAATATTTTCAATATTAGATCCTTACAAAAAAAGTATTTTATTGGAGCTTTACTTTGCTGGCACTTCCAACACCTCTTAGTTTATCCAGTCCGGCACTCCATATTTGGAAGGAGGGAAGATTATATTTGGGGAGAGGCAAGGTAAGAGAGGGATGAGCTGGCAGTGGTGGAAAGCAAAGTCAACGTAACCCCAGTTGGTCACAACTCACTAACCTCCAATGGAGAAAATGTGTGTGTCTGCATGTATGTTTGATTTTCAATATATGAAAGAACATAAAAATATGACATTAGAGTATTATACTTCAATTTTTAAAACAAGTTTTTTTAAAAAAGTAAGTTTAATGTTTTATAAAATTATTGTATTTATATATAATAGCATTATATTCCATTATAAAAATTTCATTTATAGTAGCAACCAAGGAGTTAAAAAAAACCCAAGGATAGACAAATAACAAGAAATGTACAAGGCCTATGTGAATAAAGCATTAGATCTCCACTGATGGACATTTAAGAACACTGTAGGAAATGTGAAGACATTTCTTATCTTAAAGAAGACAGTTAAATATTTTAGAGTCAACTGGACATGGTGGCTCACACCTGTAATTCCAGCACTGTGGGAGACCAAGGCAGGAGGATCACTTGAATCCTGGAGTTTGAGACTAGCCTGGGCAACATAGTGAGACCCTGTCTCTACAAAATAAAAAAAATTATTGGGCATGGTGGCATGTGCCTGTGGTCCCAGCTACTTGGGAGGCTGAGGCAGGAGGATTGCTTGAGCCCACGAAGTTAAAACTGCAGTGGGATATGGTTGCAACACTGCACTTTGTCTGGGTGACACAGCAAGACCCTGTCTCAAAAAAAAATTATAATCATATTGTCCTTAATCTGTAAATTCAACGTAAACCCAATTTTGTGGCCAAAAACACTTTAAACATGGTGGAAATACAAAAAGCAAGCTGAAAAACATAGTTGAAACAATGTAGTACACACGTTTAATGTTTCTAATTCACAGAGTACTCTTAAAAATAAGTCAGGTGGGCTGGGCACAGTGGCTCATGCCTGTAATCCCAGCACTTTGGGAGGTTGAGGCGGGTGGATCACGAGGTCAAGAGATCAAGACCATCCTGACAAACACGGTGAAACCCCGTCTCTCCTAAAAATACAAAAAAAAAAAAAAAAAAAAAAAAAAAATTAGCTGGGTGTGGTGGCATGCGCCTGTAATCCCAGCTACTTAGGAGGCTGAGGCAGGAGAATCACTTGAACCCGGGAGGCAGAGGTTGCAGTGAGCCGAGATCGCACCACTGCACTCCAGCTTGGTGATAGAGTGAGATTCTGTCTAAAAAATAAAAATAAAGTAAGTCAGGTGAAGAGGCTGGGCTTGGTGGCTCACGCCTGTAATCCCAGCACTTTGGGAGGACAAGGAGGGTGGATCACTATCACTTGAGGTCAGGAGTTCGAGACCAGCCTGGCCAACATGGTGAAACCCTATCTCTACTTAAAATACAAAATTAGCCGGGTGTGGTGGCACATGCCCGAAATCCCAGTTACTCGGGAGGCTGAGGCAGGAGAATTCTTGAACCTGGAAGATGGAGGTGGTGCCACTGCACTCCAGCCTGGGTGACAGAGCAAGACTTTGTCTCAAAAAAATAAAGAAATCGGCCGGGCGCGGTGGCTCAAGCCTGTAATCCCAGCACTTTGGGAGGCCGAGACGGGCGGATCACGAGGTCAGGAGATCGAGACCATCCTGGCTAATACGGTGAAACCCCGTTTCTACTAAAAAAATACAAAAAAAAACTAGCCGAGCGCGGTGGCGGGCGCCTGTAGTCCCA
>NW_016804378.1:0-8028 GCF_001698545.2 Rhinopithecus bieti
AAGATATTAGTGGCATTCACAATTTTTTTTTTTCCCAGACAGAGTCTCTCTGAGTTGCCCCGGCTAGTATAAACGCTTTCCTTTGCAATAAGGCATGAGCATTGGTTAAATGTTTTGCCACACTGTTTATTCTAGCAGTTTTCTCCAGTATGAGTTATTTTACCTACAATCAAGCATGACAGCCATTTAAAGGCTTTATCATATTCTTCACATTCCTAGGATTTCTCATTGGTATGATTTCTTTTATATTCATATAAGTCTTGAGGTGTTGCCAAAAGCATTCACATCTTTCAGGTTTGTAGAGTCTCTCTCATGTATGAATTAGCTTATGTCTGTTAAGAATTGAGGATCTATTAGAGGCTTTCCCACATTCTTCACATGTGTATGGTTTCTCTACAGTGTAAGTTGTCTTATATGTAGTAAGCCTTAAGGACTGGTTAAAGGCTTTGCCACATTCCACACAATTGTAGGAATTCTCTCCAGTATGAATTATGTGAATGTTTAGTAATGATTGAGGAACAGCGAAAAGGCTAGCCACATTCTTCATATTTGTAAGGCTTCTCTCCAGTATGAATTCTCCTGTGTTTAGTAAGGCTTGAGGACCAGTTGAAGGCTTTGCCACATTCTTCACATTCGTAGGGTTTCTATCTGGTATGAATTACCTTGTGTTTAGTAAGGACTGAGAACTTAATAAAGGCTTTGCTGCCGGGCGCGGTGGCTCAAGCCTGTAATCCCAGCACTTTGGGAGGCTGAGACGGGCGAATCACGAGGTCAGGAGTTCGAGACCATCCTGGCTAACACGGTGAAACCCCGTCTCTACTAAAAAATACAAAAGCTAGCCGGGCGAGGTGGCTGGCGCCTGTAGTCCCAGCTACTCGGGAGGCTGAGGCAGGAGAATGGCGTAAACCCAGGAGGCGGAGCTTGCAGTGAGCTGAGATCTGGCCACTGCACTCCAGGCCGGGCGACAGAGCGCGACTCCGTCTCAAAAAAAAAAATAAAATAAAATAAAAAAATAAAGGCTTTGCCACATTCTTCACATTTGTAGGGTTTCTCTCCAGTATGAATTTTCTTATGATAACTAAGGGTTGAGAACCAGTTAAAGGCTTTGCCACATTCTTCACATTTATAGGGTTTCTCTCAAGCATATGAATTCTCTTGTGGTTTGTACTAAGGCTTGAGGCCACTGAAGGGCTTTGCCACCATTTCCTGTCACATTTGTAGGGTTTCTCTCCAGTATGGAAACTTACGCTTATGTTTAGTAGGATTGAAACATACTAAAGCCCTTTGCCACTTCTTACGCACATTTATAGCGGTTTCTGCGTGGCGCGAGTATGAATTTTCGTTATGGTTTAGTAAAGATTGAGAACGGTTACTAAAGCCTTTGCGGCCCACATTCTTCACATTTGGTAGGGTTTCGTCGTCCAGTATGAATTCTCTTATGTGTAGTTAAGGATTGAGGACGATCACTAAAGCCTTTGCCACATTCCTCTTCACAGGTTATAGGGTTTCTTCCAGTATGACATTTTCTCAATTGATAAACTAAGGGTTGAGGCCATGTTATAGGCTTGCCACATTCTATCACTATTTGTAGAGTTTCTCTCCAGTATGGAATTGTTTCTTATGTAACTAAGGGTTGGAGGGCCACTTATAGGACTTTTCCACATTCTTCACATTTGTAGATTTTCGCTCTCCAGTATGGGAATTCACCTCGCTCTCTCGCGCTCTAAAGCACTCGAGAAAGGAGCTGAGGACTTTACCACATTCTTCACATTTGTAGGGGTTTCTCTCCAGTATGAATTTCTGTATGTGTTAGTAAGATTTGAGAACGTACTAAAGTCTTTGCACATTCTTCACCATTTATAGGGTTTCTCTCCGTATTGATTTTTCTTATTGAACAACTAAGGGTTGAGGACCACTTACAGGGCTGTTGTCATTCTGTTACATTTTGTAGGGTTTCTCCTCCAGTTATGAGTTTTCGTTATGATAACTAGAGGGTTCGAGGAGCCAGCTGTATTAGGCTTGCCACCATTCTTCAGCAGTTTATAGACGGATTTCTCTCAGTAGTGAATTTCTCTTATGATAACTAAGGGTTGAGCGCGCACTTATGGCTGTTTCCAGCATACTTCACATTTGTAGGAGTTTCTCTCCAGTAATGAATTACCTTATGTTTGCAGTAGAGGGATTGAGAAGTACTAAAGCCTTGCCACATTCTCTCGCACATTTGCAGGGATTTTCTCGTCCAGTTATGAATTTTCTTGGGACAACACAAAGGTTGAGAGACCACTTAAGAAGGCTTCACATTCTTTCACATTTGTAGGGTTTCTCCCCAGGCATGAATTCTCTTGTGTTTAGTAAAGTTTGAGGACCACCTGGAAGGTTTTGCCACGAATTTCTTCACTTTGTAAGGTTTCTCTCCAGTAATGAAGTACCTTATGTTTAGTAAAGGATTGAGAACACACTAAAGCTTTTGCCACCATTCTTCACATTTTATAGGGGTTTCGTCCTCCAGTATGGAATTTTCTTGATAACTAAGTTGAGCGACACTTAAAGGTTTTGCCACATTTTTCAGCAATTTGTAGGGTTTCTCTCCAGCATGAATTCTCTTGTGCTAGAAAGGCTTGAGGACCAGCTGAAAGGCTTTGCCATGTTCTTCATTTTGTTAGGGTTTCTCTTCTGGTATGCATTACCTTGGTGTTTTTACTAAGGACTGAGAAACTTACTAAAGGCTTTGCCACATCTTTACATTTGTGAGGGGTTTGCTTTCCAGGTATGAATTCCCTCTTATAGATAAGTAACGCTGTTGAAGACAGTTAAAGGCGTTCTGCCAGTCTTCTTTCACATTCTGTAGAATTCTTCTCTAGTATAAATTTCTCTTTATGGTGAGATAGGTGTGAAAGCATGCAAAATGGATCTGACATATCTTTACATTTCAAAAGTTTCTTTCCAGTGAGTGCCTTATCTTCGTACTGGTCTGTTTGGAATTTGACACACTTTGCATGAATGATGTTTGCATATTATTGGCCACATTGAAATACTTTGCTCTGTGTAGTTGTCAAACTGTTGGTCAAGCTGACTTCGGTATAAAGACTTTTTTGTGCACGCTTACCACTCATCCACATTGGGTATAATCAATTTTTAACTGTAAATTCTCATGTCTACATTTTTATCAGTTTTTCTCAATATCACTTTTTGGGAGAGAATCTTCTATGCCCTGCTCTGGGCCAAAGGTCTGTGAGCGCAAAATGAGAACAATATAACTGAAAGAAATAAAAACAACAAATTAGTCGCATTATTAGACTCAGATAAATATTAGGTTTCCAATCGTGAACCTAATAAAATTATTCAAAGCTACATAAGCAAGATGACACTTGCAAATGACACAGGCCCTAATTCTTCATAGGGACAATACAAATGTAAATGAAACATACAGGACAAAAATACATTATGACGATTGAAATTTATACATGCAGTTAAGTGTGTGGGGGCGCTTGGGAGATTAAGCCCAATGCAAAGAGCTACCATAGAAAAAAGAAAGAAAAGTTTGTTAAATTGTAACCAATACAACTCTTTCTGCTCCTCAACTATTACACTAGTTCCCTTCAGAAGTAAGATTGTCAACTTGTTTGTTTGGTCTGTTTAAGGAAAGTAAAATATGGGCACATGATGATCTGAATTTCTGTCTGCTCTAAGGGCCCTTACCACACACTGGTTTCTGTTCTCCAGCGACAAAAAGTGCTCACAAGATATGGTGAATATACTGTGAAATGACACTTTTGAGTCTGTGGAGACGCGCGCAAAAGTTTTAAATGCACTGCAGGCAGGAGGACTGCAGTGTTCTGGCAGAGACCCGGGAGGGGAGAACAGGTGCTGACCAAGGTCGATTACTTTCAGAAGAAACCATAAATAATCTCTCTTAACTAAAACTAAACACAAAATTCTCAGACAAGAACAAATCTGAGAGGGAGGAGCCCACATAATTCTCTAGCCAAGAGATCATTATTTTCTGACTATGGCCAGGACAGAAGTTACATTTTAACTTTGTGACAGGGTAGCCTTTTTAAATGTCCCAAAGTCTCCAGCTGGGCGGCGGTGCTCAAGCCTGTATCCAGCACGTTGCGAGGGCGAGGCCACGGGCGGACTCACAACGGTCAGGAGATCGAGACCATCCCTGGCTAACATGGCGGACAAACCCCGCTCTCTACTAAAAAAATACAAAAAAAACTAGCCGGGTGGAGGTGGGCGGGCCCTGTAGTCCCAGGCTACTCGGCAGGCTGAGGCAGGAGAATGCGTGAACCCGAAAGGCAGAGCTCGCAGTGAGCTGAGATCCGGCCACTGCACTCCAGGCGGCGCGACAGGAGCGAGACTCCCGTCTCAAAAAAAAAAAAAAAAAAAAGTCAAATCTCACAAAGATTACAATCCTATACAAAATGTAGCGGGCAAGTATAATCTCATCAAAAATATTATAAAAATTTTCAGAAAGAAGACTAGTTAAAATGTTATACACTAATTGTTAAAAACTGAATAACCATTTTGGTGAATGGAACTAGGAAAACAAAAGGTATCAGGAACAATCAGAAAAATTAGAGATAAGATACAACAAATTAACATCAGTGAATTGTCAACAAACAGATGTGCAGGGCGAAAAGAGAACTGTTGTGATATAGCAGAAGTCTCCTTAAAAAAAGAAAAAGAAAAAAAAAAATAGCAATCAAGTGGAGAATAGATCACCATAAGCAAATCCTGTCCTGCCGTTAATAGGAAAAAACAACAAAAAAACTTTCAAAACCTAACTAAATTCTGATAACAAGTATATTGGGACGTGCGCTTATGTGCCTTTTTTGTTTTTTCTCAGCAGTTCTTACCACTGAAAATAACATAATGCAAGAAAACAACACCTAATCATATAAAATACATTATTTTCTAGAAAAGATATGCACATACAAAAAATTGAATTTCTAGCATTATTCTAATGGTGCAAAAAACATTTTAATTATTCTCTAACATTTGAGAGATAAAAGCATAGGAATTATAAACATCTGTTAACAAATATACAACATAAATAGATAAACTTAGCAACATCAGTGACAAATTTAAGGGCAGATATAAAAGGAAGAATTTTTTATGCAACCAAAGTTAATTTTCACCTGATTAAAATATACTGTTGTATTTTAGAGGTTTTATGTAATCCCCAAGATACCACACACAAAAAAACTATATACATATACAAAAGAAAATAAGAAAGTGAAAGCATATCAATACAAAATCAGAAAGAAAAAAAGGAAGACAGAGAGAGAAAATGAGGGACAACATGCAAGAATCAAATAGAATAGGTAATAAAATAAAAGTAATGCCTTCACTTTCCAAAATGTATTTAAATATATGGAAAATTAACTTTCAAATCAACAGATTTTAATAGATTTATTAACATTTTTTCTTTTGAGACAAAGTTTTACTCTTGTTGCCTAGGCTGGAGTGCAATGAGACTATCTCAGCTCACTGTAACCTCTGCCTTTCAGGTTCAAGAAATTCTCCTGCCTCAGACTGCCTAGTAGTTGGGATTACCAAAGTCCACCAACACACCCAGCTAATTTTGTATTTTAGTAGAGATGGGATTTCACAATGTTGGCCAGAGTGGTCTGGAACCCCTGACCTCAGGTGATCCACCCACCTTGGCCTCCTGAAGTGCTAGGATTACAGGCATGAGTCACTGTGCCTGGCCTATTAAATATTTTAAATATCAAGAACCAACTTGCCTTTCTACAAGGGTCAGTTGAAATCTAATATTAAAAGGCTCAAAGTGGCAAGATGGATGTAGACATTTCATGCAAATATTAATCAAATGAGAGCAGAAGAAGTCAAAATAATATTACACAAGCTAAATTTTAGTCAAGGACTCATATTTTATAAAATGCACTTGACAGTGAAACTCCAAAGAGACAAAGAAAGATATTAAAATAATAGATTAACTGGGAACCTGTGAAAACTTTGAATACGTGTGTGCGTGTGTGTCTGCGTGTGTGTGCGTCACACAGGATTACAAATATATAAAGCAAATACTGACAGAATAGAAGAAACATAAGGAGAGCAATATAATTATAGCAGGATATTATTATACCACACTTTCTGTAATAAAATCAAAATAGAGGAGGCTGGCAAGATGGCCGAATAGGAACAGCTCTGGTCTCTGCAGCTCCTAGCGCGATCGATACAGAAGGTGGGTGATTTCTGCATTTCCAACTGAGGTACCCGGTTCATCTCATTAGGACTTGTTGAACAGTGGGTGCAGCTCACTGAGTAGGAGCCAAAGCAGGGTGGGATGTCGCCTCACCGGGGAAGTGCAAGGGGTCGGGGAACTCCCTCTCCTAGCCAAGGGAAGGGTTTAGGGACTGTACCATGAAGCACACAGTGCTCTCCAGCCCAGATACTGTGCTTTTCCTCTGGTCTTCATAAGCTGCAGACCAGGAGATTCCCTCCGGTGCCTATGACACCAGGGCCCTGGGTTTCGAGCACAAAACTTGAAAGCACAAAGACTGAACTGGGTGGAGCCCACCGCAGCTCAGCAAGACCAGACTGTATCTCAAGATTCCTCCTCTTTGGGCAGGGCATCTCTGAAAAAAGAGGCAGCAACCACAGTCAGGGGAATATAGATAAAACACCCATCTCCTTGGGACAGAGCACCTGGGGTAAGGGACAGCTGTGAGCGCAGCTTTAGCAGACTTAAACATCCCTGCTGGACAACTCTGAAGAGAGAAGTGGATTTACCAGAACAGCATTCAAGCTCTGCTAAGGGTCAGACTGCCACCTCAAGTCTCCTGATTGAGACTCCTGATTGCCACCTGTGTCTCCAGATTGAGAGACACCTCCCAGTAGAAGCTGAAAGACACCTCGTACAACAGAGCTCTAGCTGGCATTTGGCGGGTGGCCTCTGGGACAAAGCTTCCAGAAGAAGGAACAGGCAGCAATCTTTGCTGTTCTGCAGCCTCCACTGGTGATACCCAGGCAACCAGGGTCTGGAGTGGGCCTCCAGCAAGCTCCAGCAGATCTGCAGCAGAGGCGCCTGACTGTTAAAAGGAAAACAAACAAACAGAAAGGAATAGAAGCAACATCTACAAAATGATGTTTACTCAGAGACCCCATCCGAACGTCATCAACATCGAAGACCAAAGGTAGATAAATCCATAAAGATGGGGAGAAGTCAGTGCAAAAGGCTGAAAATTCCAAAACCAGAATGCCTGTTCTCCTCCAAAGGATCACAACTCATCACCAGCAAAGAAACAAAACTGAATGGAAAATAAGTCTGATGAATTGACAAACTCAAATTTGACAAATTTCAGAGGTGGGTAATAACAAACTCCTCCAAGCTAAAGGAGCATGTTCTAACCCAATGCCAGGAAGCCAAGAACCTTGAAAAAAGGTTAGATGGATTGTTAATGAGAATAACCAGTTTAGAGAAGAACATAAATGCCTGATGGAGATGAAAACACAGCACGAGAACTTCATGAAGCATGCGCAAATATCAATAGCTGAATCGATAAAGTGGAAGAAAGGATATCAGAGATTGAAGATCAATTTAATGAAATAAAGCAAGAAGACAAGATTAGAGAAAAAAAGAATAAAAGAAATGAACAAAGCCTCCAAGAAATATGCGACTATGTAAAAAAAAGACCAAGTCTATGTTTGATTGGGGTACCCGAAAGTGACAGGGAGAATGGAACCAAGTTGGAAAACACGCTTCAGGATATCATCCAGGAGAATATCCCCAACCTAGCAAGACAGGCCAACATTCAAATTCAGAAAATACAGAGAACACCACAAAGATACTCCTCGAGAAGAGCAACCCCAAGACACAGAATCATCAGATACACCAAGGCTGAAATGAAAAGAAAACTGTAAAGGACAGCCTGAAAGAAATGCTGGGTTACCCACCAAAGTAAGCCCATCAGACTAACAATGGATGTCTCTGCAGAAACCCTACAAGCCAGAATAGAGTGGGGCCAATACTGAACATTCTTAAAGAAAGGAATTTTC
>NW_016804379.1:0-4556 GCF_001698545.2 Rhinopithecus bieti
AGACCACAATTTTCCTTGACTCCTCTTTTTTTTTTTCTGATACCTCACAGCCAATTTGTTAGTAATGCTTGTTGACTGTAACTTCAAAATATATCTAGAATTCTGCAATTTCTCACCACAGCCACTGTCATCACATGGTCTAATTATCATCCTGTCTCACTCGGATGGTCTCAATGGCCCTCAACTGTTCTCCGTGCTTCTACTCAGGCCTCCCTTCAGTCTCTTCTCTCACTACGGTAGCCAGAGATCTACTAAAGCCTAGAATGATTATATTAAAATTTGTTTCAAAAACTGTCCCAATGAAGTTGGAGTCCTTGGTGCATGCCCAAGGCTCTTCATAACCTGCACCCTGGCTTACTCCCGTCTAGCCACCCTGGAATCCTTGTTCCCCTTGGTTGCCTCCTCAGAGCCTTTGCACTTGTGCTTTCTTCTTCCTGGAACACTTTTTCTCTGGAGATCTGCAAGATTTGTTTGGGGTCTTTGCTAAAATGTCACATTATGAGTAAGACTACTCTATTTAAAATTGCAACCTGTCCCTCTCGCCTTCACATCCTTTTTCTCCCATTACACTGCACTGTTTTCCCGCCCGCGCACCCTTCCATGCATTCATTACTTTGGGCCCCTACTGAGAACATGCCATACAAAGGGAAGCGGGGAGGGCAAACTCGAAAGGAAAGGTAGAGAGACTGTGCATTTTCCCTCCAGCTGGATCCACAAATATAGCATTTCCCCACACTATCCTTCATCTTTAACCAGCCTGCTTTCTTATCTTAGTACCTGAGAGTGGACAAGAAGGGAGGATGATGAAAAGTTTTAACACAGAAGAACGTTTGGAGGGGGATTTGAATCACAGGCTTTTTCAAGCTGTGGCCTTCAAATGCTCTTTGAACTCTGGATACCCCTCACACTCTACCTAGAAACCATTTCTACATTTGCTCCTGTAATAAGACATATTTTTACCTTATACCTTTGCAACTTTTGCTCAGCTCTGGGAAAGGCAGCAGTGAAAAATCTAAGTGTCAGATCAAAAAAGGTTGGGCACGGCCTCCTAGCTCTCGGGAGCAATGCTGCTGAAAACAGTCAAATGGTGTGATACTTTGCCTTCAAATGAGTGCACAAAGGGTCCTGCTCCTGGTCACTGATGTACTGCTTGCTGCCAAGGCCAGGGAAAATTTTAGACTGTCCATCCTAGGGCCAGGCCCAGAGAAGACTGATGAATTTGCCTTGGTCAGGGCTACCTTGATGTCTGTGCACAGATGTCTCTGTCCTGGTGGCCACCAAATCTGCCGACATGGAAAGATCTCTTTGAAGCCTTGTTAATTATACTGATTTCTAGATGTTCTGAATCTGAATCTTTGAGAGAGGAAGGAGGGTCCAGAAATCTTTATTTGTAACAAGCTCCCAGGTGAGTCTTCTACAGCCCATTGGTGACTGTTGCATGAAACAGTGTTTGGGAGTCACTGTTCTTCCTCACTCTCTAACTGTTACCCTTATCTCCTTCTGATAGTTGATTAATTGTGAACTACATCGAAATAAAAAATAACTTTGTTCTACATGAGATAGAGGTGGTGTTTTCTCCTAGTTCCTAAAACCTCATGTTATCTGTAAGCTCCATCACTCAGTCATATACTGTATATTTACCCAGGAAGTGCCCACAGTCATCAATTATCCTCCCAACATGGTCCCTAGACATGGCATCTCTCTCCACAAGAGTGAGATTAAGTGGTACGCATGGGGTGAGGGGGGATCTCTGGGAGGCACCAACTGATAGGGAGCCTTAAACACAGCTGGATATGGAACAAGACTAGGAGGGTTGTATTTACCAGCATTTAATCAGCGAGAGTGTAACGTGTAGTTTGAAGGGTTACTTTGGAATGTGGCTTGGGGAAGGGGTGACTCTCGAGAATCATGCTTCAATAACAACAGATGGTCTTCTTGGGGTGGGGCGAATTTGGTTAGTGGCAGAGTTCAGAGAAGAAATTATTGTTTGAGGCTTGGGCTCCATAAATCCATCTCTGCCTTTCCCCTCATAGGAGTCATCATCTTTTCTGAACAGACATTGAACAAATATGATCTACCAGGAGGCAGACTCCAATGGGGAGTCAGACAGTATAGGTTTTTGAATGGCTCTCACTGCTCTGTAGTAGCTTCTGTAATCTTTCCCAGAAGAATGAATCCCAGCCCAAGCATTTTCTACCATTGTGGTGTGGTTTACAGATTGACTCCTTATGTCTGCCTCTCCTACAGGTTGAGAACTTCTTGAGGGCAATGCTCCTGTTTCATGTACCAGTTTGTTAATTCATTCTATACATTATTTGGTGGGTATCTACTATAGTTAAGTTGCTTTGATTTGACAAAGTAAAACCATAGAATAGGAAAGAGATAAGAGGGCAATAGCAACAGTGAACATTAGTCAACACTAATATTAAACTTATTTATCTTTAAGGTACTTTGCAAGTTTAATTTATTTGACCATCACTATAATCCTATGATGTAGTCACTATTGTGACATTCTTTTACAGATGAGAAATTAAGACACAGAGAGCTTAAGAGAGCAGTCAGAGTCCCAGAGAGAGGCAGGAAGCTGTCACGTTCTAACTAAAGTTGACCCAAAGTGGAGGGTCTGGCCCTTTAGTGGAGGCTGGCCATTAAGTGGAGGCTGGCTTTGAGTGAAGGGAAGAGGAAATATCTTTAGAAATCAACTGATGAAGACACTCAAAATCAGAAATTATAGCAATTACAGAAACAGAGTCTAAAATTTTTAATTTTCAATAAATTGCAATATGATACTAAAAAGTTCAACCACCCTCAGTTGCTATTTCCATAAAGTCCTCAGTGTAAGTACTCTTCAGATGTAATTATAAATAGCTTTCTGGGTCTGTTGGGCTCCAACTGAGAATTATAGTCAAGATTTTATCCAGAGTGGGCAAATCAGGAAACAGATCCACTTAGAGTATGCTGTTTTAAAGAAAGATTCTTACTCTGTGTGTGTGTGTGCGGTATTGCACTCAAGGCTGGGGGCCAGGGACAGTGGGGGAAGGAACATAAAAGAGAAGTTCCCAAGAAAAGTGAGAGTTCTGTGTGTTTTGCTTACTGTTATATCATTAATTCTTGAAGACTTGGGGGTGGCCGGCAAGATGGCTGAATAGGAACAGCTCTGGCCTGCAGCTCCCAGCGAGATCAACGCAGAAGGCAGTTGATTTCTGCATTTCCAACCGAGGTACCTGGTTCATCTCACTGGGACTGGTTAGACAGTGGGTGCAGCCCACGGAGGGCAAGCTGAAGCAGGGTGGGACGTTGCCTCATCTGGGAAGTGCAAGGGGTCTGGAAACTCCCTCCCCTAGCTGAGGGAAGCCGTTAGGGACTGTGCCATGAGGAACCGTGCATTCTGGCCCAGATACTATGCTTTTCCCATGGTCTTCACAACCCACAGACCAGGAGATTCCCTCAGGTGCCTACACCACCAGGGCCCTGGGTTTCAAGTGCAAAACTGGGCAGCTGTTTGGGCAGACACTGAGCTAACTGCAGGAGTTTTTTTTTCATATACCAGTGGCACTTAGAAGGTGAGACAGAACCATTCACTTCCCTGGAAAGGGGGCTGAAGCCAGGGAGCCAAGTGGTCTAGCTCAGTGGATCCCAACCCCACGGAGCCCAGCAAGCTAAGTTCCACTCTTCTGTATGAGGTGTCTGTTGAACCCTACAGGGAGCTGTCTCCCAGGCAGGAGGCACAGGGGTCAGGGACCCGCTTGAGGAGGCAGTCTGTGCCTTAGCAGAGGTTGAGCACTGTGCTAGGAGATTTGCTGCTCTCTTCAGAGCCAGCAGGCAGGAACGTTTAAGTCTGCTAAAGCTGCACCCACAGCCACCCCTTCCCCCAGGTGCTCTGTCCCAGGGAGATGGGAGTTTTATCTATAAGCCCCTGACTGGGGCTGCTGCCTTTCTTTCAGAGATGCACTGCCCAGAGAGGGGGAATATAGAGAGGCAGTCTGGCCACAGTGGCTTTGCAGAGCTGTGGTGGGCTCTGCCCAGTTTGGACTTCCCAGAGGCTTGAGTAGGCAGTTTTCCCCTCACAGTGTAAACAAAGCCTCTATTTAGAAAACCCCATTGTCTTAGCCCAAAATCTCTTTAAGCTGATAAGCAACTTCAGCAGTCTCAGTATATAAAATCAATGTGCAAATATCAAAAGCATTCCTATATATCAATAATATACAGAGAGTCAAATCATGCATGAACTCCCATTCACAATTGCTACAAAGAGAATAAAATATCTAGGAATACAACTTACAAGGGAGGTGAAGGAACTCTTCAAGGAGAACTACAAACCACTGTTCAAGGAAATCAGAGGACACAAACAGATGGAAAAACATTCCATGGTCATGAATAAGAAGAACCAATAGTGTGAAAATGGCCATACTGCCCAAAGTAATTTATAGATTCAATGCTAAACCCATCAAGCTACCATTGACTTTCTTCACAGAATTAGAAAAAACTACTTTAAATGTCATATGGAACAAAAGAAAGCCCATATAGCCAAGACAATCCTAAGCAAAAGAACAAAG
>NW_016804379.1:8235-15528 GCF_001698545.2 Rhinopithecus bieti
GGGATTGCATTGGGAGTTATACCTGATATAAATGACGAATTGATGGGTGCTGACGAGTTGATGGGTGCAGCACACCAACATGGCACAAGTATACATATGTAACAAACCTGCACGTTATGCACATGTACCCTAGAACATAAAGTATAATAAAAAAAAATTAACTCAAGATGGATTAAAGATTTAAACATAAGACCTAAAACCATAAAAATCACACAAGAAAACCTAGGCAATACCATTCAGGACATAGGCATGGGCAAAGGCTTCATTACTAAAATGCCAAAAGCAATGGCAACAAAAGCCAAAATTGACAAATGGGATCTAATTAAGCTAAAGAGCTTCTGCACAACAAAAGAAACTATCATCAGAGTGCACAGGCAACCTACAGAATGGAAGAAATGTTTTGCAATCTGTCCATCTGACAAATGGCTAATATCCAGAATCTATAAGAAAGTTAAACAAATTTACAAGAAAAAAAAACCTCATCAAAAAGTGGGTGAAGGATATGAACAGACACTTCTCAAAAGAAACATTTATGCGTCCCTCAAACATATGAAAAAAAGTTCATCATCACTGATCATTAGAGAAATGCAAATCAAAACCACAATGAGATATCATCTCATGCCAGTTAGAATGGCAATCATTAAAAAGTCAGGAAACAACAGATGCTGGAGAGGATGTGGAGAAATAGGAACACTTTTACACTGTTGGTGGGAGTGTAATTCAACAATTGTGGAAGACAGTGTGACAATTCCTCAAGGATCTAGAAATACGAACACCATTTGACCCAGCAATCCCATTATTGGGTATACACCCAAAGGATTATAAATCATTCTACTATAAGGACACATGCACACGTATGTTTATTGCAGCACTGTTCACAATAGTAAAGATGTGGAACCAACCCAAATGCCCATCAATGATAGACTGGATAAAGAAAATGTGGCACATATGCACCGTACAATGCTATGCAGCCATAAAAATGGATGAGTTCATGTCCTTTGCAGGGACATGGATGAAGCTGGAAACCACTATTCTCAGCAAACTAACACAGGAACAGGAAAACCAAACACCGCCTGTTCTCACTCATATATGGGAGTTGAATAATAAGAACACATGGACACAGGGAGGGGAACATCACACATTAGGGCCTGTTGGGGTTGGAGGGCAAGGGGAAGGATAGCATTAGGAGAAATATCTAATGNCATCTGTGATAGACTGGATAAAGAAAATGTGGCACATATGCACCGTACAATGCTATGCAGCCATAAAATGGATGAGTTCATGTCCTTTGCAGGGACATGGATGAAGCTGGAAACCACTATTCTCAGCAAACTAACACAGGAACAGGAAAACCAAACACCGCCTGTTCTCACTCATATATGGGAGTTGAATAATAAGAACACATGGACACAGGGAGGGGAACATCACACATTAGGGCCTGTTGGGGTTGGAGGGCAAGGGGAAGGATAGCATTAGGAGAAATATCTAATGTAAATGTTGGGTTGATGGGTGCAGCAAACCACTATGGCACGTGTATACCTATGTAACAAACCTGCATATTCTGCACATGTATCCCAGAACTTAAAGTATAATAATAATAAAAAAATCTTAAACAGCGATTGGTGCATTTTATGTGCTCAATGATTATTTGTGGGATGAATAAATAGTAACAGGGGAGAAGTACAGATAAAGTTTTGTAGAAAAGTGCACAGAATAAGTACTCAATAATTATATGTGAGGTTGGATAGAAAAGACAGGGTTCACTTAGAGTCATCAGTAAGGAGCAAATAGAGTAAAAACCAAATAAGAAAAACAAAAAAATCGTTGAACAAATTCAAAGAGAGACAGTGAAATCTAGGCCTGCCTGACCTTCCGGGTATTTTCCTGTGATAGCATGGGGAATATTCTAAGTGCTGGTTCTAGCATAGAGTCCCTGTTCAGATGTCCCCTCCCTACTTCCATCTTCTCCCCTAATCTGCTATATGGTGATTTACATGAAAAAAGCTAAAGGTTTCTGCTCTCAAGTCTTATCAAGGAGAGCTGGGGTAATACTAGAGAAGAATGAAGACTCAGTCCTGAAAGAACTTGGAACAGGGGCTGCTGAAGGAGACAAGAGGTGAGCGTGTTCCCAGAAGTCCTGGGCTCCCTTTGGCAGGGCCCCATGTGAGAAACCCTCCTCTTTACTATCTACCGTGTCATATCTCTTCACACTGCCATTGCGTATTTTTGCTGCTTGGGTCTCATTTTGCTGCTTGACCTAGTTTGCCAGTGATGAGTGTGTATTTGTCACACTGGCATTTTCTGTATGTGTAGGAGGGCATGTCTGCACATGAAATAAGACCTTTCTTGTCTCTTCTGGTGCCTTGCTTGGGAAACCCCTCTGTCTAGAATGGCTTCCTGGCAAAGACTTGTTTTTCTAGAAAGCCTGCCTTGGTGTTAACTTTAAAGTCCTCACCAGCCTACTCAGGTAGAAATAATCACACTGTGTGCTTTGCTATCTGCTTTTCATATACAATTACGTCTATTACATGAATGGATGAGTCAGTGAGTCAGGACATCTTATCGTACCCTTCTTGGCAGCTCCAAAACTTTGCACAGCACCTGGCCTAAAAACTACAGTATCACAGTACACAGTAGAGGTTCAATAAGTATCAATGGTATGGAACGTCACTTTCCATTTTCTCCTCTCCTCCTTGATATGATAATAAAATATTAGAGTTTGTGGGAACTTCAGAGATTATCTGCTCCATTATACTAGTCAATGTAGAAATTCTCTGTCGAGCAGGTTTTATTGTATATTGAACATCTCCAGTGGTGGGATGCTCACAACCTCATAATCCAGCATGGTCCATTTTGAACCACTCAATCTTCAGTGAAAAATTCTTCCATAACAAGCTGAATATTATCTCCCTATAACTTTCACTTATTGGTCCTATTTCTCTCTGCCCCACACACACTTGGAATTATCCAAAATAAGTCTGATTGTCCTCCATATGGCCATCCTGAAGTACTTGAAAACAACTGTCATGTCCCATTTAATATTCTTTTTTCTCAAATTGGGCCATTCCATGCTAAATTAGACTTCCACAGTTTCTCATATAACAGGCTTTCTAGGCCATTCCTCTACTTGGTATTTCTCCTTTGACTTCCAGTTAGTCAGGGTGGCCTCTAGAATATACTGCTCAGGACAGGTACTATAGTATCAACAAGGTTAAAGTCTAGGTATATTCCCTGTTCCTTCTTTTGAGTCTTCTGAGTTCCAGGGCAGTGCTAGGCACTAAGCATTCAGAGATGGCAGTTCTATGGAGGAAAAGGGCTCCTGGAGGAAAAGATGCTTCACCCCAAAACTCTGCTCTGAGACTGTTCATCTGGCACATGCTGCTATGGCAGGGACAAGGTGCTTTCTCAAGCCACAACTTGGATGAAGGGGAGTTTCCTTTTGTTGATCTTTTTTCTCCAGCTTTATTGAGGTAAATTGACAAAAAAAGTTGTATATTTTTAAGGAGTACAATGTGATGATTTGATATACATATACATTGCAAAATGATGACCACAATCAGGTTAATTAACACATCCATTCATCTGTTGACAGATAATTAAGTTGTTTCCATGTCTCAGCTATTGCAAATAATGCTGCAATGAACATGGAATGCAGATATATCTTTGAGATACTGACTTTGTTTCCTTATATATACCCAGAAGTGAGAGTGTTGGATCATACGATAGTTCTATTTCAAAAGTTCTGAGGAACCTTAATCCTGTTTTTTCATAATCGTTATACCAATTTACATTCCCACCAATGGTGTGCAAGGGTTCCCTTTTCTCCACCTCCTCATCAACACTTGTTATCTCTTGTCATTTTGATAACAGCCACTCTAACAGGTGTGAAGTGATATTTCATTGAAGTTTTGATTTGCGTTTCTCTCTGAAGATTGGTGATGTTGAACATATTTTCATATACCTGTTGGCCATTTCTATGTCTTCTTTGATGAAATTTCTATTCAGTTTCTTTGCCTAGTTTTTAACTGGAATATTTGTGTTTGTTTTTGTTTTGTTTTTGCTGAGTTGCATAAGTTCCTCATATATTTTGGATATTAACCTCTTATCAGACATATGGTTTGTAAATATTTTCTCCTAATCTTGAGGTTACCTTTCATTTTGGTGATTATTTCCTTTGCTGTGTTAAACTTTCTAGCTTGATACAGTGCCACTTGTTTATTTTTGCATTTGGGGCTTGTGATTTCGGTGTCATATCTAAAAAAGTAATTGTCAAGACTAATGTCAAGGAGCTTTTTCCTTATGTTTTCTTCTAGGTGTTTTATGGTTTCAGGTGTTATATTTAAGTCTTTAATTGATTTTGAGTTAATTGTAGTGTGTGGTGTAAGATAGGGTTCCAATTTTATTCATTTACATGTGGATGTCCTGTTTTCCAAATACCACTTATTGAAGAGACTGTCTTTTCCTCCTTGTGTATTAGCACATTTGTCAAATATTATTTGACCATATATGTGAGGATTTTTTTCTAGGCTCTCTATTTTGTTTCATTGATCTATATATCTGTTTTTATGCCCTTATCATTGCTGTTTTGAGTACTACAGCTTTGTAATGTATTTTTAAATAAGTGTATACCTTCAGTTTTTTTCCCCCACAAGATTGCTTCAGCTTTTCAGGATCCTTTGTGAATCTATACAAATTTTAGAATTATAAAAAATTTTTGTTAAAAATGTTATTGGTGGTGAGGTGCGGTGGCTCACACCTGTAATCACAGCACTTTGGGAGGCTGAGGCAGGTGGATCACTTGAGACCAGAAGTTCAAGACCAGCCTGGCCAACATGGTGAAACCCTGTCTCTACTAAAAGTACAAAATTTAGCCAGGTATGGTAGTGCACACCTGTAGTCCCAGTTATTTGGAAAGTTCAGGCAGAAGAATTGCTTGAACCCAGGAGGCAAAAGTTGCAGTGAGTTGAGATTGTGCCACTGCACTCCAGCTTGGGTGACAGAGTGAGACCCTGTCTCTGAAAAAAAAAAAAAAAAGTTACTGGAATTTTGATAGGAATTGCATCAAATCTGCAGATCACTTTGGATAGTTTAACAATATTAATTCTTCCATAGGACATCTTTCCATTTATTTGTGTCTTCAATTTCTTTCATCAGTGTCTTATATTAATAGTTTTTAGTGTACAGGTCTTTTACCTGTTTGGTTAAATTTATTCCTAAGTAGTTTATTGCTATTTTAAATGCAATTGTTTTCTTAATTTTCTTGCATTTTAAAATGAGATTATTATTTACTTTTCTATATTTTGAAATGGGATTCTTTATTATTTTTCAGATAGTTTGTCTTTAGCGTATAGAAACACAACTGATTTTTGTATGTTGATTTTGTATCATGCAACTATATTGAATTTATTTATTAGTTCTAACAATTTTTTGATGGGGTCTTTAGAGTTTTTTATGTATAAGATGTGTCATCTGCAAACAGACAGTCTTACATTTTCCTTTAGAATTTCGAGGCCTTTTATTTCCTTCTCTTGTCTAATTGCTTTGGCTAGGACTTCTAGTACTATTAAATAGAAGTGGTGAAATTAGGTGGTCTTGTCCCCTAAGCTTAGAAGGAAAGCTTTCAACTTTTGTTTGCTAAGTATGATGCTGGCTGTGGGCTTATGATATACGACCTTTATTCTGTTGAAGTACATTCCTTCTAAACCTACTTTATTGAGAATATTCATAATGAAAGTAGGTTGAATTTTGTCAAATTATTTTTCTGCATTTGTTGGGATAATCATATGATTTTTATCCTTCATTCTGTCAATGTGGTGTTTGTTGGTCTCTCTTAACTGAGGTGAACTGGAATGAATGAGGCTACCTAGAGTCAGAGAGTGGATGAATGGGGAAGTGGTCAATGGTAGCATCTGGGGCTCAGCCGTCACTAGCAGAGATTGAGGAAAACTGTGTGTGAGGGGATGGGACTGGGTGTCAAAGCCAGGAGATTCCCTAGATGATGGGAGAAGTTGGCCCAGCATTGTGTTCATTTTTGAGACTTGATGGAAGTGCTGTGGCAAGGGAATCTCAAATAACTCCAGTTGCATGTACCACTGGCCATAGTCTACATTGTTATCTTTAAGTGTCCCCTTGCAAGGATGGGAGAGGCATGAAAACAGTCTAGAGCAGGTGCCAGGTGTCAAGCACTTAGGGGTGAGTGGGAAAAGAGTTAGGCTTCAGTATCTTTCCCCACAATATTTACAGAAGATGCACAAATACTCTAAAAGTTGCACATTCCAGACAAGGCCTGGATCAATTAAGAGATGGTTTTGGAAAGGTTTTCCCTACTTCCAACCTCCAGGTGGGGGGTCCATCTGTTAAGCAACTGGAGAAATCCAAAGAGGGTAACATTTACACTCCTCTGGGGTCCCTCTTACAAAGGTCAGGGAATAACATCCGGAATTTATTTTCAGGAATATTCAGGGACTGACAAGACTCAGGTTATTCTCAGCTTAGAGAGATCCGTAATGAAGAACTTGTAAAAAATAAAATAGGGTGATGGAAACAAAATGCAAACATAAAAACAAGAAGCAGATGAAAGGGAGCTAACTGTGGTGAATGGAGGTCATTTGATGAACACAGAACCCAGAACCCAGAATCAGTTACAATGGCTAGTGCTGGTTGTTTGCCCAGAGAAAAGCAGGCCAGGAGGTGGCGGACACAAGCAGAAGGCAGTGGGAAAGTCTGAGCTGGGACTCAAATGGAGGCTATGACGGCAGGGATTTTGGTCTCTCAGTGTGTGTGTCACTTGAAGGCAGAGACTTTAATTATGGGGCCCTGTGTGCGACTCTGAGCAAGCCTGCGCCTTCAGGGAGAGGTAGGGCATTGGGAATTGTGGGTTGTGTTGCTGGGGAGGCAGCAGGAGACCTAGCTCTAGCTTTTCTTCAGACATTGGACAGTTGGAGTAGGGATAAACTGGCCATTATACCAAGCTCCTCACAGGTGGAGTCAGTGCAGCATGAAGTGATATCAGTGATACCTCTTCTGTGTGTCTTCTAATATGAGTTCTGTGGTGGCATTGTGATGGAAGGTCAAAGCTAGTGCAGACTCCTTGGTAACAGGCATGCTCAGAGCAATGCCAGATCCTGCCTACATACCTTAGCCTGTGTTTATGCCTCTTCTGTGTTTCTGATTCTGATGAGTAGAAAGTGCTCTGCTTCTTCTCTAACTCCTTACGAATTAGATGAGTTTGTTCTTTTCCCACAAAAAAAAAAAAAAAAAAAAAAAAAAAAAAAAAAAAAAAGAGGGGGGGAG
>NW_016804379.1:15798-45571 GCF_001698545.2 Rhinopithecus bieti
AAAAAAAAAAAAAAAAAAAAAAAAAAAAAGTAAGAGAAGGGGTGGAAAGAAGCCATGAGTATTATTCCAGGGCAGGAATTCTGAATTTTTTGGTGCCATGGACCACATTGGTAATTTGGTGAAGCCAATCGATCCCCTTCTCAAAGTTACATTTGTAAATTCAGTCAATAAGGCACATAGAATTTCAAAGGAAGCCAAGTGTACTGAAATTCAAAATTTTTTGTGGTTTAGTAAAATACATCCTTCTTAATTAGCCCATTAAATTAATTAGCTCATTATTCTCTATTGGCAGATTCAATAATTACTGTAATTTTGAAATTGTGGGTAGCATAACACATATTTCAATATATGTAATGTGATATAAAAATATCTATGGTTTCTGTTGATGGCAGAGTTACAGGTACTGCTAAATCGATGTGGTTGGTTACCTACATTAGAGTTGGAGAAATCCTAACTTCAAGTAAAGGTTAGTGATGTGGTTTGGCTCTGTGTCCCTACCCAAATATAACACTGAATTGTAATCCCCAATATTGGGGGAGGGACCTGGTGGGAGGTAGTTGGATTATGGGGGTAGATTTCCCCTTGCTGTACTTATGATAGTAAGTGAGTTCTCACGAGATCTGGTTGTTTGAGTGTGTGGCACCTCCCCCTTTACTCTCTCTCTCTTCCTCCTGCACTTGCCATGTAAGATGTACCTCCTTCTTCTTTGCCTTCTACTATGATTGTAAGTTTCCAGAGACCTCCCCAGCCATGCTTCCTGTAGAGCCTGCAGAATTAAACCTAAGTCAATTAAACCTCTTATCTTATAAATTACCAATCTCAGGTAGTTCTTTATAGCAATGTGAGAATAGCCTAATACGGTTAGTAAAAATAAAAGTATACATTTTCCTATTAAAGTTCAAAGACACCTGCTCCTGCCATTTTTATCCCCAGACTTAATGCCCAATGGACTTCAGATGAAGAATCCTTTCTCTAAAAGAAGTCTCTTCATCAAAACATGAGGTCAGGAAAGTAAAATTTCTCCCTAAATATTAAAAATATTAGAGCCTCATGCAAATTAATGAACAAAATCCTCAAGAGATGGAGGGGCCAAGGACATGATGAACAAAAAAAATGATAAAATTTGAATAAAAGTCAACTTCAGAACAAAGTAGCAGAATTTTTTCTTTTTTGGTCTATTAGGATGCAACATGCACCCACACAAACAAATTCTGCAAGTGGCACTGATATCACTATTCTCACTGCTGCTTAAATTAAAATTTGTACAGTTATTTTGGAAAACAGATCTTAAATTATTCACATTTTGAATCATTAACTTCTTAAACCGACTTAGATGATAGTCATTTAATGGCTACACTTTAAAATTATTTTCTTATATAACCCGGACTTCCAAAACCTTAAAGGACCCACTGGATTATACATAACAACAGCTCCCTCCATCACTAACAAACCAAATATTTTCCAGTCTCAAAAGCATACAAATAACGAAATCTACCACATTCCATCATATATGTTTGAACCTCATAGGGACTAATATATGCTGACCTCTCCTTTGAGTCTACTGGACTGTCACAGTATTATGGAGGGGTGGCGAGCTACCTAGGGAGAGCACATATTTATTTCGGCATGTGTTTTGGACACGACATTTAGGGGCCTGTATTCAATTTTTGCCTAGAAGCTTTCCTGTGATCACATTTTTACTAATATCTTTGTTTTTCCTTTGGCTTTTCTACCAGTTCATACTTCCTACAAGTCTTTTGTTTTGAATTTCGTATCATCGCCCTATTCCTTTAATACATATTTTTTGAGTACATATTTTGTGCCAAATATTGTGCTGGATATTAGAGATTCAGTGGTTAATCAAAAGATTTCACACCTGTCCTTCTGGAGCTTACAATCTATTGCAAGGGTAATTAAACTATAGTTCATGGGCCAAATTTAGTCTGCCATCTGTTTTTGCATGAGAAGAATGGTTTTAAATTTTAAAACATGATAAAAAATAGAAAAAAAATTTTATGACAATGCAAAGTGTATGAAACTCAAATTTTAGTGTCCATTAATAAAGTTTTATTGGAACACAGCCACACTAGTTTGTTTATGTATTGTCTACAGTTGATTTTATGCTGCAGTGACAGAGTCGAGTAGTTGCAACAGAAACTGTATGGCACAAACCTAAAATATTTACTATCTGGCTCTTTACAGAAAAAGTTTGCAGACTCCTGATAAAGTGGAGTAGACAGAAAAGAGGCAAGCAAGTGAATAATAAAATAATCACAGATTGTGGTAAGTGATACAAAGGGGGAAAAGTAGGAGGAGATGAAGAATGCTAGGAGTATGAGTGTGGATAGGGTCTGTAAGAGAACATCTTCAGCTGGAAGTGATACTTATGCTTACACTGAGGTTAAAAGGGTGAGAAGGATCCAGATATGCCAAGAGCAAGGGAAATGCTGCTATGTTCAGAGCTGGGGCAATTTTGTTCCAGGCAATGGAGACAAGGATGGGTGGTAGCAAAGGTGCTAGTGTGGGAAAGATCTTGGTGTCTTGGAGGAACTGAGAATCCATCCTACCTGGACAGGAGTAAGAAGGAAGACTGACACATAAATACATGAGGAACCACCAAAGGGTTTCAAGCAAAGGAATGACATGGCCTGGTTTGCATTTATCAAAGGTTACTTCATCTGTCCTGTGAAGAACAGATTGCAAGAAAAAAAAAAAGAATGTTAGAAAGCTATTGCCTTACCTCTCCCTGAAGGTCCCTTTCACACCTTGCTCCCACTGACATATACTACGATAGGCTCCAATAAAACTGTCAAAATTTATTGGGCTTCAGAGGGGCTTCAGAATTTCACAATATTTTGCCATTATGCTTTCAAAAATCAGTTATTTAATGAAGTTTAGATGTGTAGAATAGCAATTGATAACATTTTCAAAAAAGCATGTGTTGGATGTCAGATTTCACTCTAATAAGAACTCAATGAAGAACATTTTCTTGCTGAAAATACAGAGTTTTCAAATATGGTGCAAAGAATATAAAAAGTGTTATTAGAAAAGATAACTGGTGATAGCTGCTGCTGCCTCCCACCTTAGCAGTATAACTTTTCTCTGGAGGGGCAGCCTTGTGTCTTGCAAAATGACCTTATAGACCATATTAGGGAGGAAGATGAGGTCCAGAGGTCAACACTGATAGCTAAACATCTATGCATGAGAAGTTAACATAAATCTGTGGAGAAGATAAGATAAGAGGCTGAGAAACCTGACTGTGGAGACCAGTTAAGAAATTTCTGGAGGAGGATTTGCCTGAGGACTTAAGTACCCTCATGTCTACTTTTTCTTTTTTATTTTCTGCAAAACTGCCATATTAAAACCTTCCATTTTTCAAACTTTCAATGAAAGTCTTATACAAGCATACACTTGGATTGGCAGTTTTCTGGAAGTAATTAGGATGCTGTCTCACAAAGTTATAAAATAGTACAGAAAAGTGATTAATACATGTATGGGTAGCCAGGTGCTCTATAAAATGAAGTAGTTTGGCAGAGGTAGAAATTCAGAGCCAGGTTAACTAGGAAAAATTTCTCTAAGAAATCTAAGAATCCTAAGGAAGACCAAGTTTCTCAACACATGTAGTAGGGATTTTGAGGTAATTTCATTTGACAGTTTGAGAATAATATGAATCCAGCTTACATGTGGATTACATAGAATTTTGCTCTGTTCTTATATTAATACCATGATTTACAGAAGGTCAAGTAATGTCATATCCATTTGAAAGACCAGGAAGAATAGCCAGAGAAAGGTTAAGTGACATCCAAGGTCATGGACATTGATGCGGATAGAACCATTGTTCCTCTGGCCGCTGGGCCCTTGATGAAACCTGTACTTCTATCCATTTGGTGGATGAGAGCCAAGGTAAAAACAAAAATCAGAAAAGAACACAAGTAAATATTTATGGAAAAACACAATCCAGCATTTATGGGAAGTAGTGGCTTCCTCATGTGTCCTGCCCTTTCTGAATTTTGAGCTTTCCTGAAGTTCCATTTTTAGAGGAACTCACGCTTAGCCAATTTTTGCTGAACCACTTCCCCACCAACTGTTTCTGGTCTCAGACAGCGACTTAGAAAGTGCAAAGTATTCATGGTTCCATAGTGCCTTCCTGTCCCCCAGTACCCATTGAAAAGACGTATCAAAAGAGAAATCAAACAAATTTTGTTTCAAGATCTCAGTTGAATTGGCCAACACTTCATTTCATAAAATGGAGTAAGTATCCCAGTCAGTTGAACAGAGGGGGTTGGTTTTATAGACAGAAAGGGTTGAAGAAAGCAGAAACAAAGATTTAGAAGCAGATTGGTCATTTCCTAGTAAGGCAGGAACAGGGAGACAGAACAATAGAAAGATAACTGATTGGTTAATACCAGGTTATTCTGGTTACTTTTTGTTGAAAGGATTAAAACAGTTAATCCATTATCATGACTGTTTGGAAAACAGGCTGTTATCTTTCCCTCCTGATTTCTCAGAAGCTCAGAGAACAACTTAGTTTCAGTTTGGTGACATGAAACTTTAGCATGGGTGACTCCATTCTGATTTTTAATATGGTCTGTTGGGGCCTAGTACAGGAGCTTAACCCAAAACGGAGACGGAGTCTAGCTCTGTCGCCTGGAGTACAGCGGTGCAATCTCGGCTCACTGCAAACTCCAGCTCCCGGGTTCAAGTGATTCTCCTGCCTCCGCCTACCAAATAGCTGAGATTACAGGCATGCGCCACTATACCCAGCTAATTTTTGTGTTTTTAGTGGAGACGGGGTTTCACCATGTTGGCCAGGATGGTCTCCATCTCCTGACCTCGTAATCTGCCCACCTTGGCCTCCCAAAGTGTTGGGATTACGGGTGTGAGCCACTGCACCTGACCAACAGTGGCTTCTTATCATTTTTGTTTAACAATCACCTTAGCCCAAAACAGTGGCTTTTTATAATTTTTGTTTAACAGTCATAATCAACAAGAGTTGAACCACTGCATTTCTTCTCTACAATGGTTTAAAGTTCCCTGTTCTATCACAAGATTCTGTAAAAGCTCTTCTCTCCTTCCCTCATGTCTTGGCTAAAACCCTGATATACCTGGTAGAGATGGGCACAGGCCAGATAGAGGGTGCAAAGCCCTCCTTCCATGAAAATGAGAGTCAATGCATAGATGAGAAATTAGCCTGTGATTCTTTTTTTTCCTTTGAGATGATCTTACTGTGTTACCCAGGCTGGAGTGCAGTGGCATGATCAGAGCTGACTATAATCTTGAACTTCTAGGTTCAAGTGATCCTCCTGCTTCAGCCTCCCAAGTAGCTAGGACTATAGACACATGCCACCATACGTGGCTATCTTAAAATTTTTTGTAGAGGTGGCGTCTCACTATGTTGCCCAGGCTGGTCTTGAACTCTTGAGCATGAGCAGTTCTCCTGCTTTAGCCTGCCAAAGTGCTGAGATTACAGGCATGAGCCACTGTGCCCGACCAGCCTGGGTTTTGTGATCCTGCTTTTCTCCATTTTGCTAGACTCAAAATAATTTTATTCTTTCTTTTCAAATGGCAAGAATGAATGAGATAATCATCTACAAAGCATCTCGAGTTTCTTGAAGAAAAGTATCATCGGAATATAAAAGTGAATGTGCTAGACGGCTATCAAAGCTCAAAGCAAAGAAAGTCACAGGCTGGGAAGAAATTCACGAAATAGAACTTCATACTTCAAAGTCAAAATCTTGTACAAATGACTAAGTGGCATTTTCTTGAGGTCAAGACAACCTGTAGAGCCTACAAGTCCCACTAAACAATAACAATAGCCAATCCTTGCATAGTGATTAATAGTTTGTAAAACATTTTTATATGCATGGCCTTATTTCTCATACATGAGACACTGCATGTGAAGCAGAAACATCGTGAGACAATAGCTATTCTTACCATCATTTGAAAGGAAGAGACTGCAGGACTCAGCAAGGGTAAATTTTACTCAAAGTCCTTTAGCTATTAAGTGGTAGAATCAGGATCTGAATCCAGATCTCTTGATGCCAAAGTCCACGCCATTGCCACCACTTCTTCAGGCAGCTAAATATCTCCCTCCTCTCCAACTTTCTGTTTTGTTACCTCTTCAGAGAGAAATTTGCATTTTGGATCATAGAACCAGCCTGGAGTCACCCACCAGAGCAGTAGTTAGCTATTTCTAAGGAGATTTAAGTCTAGTTCCCTAGATGCAAATTATTTCTTCATCTCAGAGTTTCAAAGTGAAGTATACATTTTAAGTCACCAAATAAAGTAAGTTTAAATTTTAAATCACCAAGAAAATCCTCTAAAAAAGAGTTTATTTCAGGCAACTACCCGTCAGATATATTGTCATTAGCAGTTTCTTAAATGCCCTTCCTATAATGGGCATTAGCACTTTATATAAGTTCTCTCAGTCACTCTTTCTGGATTGATTTTTTGAGCACCTAAAATGTTTTAAACATGCCTCATAGAATTGCCGCAGATACAACAGTGAATGAAACAGTCAAACTCAACTCTTAATGGAGAGCAAGATGCAAAATAAATAAGTAATATGTCAGTTGGTGATAAGAGCAGTGGACAAACGTAAAGTACTCAAGAGGGCTATGAAGTACCAGGGTTGGGAGGTGTAGAAGTGGCAGTGTGATATTGCTCTAAATAATATAGGTGATGAGGGTAGGTCTCTGACTTGAGCAGCTCACCCAAGGACATGGGAAAGCAAACCATGTGGTTATCTAAGGACAGAGCTTCCCAAGGAGAGAGAAGAGAGTGCACATGTCCTTGGGAGACAGTTCTGGGTGTATTTGAGGAATATCTAACAGGACAGTGTGACTGGAGCAGGAGGAGCACAAGGAGAGAGAGGTAGAAGAGAAGATAGGGAGGAGGTGGGGTGAGAGAGCCAGAAGGCTTGGAGGCTGTTATAAGAACATGGATTTCCAATGAGTGTTCACAATAAATCGGTCTAATTACTCCTATTTTATAATAAAAAAGATGAGCAAAGAGAAATTTCATAGTTATTCAAGGCTACTGTGGAGTGGTCAGGGATTTAAATCCATAATTTTTATTCCAAACTTTGTTTGCTGTTCTCTCTGTATCCTGAGGATCCTTCTGCTTCCATGGTCCTGATTCAAAACCTTAGACAAATAGCTATATTTTTACAGAGTAAACAATAAAAAATAATACAGAACAGTGTAATGAAAGGCAAATTACAATCTATGATAGGCCATCTAATGAGTTGGGATTTATAATCCAGACAATCTAAAGCTTGGCTGTGACAGGAAGAAGAAAGATGAGAGAAAGCTATGGTGAGCCTGGAAATGCTGAGCAGGAGGGCATATTGAACAACCAGAGATCAAAGAGGCCAGTGGAAATTCAGCCAACATGAAAACGCAGGCCAATCTCCTGAGCATGAGACAGAGAAGTTCCGGTTCTGTTATTCAGAAAATCTTCTGAAATGCACACAGTAAAATTGCTCCTGTGCTTTGCACCAAGTCCCTTTGACAACAGCTACAGAAGCTGGAAAGATTCAAGCTTCTTTTTCCTATGTTGCTTCAAAATTCTGGTACAGTCACATGATGGTCAGACTGAGTTGGTCAGTCACATGATGCCACCCCATGACCCTGTGATCATATTTTCTGATGAACCCTAGGGCCTCCACTCAGACTCAGGAGCTTATTCCACTTGGTGTCTACTCATTCATATCTTGGCTATTGTGTAGTGTGGGACCATCCAGACCAAGTGCATCAGATATCTGCTTCCCCAGGTATGATGCCCCATAGGTCCAAGCCAAGTTACTTGGTGTATTCATTTTCACACAGCTGTAAAGATACTACCTGAGACTGGGTAATTTGTAAAGGAAAGAGGTTTAATGGACTCACAGTTCCATGTGGCTGAGGCGGCCTCAGGAAATTTACAGAAGGGGAATCAGGCACCTTCTTCACAAGGCAGCCGGAGAGAGAAGAGTAAGGAGTGAAGCAGGAAGAGCCCCTTATAAAACCATTACGGCATGGGGGAAACCGCCCCCATGGTCTAATAACCTCCCATTGGGTTGTTCCCTCAACATGTGGGGATTATAGGGATTACAATTCAAGATGAGATTTGGGTGGGGACACAGAGCCAAATCATATCACCCCATTTCCTGTGGAAATGAATGGGCATTATAGCCTATTGACCATACAGACAGGCTCAGTGTTTGAAAAACAGGGGCTCACTCTCTTTAAAGGAGCAACTTGATAAAATCCTACTGCAGCATCAGCTCTCAGCTCTCAGCAATGACAGTGTTTGAAGGAACTGCAAGGCAACTCCGGATTCCATCACAGCAGAATATTTACTGGAGGTTCTGTGTGTCCTCCTCCAGCTATCCACCTGGCTTCCTGAGAGCTATCCTTTATACATGGAAACCAACCAGGAGTCTGAGTCCATGTCCCCAGAGAAATCCCTTGATTAGCCCAGGTGTGGGGGCTATGCAGGGCTGATGAGAAAAGTTGATTGACAGTCGGAGGTCTGAACAAAGAAGGGTGTTGTCTTGGTAGGCAAGACAGGGTGCTGGCCAACACACAGAGGCTTACTTGTGAAAAGATCAACTGGACTTGGAGCTTCTGCTATGGTGTAACTTTAGAAATGCCAGGAAAAAGACACTATCTTTTCAAAACACCTTCTCCATTCTGATTGTTGCTGCCTACACTTTCTTTCACTTACAAGTAGAAGAGCAAATATAATTTGAAAAAAAAAATCACAACAAAAAACCTGGGCACAGCAACATCTCAGCTGAAATTCACTTTATGGGGGAATTAACCAATCCACCCTTGGGAGAGTAGGTTGTCATGAGAATAGGGAAATGTAGGGGTATTTTTTTTCGATTGCTGACATAACAAATGACCAAAAACTTACGGTTTAAAACAGCACACATTAATTGTCTCACAGTTCTGTAAATCAAAAGTCTTGGTGATTAGGCTGAGTCCTGCCCAGGGTTTCACCATACCAAAATTGAGACGTCAGCAGAGCTGCTTTCCTTACTGAAGGCTATGTAGGAGAATCCAATTCCAGGCTCACTCTGATTGCTGGCAGAATCCAAGTTTTTGCAGTTGTAGGACTGAGGTCTCTGTTTCCTTGCTGTCTATTGGCTGAATCATTCTCAGCATCGAGGCCACCTGCCTTCTCTGGATTGTGGCTCCTTTTATCCATCCTCAAAGTCAGCAATGCTGATTGCATCCCCACATTCCATATCTCCCTGCCCTCTCCTCTGCCTCATTTCTCCCGCTGCTTTTTTCACCACTTCTCTCCGGCTCCAGCTGGAAAAATTTCTCTGCTTTCAAGGACTCATGTAATTAGACTGGGCCCACCAGATGATCTAGACTCATCTCCCTGTCGTAAGATCTGTAACCTTCATTATACCTGCAAAGTCCCTTTTGCCACACAGTTTAACACATTTATAAAACCTAGGGATTGGTGTGGACATCTTTGGGAAGGGGGGCATTATTTGACCTACCACACAGACAAAGGGGTGTTCAAAAAGTGCATCTATTTAGTGTTATGAATTCAAGTGCAGTGCCTGGCACAAAGTAGGCGTGACCTCGAGGGTATCAAAATCCAGAGTGAAAAAGGTAAACAATGAAAGAAGTGAAGAAGGCTGGCACAGCCTGTAAGGATTATATGAAGTCATGTGTACAAAAAGCTTTACCTCCTCCCCTTTTTGAACTATAGAGCTTACAAGCTCATGTTTTATCATCATCATCATCATCATCATCATCATCATGATTAATAATAAACAGATTGATTTAAATTGCCCACCAGATATTTTGGCCACAAAATTTGTTCAACATCATGTTGTAACTAATTCAACTAAAGAACAAAATCAATTAATTATTAAAATAATTTACTGGTCTCAGACTCCTGGGCTCAAGCAATTCTCCTGCCTCAGCCTCCCAAAGTGCTGGCATTACAAGCATGGGCCACTGCACTCACCCTTTGGTGACCTCTTAGTGGAGTCTTTGTCTTTTAGAAATTTATTTAATCAACTGACTCCATACTTGTACCTACTGTAATGATAAGGCCCTGGTGTCAACATAGAAAATAAGTCACCAACTTAAGGAAGATGCAAAGGAACATGGTTGTGGTTTGCCTTCAGTTGTATTTTGTGTGGCCTTTAGAGAATATTGAAGCATGGAGGCCAGGTGCAGTGACTCACACCTGTGATCCTAGCACTTTGTAAGGCTGAGACAGGAGGATTCCCTGAGGCCGGGAGTTGAAGAGCAGCCTGGGCAACATAGTGAGACCCTGACTCAATATAAAAAGAAAAAAAAATTAAAATAAAGAGAAAGCATGGAGCCTAAGGGTCCTCAGAGGACAGACCTGCAGGACAGCCTGAGAAGGATCTTATCTTGCTGTTATCACAGAGCATGAAAAAGGTGAGCATCTCTACTTCACATGTACTTACGGCATTTTCCCAAGTAATAACCTCTCTGTGGACTAACTTTGCAAAGGTCTGTCTGGTTTGTAACTGTATCCCATCTTAATACAGTGCTTTGTATAGAGTAGATCTCAGTAAATGTTTTTTGAATGTATGAACATATGACTCAGCTTTTATGCAATTTGGTTCAAATATATGGCAACAATACAAAAACAGCTAGCTAAGCTGTGCAGTGCTTTATTTGTCAATATGGTGACATGGTAGATCAACTGTTGGCTGTGTAGACCAAGGTATCTACTATCACGGGCTTCTATCAATGTGTATGTCAGCCTCTTTACAAAGGGAAAATATCTCATTCCTCAACGAAACCTTTTCTATGGCCACAGTTTTCCAAGTGAAGAGCCCTTAGATGGGATGAAGGGAAGGACAAAGAGATGAAGAGAGAGGCAGACACAATGTAACAAGCCATCCTTACTACCGTACAAATGATCTAGATATCCTGTGTCAAAAGGAAGAATCTAGGCCTTGTGTTCTTTTTCACATTAATTTCTTTCATCTTGTGTTTTAACACACCTTTAGAAATCCCTCTGAAGATAGCTCTGGGTTCTGCAACTTGCCATTTTGTACATTGAGGCAATGAATTTGGGCTTCACTTTCCTCATATGTAGGATGAAAATAATCAGGTATGACAGGAAAAGGGAAGTAGTCAGGCACATGTGTTTTGTAATGAAGCCCCAGCCTGATCCTGTGGGGGAGCTTTGAGTATAAGTAATCCTGTGGCCAATTATTATTGCTGGGAAGGGATGGGGAGAATGTAAATTACTAGGCCCCAGTAGCTCGGAGTCAATCCACTGGAAAGAGTTGTAAGTCTCCTATTTAAACACATAAGCACACATTTGCTGGAGAGGAATACACAGAACTCATAAATGGGGTCTAAAGGAACCTGAACAGAATCCCAACAGTGTCAGCCTGTGTTGAAGGTTAGATGATATCTGTACATAAAGCCCTTAGGATGGTACCTGGCACACTGTAAGCACTTACTGGACGTTTGCTACTATAATTAATATTTTTATTATCTTCTCTCCAGTAGTAGAGGCATTGTTCCCCATGGCTTCATTCCAAGCACAGGTTATAAACCCAAAAGCTGTCAGGTAATGTAAATTGGAGAAACTGCTAGGAGGAAGACTAGGAGGATATGGGATAGGATGAACAGGAGCACACCTGCACCGCTGAAAATGAGATATTTAAAATCAAGTGTTTATAAAACACAACACACTCAAAGTCAAGTCAAACAAAGCCAAAGCAAAAACCCATCTGGCTGGTGGACTGTCAATTCGCCAAGGCTTGCTCTTAACCTTTCTCAGGATCCCTACCCTGCAAGGCATTCCAGTCCTAGCAGGACAGGACTGGGTTTGGTTGTGCACTTACCCAGTGCTCTTTGCCAGGCTTTCTGGGAAGCCAGGAGACCTTGGAATGCTTTTTAATTAAGTAGCCTGTCCTCTCCACCCTGGCTGCATCAACTTCTGATGAACTCCTTTCTCCTAGTAGAGGCTCTGAACTTCATGATTGTGTAGATGCTTTAGTCCGCCTGCTTAGTGTGTTCCCTAATCTGAAAGAGGGTCTGTGATACAAGGAAGGGCACTGTACAATGGAGAGTGGGTATTTGTTTTTTGTTCATTCAGGGAGTAGTTATTGAGCATCACCAAGTTCTATGCTGGAGGCTACAGATCTTAATGTGAAACAGACTGTGTGTATGTGTGTGTGTGTATGTGTGTGTGTGTGTGTGTGTGTGTGTGTGTGTGTGTTAGAGAGACAGGGATAATTTTTTCAGATTAAAGAATTGTTCAGAAGATCCCCTCACCTTCCTTCTAGGGAATACAAAGCATCAGGATGAAGAATTGCTTATCTATCTATCTATCTGTCTATCTATCTATCTATCTATCTATCTATCTATCTATCTATCTATCTATCTATCTCTTTATCATCTATCTGTCTATGTCTATCTATCTGTCTGTCTCTTTATCTCTCTGTCACCTCCATCTTAGGCCACTTGACTCACCCCTTTCCTAGCACCTCTTAACATTCCTTTCCTTCTCACAGTGACTCTGGCTTTGTTAAAATGACTATTCAACCCTATACCTGCTGTGTGTATAGCTCTACCCTTAGTCATTGAAGGTGGGGGTTTGTGTGCAAGAGAAAATAAAAGGCAGTCCCCATGGGGAAACAGAACATGCTTTCAGTGAGCTATCAGAGTTGTAGGACGATGTACAAAACAATGCTGACTTGTAAAGATGAGACTACAGGTGCTAGAAGGGGAAGGAAGAGAAATGACTTAGTGAGGTGAGGGAAAATTCTCTGGTCATAACCTGGCATGACTTTTGCCCAATTTGTACATTATATTTCCTTTATTATTTTTGTTTCATTCTATATTAATATCCTTTCTATGATTAAAATTTAATGTGTTCCTCATAGAACATTTGAAAGGAAAGAGAAAGAAGGAATTAAAAACTATCCACAGTTCTATACCCAGATGTAGCCACAATTGATATTTGGTGGTTTTTTCCTTCTAGACACACATATTTTCACTTTCCTCAGACCATTCTATTTTGAAACTTGCTTTTTTCCCCCATTTAATACGTTATCCTGAACTTCCCCCATATAATTAGGTACTCTTATACATGTTTCTTAATGGCTGTGTAATATTTTATCACATAGTTGTGCTGTAATTTATTTAAACAAACTCTCATTTTCTCCCCAAGATCTGTCTCCAAGTCCCATATTCCAACTAAAGCCAAATTTTAAAGCTACCTTCAGGGCCCCAGAAGACAGCAAGACGGCAATAGATGATTTGTTCTGTTCCTCCCCAAGACTTCAAAGAACTGCAAGAAGGTTAACTGTTCTGTTGCGTTTCCACAGTGACTAGAGTGACAACTCAGCTCAAGGCTACTGCAAAGATAGAACTGAGGCTGAGGTAGGGTGCTTGGGAGGCAGGATGGGCTGGGAATGAAAGGATTTCCAATGACCAGATAGAGAGCAGCATTAAACCCTTCTCTTACAGGCTTCTTTCAGCAAGCAAAAGAAACCAGCTGAACTCCCAGGATTGTTTTGAAAGCCAAGACAAACGGCACATTTGAGAACTGAATTTGGCTCCATTTGTGCAAGAGAAGGTGGGTGGCTTCAGCTGCCTAGGAAACAGGCTTTGAATATGCGCTTCCCGGAATTCTTTATGCTTCTCTCCTGAAAAGGTTCCTAGTGTTCCTGATAAAGGATTCTTATTATTTGGCATTTGCAGGCAGCCTAGTTTTGGCAACGTTTGGCTCAATTCTTTATGTTAGTGAGCTCTTGTAAAGCCCTGTATCTCCTCAAAGCGAGGCCAAGGCCAACATCCTTCCTTCTCCCTGCCTCTGTCTCCTTCCCCCTCTGGGCCTCGCTTCCACCTACCACCCTTGTGCATACTTTTATTTCCAATGTGAAAGCTGAAACTCTGGCACAGTTAGGTGAAGCTACACATGGAGCATCTGCTACAGTGTCTTCAGTGTTTCAGGATGCTGCTTAGAAGAGTAAATAGCATCTGCAGGATGTAGGTGCTATATTGGAAATGAAACAAACATCACCATTATCGGCTGAATTTTGACCATGCTGAAGGCGTGACATAGGCTATATGGTCAAAACCTCTAAGACCATGCACTAAAAGAAACAAAAATAAGCCTTGGCCTATCCTTGTCCAGATTGGTGGTGTGGGAAACAAAGGCGACAGAAGGTCTAGAAAGAGTAGCTTTGGTCTTCGTTCATTTGCCTGTTCATTCAGTGGATCTTATTTGCCTAATTAATTAATTAGCAAGTCACCTATGAGACCTGCCCCTCTCAGCAAAAACTAGCTGAGCATTTCACCAGACTGGGGAAGCTGAACTTCTGTAGAAAGGTTGGAACCATGTAACTTGCTGAGAAAGATGAGAAGGGGAGATAGAGTTGTGAGCCTAAGTGGATATTTATTCCAGGATAGGATTCTCACTGTAATCCTATTGGTTCAGCATGCTGGTAGTGGAAGGGGAGCCAAGGTAAGCAGTAATAGGAGCCCTGCCTAGGGAGACTTCTGTTTGGGGATTCTGTCACTATTTCATCACACACACACGACACACACACACATACGCACAGAGTTTCTGCATTCAAGAATCTTGAAATCTGTGGATACAAATCACAGATAGTTGAAAAAAATTTACAGTATGATACAAAATAACTAGACTTACCATGCTAAATGAAAGTGTTTCTTTCCTCAAGAATTTTTTTGATCTTTGGAATAAAAGAATATTGTTTTGAAATCTTTTGTGCAGCAAGTGACCATACCCTAATTTACCCTTTCTTTGTATACATCTTTTATACATATTGAATTTCATTTGAAACAAATTTTCTACCATAAAAGCTATTGAAAATCCATGATCTAGAGTGTCGACTCTGTGGAAGAAGTGGGGGAAAATACTTGAAAGACAAACTGGAGTCTTATATAGAATGACCTTAGAAGCTACGAGTGTAGAACCAGATATAGGTATGAAATAGATACAAACACAGTTAGCCGTTTACATACCTATACAAAATATGTCCTTCTAGAGAAGAGGAATATGCAAAGAATTCTAATAGAGTCAAGTGATCAATATATTAATTGAGTCAATTGAGTGGCAAATCTACCTGGGCTGGCATATGGAATATTTTCCCACCTTAATCAGGCAATAAGGTTGAAATTGATTATTAAATAATTAAATAAAGACGTAGACAGAAATTTGGGAGTCTAGTTGCATAAACAACCCCATTTGAGGCAAATGGATTAGATCTCCAAATGGCAGAGTGCATTTTAAATAGGACTCAGCAAGGCTTGCAAAGAGACATTGCTCTGAATATGGGCAGTTCTAGAATTCACTCCTCAGCTGAAATCACTGGTTGATAATCGCTCTTTTTGAGATAAGAGTTTTCTAGTTTGCTTGTGAACAAGTCACTGAGGTCATATTCCTATTTCTTTTGTTAGTTGTATCTTTTGCTCTGAGAAAATTATACAACATATATAGATGAGATACTATTTTCCTTTTAATACATTATCGTTATATGTATTTATATATGTACATATTTATATAATCTATTTTATTACATAAATTTAAGGTGTACAATATAATATTTGATGTAAATATCCATGGTGAAATGATTATTATAGGTAAGCAATTTAACAGGTTTTTTTTTTTTTTTTTTTTGTGGTAAGTGCACTTAAAAACCATTCTCTTGGCAAATCTTCAATATATACTACAATATTAATAACTGTAGTCCTCCTGCTGTACATTAGATCTCTAGGCTTATCTTACACAATGACAAGTGTGTGCCCTTTGTCCTACATCTCCCCATTTCTTCCTTCTCCCCATCTCTGGTAACCACTGTTCTACTCTGTTTCTATGTATTTGACTTTTTTTTTCTCAGATTTCACATGTGAGATCATGCAGTCTAATTCTTTCTGTATCTGGCTTATTTCAAGGAGTATAATGCCAGTTACAATAACATGGATGAAACTGGAGGATAAGATACTATTTTCTACCCGTCAAGACTGGCAAAAATTTCTAAGCTTGACAATACACTGTATTAGTAGGTTGGGGAATCAGGCGTTTTTATACATTGCTGATAAAAATGTAAAATGGTACAACATTTATGGAGGTGACTTTGTTGATGCATTTACCCTTTGACCCTTGAGTCTACCTTAAAGATATGCCTGTAACTTTAAAAAAATGCAAAAGTTTATTACAGTATTACTTATACTGAAAATGTTTTTTGTATTACCTAAATGTACAAGCATAGGAGTTGAGCTGAGTAAACTATGGTGCATTCACATAGTATAGTGCTATATAATTATGAAAACAATGAGAAAGGCCTCTATGGATTGATATGGAGTGATTACCAAAAGATATTGTGAAGCTAAAAAAAACAATTTTATATGTATAAAGCATATATATGTAAAAGAATATATATATGATATATTTCCCTTTGTATAAGAAAGAATAAATTTTAAAAACACATGCATATATTTATCTTTACAAAAAGAAACACAGGGAGGATAAACCAGAAGACATTGAAGTTAGCTACCTACAGAGGGTGTTGGAAGGGAAATGCAGAGGAAGGGACATGGAAGAGAGTGGCGTTTTCTAAGAACATCTTTCTGTACAGTTTTGTTTTTTAGACGCATGTGTATGTTCTACCTCTTTAAAAAACATATAATTAAAGGATGGGAAGAGAAAAGAACCTAATGCTGAAAACCAGTGAAAACATATGAACCCTAAGATATTTTGAATGAATTGCATAACCACACAGAATGAAAAACTGGAGCAAGCTGGCTAACTTAAGAACCTTAAGAACATGATATTTGACTACGTGCCCTAAGTCTTAGGAGGGGGAGAGCAGCAAACAAACCCTGAACTGTTTTGAGTAGGTTTTCTTTTTGTGATTGTATGAACAAGGAAATTCTGAAACTACTTTAGATGTATTATAGGATTAAACAAATGAATAAATGCACATATCTTGTTGGGACCCAAGTCTTCAGTGTGGTGAATGGACTTATATGAAATGGTGTAGGAAATCCCCTGTGGGGATGGATTGCATTTAATGTTATCTGTGCACACTTGTGATTTCTAAACTGTGTATATTGTGTGTGTAAATGTATGTGAGTATATATACATGCATTTGTTCATGTACATATGTTTGCATGTGTATGTGTGTGTATAAACATTCATGTATTTCCTAACTTTGTCTCCTAAAAGCACAGACACCCCAATAGCAATGAGCTCAGCTAGCATCTAGATGTGGTTTCTAAATAGCATTTCCCCATGAAAGGAATCAGAGCTTCTTGGAGAAAGGGAAAATTCTAGATCTGGGACAGGGTAGGTAGAGAATAAGTCTGGAGTATTTTTTTATGTTAGAAAGTAGGAAAGTTCTTTAAAAAGAAAGAAAAAAAAAGACACAACATCCATCAAAAAGGGGCTCTCATTCACCAAAGTCTGAGACAATTTAAATACCAAAAGAATTGAGAACAGCAATGAGCTCACATTGTTAATCAGTAGATAAACAAACACAAAAATAAGTGAGAAGGGAGGGCTCTTGGCTATAGTAAAGCCAAGTACTGACTAGTAAGTGTGGGGGGAATGTCAGAGTTGAAAGTCCATCATTTTGCAAGCATCATAGTGAATACTGCTTCAGGCAACAACCAATGATGGATACTAAATCTAGTAGGGCACTCAGACAGACCAGGCCTGGGAGCAAGGCATGGCACTTCCACACATACTCCACTGACCAAAACTCATTGACATGGCCACACCTAACTTCAAGGGAGGCTGGAAAATGTGGTATTGCTGTGTGCCTGGGAGGAAGAGAACACAGATATTGGTGAGCAACAGCAGTTCTTGTCACAAGAACTTTATATATATTATATATAATGTATAAATAAAACATCACAAATACACATATATATAGATATTTGGTATTTACGATATTTGTAAACTTTCAGAATTTTTGGCATACTGGATTATCTAACTGTGGTAACTAGTCTCTAAGGAGAGTCATCCAATCAACCACACTTCCCAATATTTACACTCCTGTTCAGTCCCCTCATTGAATTTGGGCTGGTCTGTACTCATGTTAGCCAACAGAAGGGGGAGAGAGTGGCTCTGTGCCAGTTCTAGGCCTAAACTTTAAGAGGACTGGTAGCTTCTCCTTTTTCTCCATTGGGTCTCTCTCTCTCTCTCTCTCTCTTTTATCTTCAACTTTTATTTTTGATTTGGGGGTACATGTGCAGGTTTGCTGCACAAGGGTATATTGTGTGGTGCTGAGGCTTGGGGTACAATTGAACTTGTCTCCCAGGTAGTGAACATAGTACCTGACAGGCAATTTTTCAGCCCTTTCCCCTATCCCTCTCTCCCCCATCTTGTAGTCCCCAGTGTCTACTGTGGAACTCTCACTTTTGAAAGTCGTGTGGCATCATGTGAGTAGTCTGGCTGTCCTGCTGGAGAGTCCATGTGGAGATGCCACTTGGAGAAGGGGCACTTGGGCGGCCTGGTGAGAGAGGCCCGGCTGTCCCAGCACACTCCAATCAAGCCTGCAGGTGGTGCCTGCCCCAGGTCCTGCATGACTACAACTGAATGAGAACTGCCCAGCTAAGCCCAGTCAACCCACAGACTCTAAGAGGAAGTAAGATGGTGGTTATTCTAAGCCACCAAATTCTGGGGCAGTTTGTTTCATAGCAACAGATAGTTGAAACACCAGCAGCTAAGACTTACGATTCAAATTTAAACTGAATGATTGATTGAGATGTGTGATTTTGTAATATGAAAAGTAGAAGGGAAGTTATGTATAGAAACAACATGGTAATGCTAAGAGAATATAAGATTCACCATTGTTTTGAGTCTTGTTTATTATATTTATAAAAACTATCTAAATATTTGGTAAGATTCTATTAGTCAGATAATTACGTACTTACAAAGCAAATAAAATAGATTAAATTGATTGATGCATTTTAATGTTCATGAGTATTTAATCAGCAAATTTCTTTCTTAAAAATGGTGCTGAAGTTTTCTAGATGTATAACTAGAATAACAAAATTTGTAAGTAGAAGTAAAACACTTAAGACATACTAGATTTCTTAGCCAGGCACGGCAGCATGCACATGTAGTCTTAGCTACTCAGGAGGTTGACATGGAAGGATTGCTTGAGCCCAAGAGTTTGAGGCTGCAGTGAACTATAATAGCACCACTGCACTTCAGCCTAGGTGACAGAGTGAGATTCTGTCTCTGAAAAAAGAAAGAAAAAAATTAAAAGAATTAAAATATTTAAGAAAATAACAAAAGAAGTATTAGATTTTAAAATTATTATTCAGAAAATCAAATATTAATTAAAATCTCCAAAGTAATTACAGATTATCTTGTGTGTGTGTGTGTATGTGTGTTAGTGCTACCTAAAACCATACTTTCGGGGATATTGTTGAGGGCTTTTAAGCCCAGGGACTTGGATCTGATACATTTCCAGAATCTCCAGTTTTCATCCTTTGCCCTCATTGCTTCTTTTTTTCTCAGTGAGTACCTATGTGAGTACCTCAGTGAGTATCTCACTTTCTCAGTGAGAATCCACGCAAGGAAATTAAGGAACAGCCTCTTCCCCTTGGCTTGAGAAACAGGTATACCTGGGTGAAATGTTTCATAGCTCTTTAGCATGCCTTCATTTATGATTTTTGTTTTGCTCTGTTTTTTGGTGGAGATGGAGTCTTACTATGTTGCCCAGGGTGGCCTTGAACTCCTGGCCTTAAGTGATCCTCTTGCCTCACCCTCCCTAAGTTTTGGGATTACAAGCATGAAGCACTGCACCTGGCCCGACCATGCTTTCAATCTAGCTTTTTTTTTTTTTTTTTTTTTTTTTTTTTTTTTTTTTTTTAATAAAGAACAATATCAGACCCAATAAAGTGATCTTGGCTGGGAGACCCATGCTGGCTGTCTTACCCCATGATAGGAGATTTAGGACTAGATATCTATAGGTAAATTTCTAAAATAGTAACCCTGACCCCAGAAGGGCTCATAATCCTGATGCACACAGAGGAGCAGAGTTCATTCTAGAATGCATTCCTGGACTTTCCTCCTCAGTTTGTTCTAGACCCTCCCACATGGTTGATGGATGGCTAGAACATTGGCTTTTGTCCCTGCTTATAGCACCTGAGACAGTTTCAATACCTGTTTTCAGGGAAGGATTGTATCTCTTACTCATGTGACACCTCTGTGTTCCTAGAACAGTGTTACTCCCACCAGTGATGATGCAGATTAGGGGAAGGCCAAAGGCAGAATTGAGAGAACTCTAGACCCAGAAACTTGACAATGTGTTTGGCAGATAGGTCATAGAACAAAACAAAACAAAACAAAGCAAGACAAAAGACAGTCATTTCAGAAACCTGACGTCAGAATTCCAAAATTCCAAATTAGGGACCGGGTTTTCCATGATGGATTTTGTTTTTGAGGGTATAGAGATAGGGAATGAAGACTTTGAAATAACATGTAAAGCCTTATTCTGGGGCAGTCGATGAGAAATTATCAGTCTTCATGTTGACTCCTCACTGTGTAGACTCAGTCTCGGAACTAAACAGAGCCCAGGTAGCCAACATGCACATAAAGCAGGCAGGGAAGCCCGTCCTGGTTTGATTCCTCTGATTGGGTCATTCAGACTCTGATGCAGTGTGAGAGGGGCCTGGGGTGCCCAGGTGACACAGCTCTTACAGACCAATCAGGTTAATTAACGGAAAGGCCTAGCAGAGATTTGGTCAGGCAAGGAGGATGCTGTGATGTCTTTGTGGTTCTGGCAGTTTAGTAAAGAAGAGCGAGGAACTGCTCAGGATGAAGTCAAGCAGTGCCAAAAAGCCCACTGACTGTTCAGAGGGGTGGGCCTGAGGGGGTGGGAGTGAGAGATGTGCAGAGAAAGAGAAAAAAAGGAGGAAGGAGGAGAAACAGGAAAAGGAAGGAGGAGGAAGGAAGTATTATGTTAAGCTCTGTCAATATCTAAATTTAGTGTCTGTGTTTAGACAGCCAATAATTTATTTCCAGGCCTGTGAAATCACTTATTCTGCCCTACTGTCTATGTGAAATCTCATACACACTTCACAGAAATGGATTAGATCACTGAGGCTGGATTTTAACCCACGCTCCTTGGCACTGGCAGTGCCGGCATTTCTGTGTAGGAAGTACTCAGGGGTAGTAATTTAGTGGGAAGAGCGTGGCAGGCTAGAAGACTTGCATTGAAATCATGCTTGAATAGTGAGCATGCTTTTTGTTAAAAAAACTTACACTGTGTGCTTATTTGTGAGGGGTTGAAAGGGATCTAAAGTCTCCTCAGTTCTCCCCAAATCCTCCCTGGCACCTCTGCCTAGAATAGGCTGCTGCAATTGCTACATTGTGAGAACACTGTCTGTGTCCCTGGCCGAAGTGGCTGGCAAAACTGTGGCTAAACTGACCACAGACTGGCAGCAAGGCAGCCATACCCAGTGAAACCCCCAAGGTCCTTGTAGATGTGTGAGTTCCCCTTTTATCAAATCACCTGGATACTTTATCCAAGCCACCGTAACTTGTCAGTCAGTTTTTCTCTTGGTTCTTTAATGATCTTTCCATGCCAGAAATGTGAGAACCTCAGCTTTTTGTATGTTTCACTTATATGATTTTAAAAGGCAGAATGTCTAGGTTGATTTTAAGACAGTGGGCAGTTTTCATTGACAGTCTCCATCCTTCCAGCATCCTATTCTAAACTAACACCACTTGAAGTGTGGTCCTGGGACCAGCAACGGCAACATCACTTGGGAGCTTAGAAATGCAGATTCTTAGGCCCCACTCCAAATGTACTGAATCAGAATCTCTGAGTTTGGGGTCTAGAAGTCTGTGTTTTAACAAGTTTTCCAGGTGATTTTGTTGCCATCCTAAAGTTTAAGAAGCACTGTTCTAAGGTACTTCATTTGTCATTTTGCATTTTTTCCACTTTTCCTACTGATACTGTTAATTACTGACTAAAATTTTTTTTTGAATATAAAGGTAAAAATTAAATATTTGCTCAAGCAAGGTAATTTGAGAGTTGCTGCAACATTTTACATGCCCAAAAGACACCTCTGAAACATGATGTTGCCATGGCACTCTCTGTTCTTGTTAGTTTCCACATTGTGAATGAACGAATGAAAGAGAATCTTTAATATGCTTTAGACATCAAGACCCAGGAGGAAAGGGGCTTGTGTTACTTAGTATTTTGCTTCAGCTGCTATGCCAAGAGAGAACTAAAGTAATAATGGAAATTGGCTGGGTGCAGTGGCTCATGCCTGTAATCCCAACACTTTGGGAGGCCTAGGAGCACCTGAGGTCAGGAGTTCGAGACCAGCCTGGGCAACATGGCGAAACCCTGTCTCTACTAAAAAACACAAAAATTAGCCAGGGGTGGTGGCGCACACCTGTAATCCCAGTTGCTTGGAAGGCTGAGGCAGGAGAACAGCTTGAACCTGGTGGGTGCAGGTTGTAGTGAGCTAAGATCACAACATTGCACTCCAGTCTGGGCAGCAGCAGGACATCATGTCTGAAATAAACAAACAACAACAACAAAAAAGGAAATTGATTAGTCACATTAAAAGTTCATTTCTCTTTCATGTAAAAGTCTAGATGACTAGCATTGCAGCTCTGCAATGATCAGGAACCCAGGTCCCTTCAGTCTTGCTGCTCTGCCATCCTCAAACTGCATCTTCTATCTTGTGGTCCAGCATGGCTGTTTGTTCCAGCTCCCACCATCACATCTGTATTTTAACCAGTAGGAGAAGAGTAAAGGGAAAGGAATCATACTTAAATTGATAATGATGAGACAACATCATTGTCACAGAAGAGCCGCAGAAGAGGCATACCCAAGGTACACTGGGTACTGTGTTGATCTTGAGTCTCCTAGGCATTCCTCTTCTTTTTTTTATTTTTTTTCCAAGACAGGGTCTCACTCTGTCGCCAGGCTGGAGTCTAGTGGTGCGATCTTGGCTCACAGAAACCTCCACCTCCCAGGTTCAAGTAATTATCCTGCCTCAGTCTCCCAAGTAGCTGGGACTACAGGTGTGCACCACCACACCCAGCTAATTTTTGTATTTTTACTAGAGATGGGGGGGGGTCTCACCGTGTTGGCCAGGATGGTCTCGATCTCTTGACCTCATGATCCACCTGCCTTGGCCTCCTAAAGTGCTGGGATTACAGGCATAAGCCAGCATGCCAGGCCCGTTCCTCCTCTTTTTTTTGCTCTTCTTGTTTCGTTTAAGGACTGATCTTGCAGGTTGCATCTCCCAGTTTCCCCTGTCAGTGACCTTACCTGGATTCAGCCAATGGGAAAAAGGGAGAAGCTGAAGCATTTCTTCCTATTTGCGTGTCTCATAAGTGGCTGCAGTGATGACTGCACGTTATGGATCCACTCCGGCTGGCCACGGGTTCTAGTAACACTGACTTCCTTCTTTCCAGTACGTGGGCGGTTGTAGCTTCTTGCCGGCTGTTAATCTCTACATTGCTTCACCATCCTGTTTGAGTTTAACTCTTCCATCACCTGGAATCAATTCTTTATATTAAAACCCCCCAGTTGTAAGTAGTTGAGGCAGTCAGACCCTTGCTGACACAGGAAGGGGTAGTCTACCTAGGGAGAATTCATAGAGGAAGTCACGTTTGTACTAGATCTTCAAGTTTTGCTGACTGATTTTCATTAATTAATTCCAGTGTGGTCATTCTGGACTCTGGTCTAGGGAAGACATAGGGGAGACATGGTTTGGAGCTCTGATCACTCAGCTAGGATTAGCAGAACCTAGCACTGTGGGTTACAACTGTTTCTAATGCAGGGTTTCTCACCCTCGACACTATTGACATTATGGGCCAGAAACGTCTTTGTTGAGGTGCTGTCTTATGCATTGTAGGATGTTTAGCTGCATCCCTGGCCTCTATTCATTAGACACCAATAGAATCCCCCTATCTTGCCTAAGTTATAACAACCAGAAATGTCTCTAGACATTGTCAAATGTCCTGTCAGTGGGGGCTGTAAAATGTCCCACGTTGACAACCATTCTTCAAGTTTTGCTGATGGCTCAGCATCCAAGTTCCACACAGGAGAACCTTTTGATTCTAAAGGTCAGAAAGGCACTACCTTCCAAAAAGAGCAGCTGTTACCCTGCCCTCTCCTTCATCTCTACTTCCCTCAGCCAGCAAGTGCCTCCATTTTTGATAAACACTGTCTACTAGAGAACAATGATCCCATAGTCTGGAAGGGAGTGTCAGGGCCAAGCCATTGTCTTCCTGCCAAGAACCAGTGATACAGGAAATGGGGAATCATCAACCATTACAATACTGTAATTCTCTTTGGAGTTTTGAGATAAAAGTTGCAGAGCTCTGAAGGATGTTTACTTTTATCCTTCATGATAAACCTTTTTTTCATAAGACAAATTTTCCGCCTCTTACCACCTTAATACACACACACCTATCCTGGTCTATTGAACAAAAAGGAACAAAAATACTTAGCCTCTTTGAGAAATAACAACATACCCACTAATATCACCATTCCATCAAGAGCTGCCTATGACAAGCCAGACATTGTGTATGCATGTCAATGTATCTGGTTAATCTTCACAATAAGCTTACAATGTAAATATGTTTTTCTTGCTTTTATAGCTAAAGAACCTACTTGCCTAAGAAAACAGTTAGTGTTGGTGAGGGGCATCAAAATTTCCCTTTTCAGTTTAAGATAATGGCCATACCTCACGCTTGCATTGTGCTTTATGAGTTTGTAACTATTATTTTACCTATATTATCTAAGTTATACTTATAGCTTAAGTACTATGGGAATTCAGAGAAGCTATAAAATGTTTGAGGTGGATAGAGAAAGTTTCATAAAGAACTGGGGTGATCGGAGGAAGTTTCATAAAGAAAATAAGCTGGTCCCTGAAACTGATGTGTATCTGAATACTTATTGCTCGTGGTGTTGGTGGAGGTGGTAGTGGATGGTTCGTTTTAGACAGAAAACATGAGCAAAGATCCAGAGTTAAGAATAAAGAGAGCAAATACCCCGAGTTAAGAATAAAGGGGTGTGCAGGGGAAGCAAGGGAATAGGCTTTCCCAGCAGGAGCTGATGATTCATGATGGTGGAGAGAGAGAGAGGGTGGGGATGTCTAGGGGATCAATGTATACGGAGCCTAGAGATCCAGACGAGGGAGTTTGGATATTATGAAACAGCCATTGAGAGATGATTGAAGTTTGTAAGCAGAAATGAATATTTTACATCCTACTCAGGTGTCACTGCCTCGGAGAAGCCTTCTCTACCCCCTCCCTTGTGTTCTGCTTTGGGTGTCAGTCTCCTGTGGTGCCCTGGTACTTTTCTTGATCATGGCCATCTCAGACTGTGAGCTCCTGGAGGACAGAGCTCTGATTTACCATCTTTGTGTCCCCAAGGCTTGGTACATAGTAGGACCTCAGTAAATAGACTAAGTGATGAATAAATGGACCTTGACAGGGAACCACATCTCCTCTGACTTCTCAGGGCCATTTGAGGATGGATTTCCAGGAGCAGAAGTCACTGGACATGTGAAAACACAGGAAGGTATTTCCTGCATTGTGAATGCAGGAAGGTACAACAGATGGAATCTCAGTGCTTTCTTAAAGAGGTTCACTTCAGAAAGGCATAGCTGCAGGGTAGATGAACCGAGAAATTTTCAGGTTGTTGAGAACAAGGAAATGTAGGTGAGAATCACCAAGTTCTTCAAAATGTATTTGAAAAGCATGACCATCTTCACTCATCTCAAAACATGGCATGTTTCAGACATTATGAGACAATTAGTCATTGCTGTTGCTTCAACTAATGTCCACTGCTTTTCTGTAGGAAATAAAATAGTCTTATTCTTAATCTAAAACACCAAAAAATATTCTTCCAGATGCTTTCCTCTTCCTGCATTTCCCCTGACTCCCCACCCATTCACATTGGCATGTGGACATGTTCTCACCAAGTGAGTCAGTTAGATAGGAACATTAGTTTATTTGAGCAGATGTCACTTTAAAAAACATTGCACCATGGCACAAAGCTTACAAATAATGCCTGTCATGTAGCAGTGGTGCTCATATAAAGAAAAGGGGTAATTTTGGTGAATTCAGAGAAGATAAGATTACTATAATTATGGGAAACTGCTTCTAAATAATCCCAGAAAAAAAGAAAGACTGTTTTGTCTCATGTTGAGATAGGGGAAGGAGGAGGGGGGAAGCCTGGCAAGGAGGCAGGCTGTCAGAGGGGAGGAGGTGGAGAAGGCAGTGTTTAGTAGTGTGTTCACGTGGCTGACTTAGCCTGTGCTGAGCAGAACACTTCCCCTAAAAGTACCTGAGATCTTTGAAGGTCACTGGGGGGAAATATCCAAAAGTTTGCTCAGAATAAACTACAATTCTCCTTCCTCACAGGTTGCCTAAATCTAATCCATCTTTCAAAGCCCTGCTCAAATCCTTTGCTTTCGTGAAACCATCCATTTCAATCTAGCTTAGAGGACCTTTTACCTCTTGAATGTAGGCAGAGAATCATTTGGCAATTAGGGTGAGTTTTATGACTTTAGTGTTGATAAACTATCTTTTATTGTTATTTACTTTTTCGTATGTTCGTGTACTGATTCCCTAATAAGGTTGACATCTCCTTCAATGGAGATATGGTTGTGTATATCACCCTGGGGTCCCACACAGTGCCTTACATAAAGTAGGCCCTTAATGCATGTTGGTTGATTGATTCGGTATTAATGTGAATGGCTGCCAGCTATGGTGGTCCACTTATGTGAGGGGGGTCTGATGAATTAAAAAGAGGAAGGAAACTAGCATCCATCAAGCACCCATGAACCAGGTCCTTCACTGGGATTAGATGATCTTAATTTACTTATTTAAAAGAGAGATCCCCAACCCCAGGTCTGTGGACTGTTAGGAATGGGCCTGCACAGCAGGAGGTGAGTGGCAGGTGAGTGAGCCAAGTTTCATCTGTATTTACAACTGCTCCCCAAAGCTCACATTACTGCATGAGCTCCACCTTCTATCAGGTCAAGGGCAGCATTAGATTCTCATAGGGGCATGGACCCTATTGTGAACTCCACATGCAAGGGATCTAGGTTGCATGCACCTTATGAGAGTCTAATGCCTGATGATTTGTCACAGTCTCCCGTCACCCTCAGATGGGACTTCCTAGTTGCAAGAAAACAAGTTCAGGGTTTCCACTGATTCTACATTATGGTAAATTGTATAATCATTGTATTATATATTACAATGTAATAATAATAGAAATAAAGTGCACAATAAATGTACTGTGTTTGTATCATCCCGAAACCATATCCCCTGACCCCATCTGTGGAAAAGTTGTCTTCCACAAAACTGGTCTTCACGCCAAGAAGGTTGGGGATCACTGATTTAAAACACCATGGAAGAGACATCCTAATTAAGGATGAGGAAATACAGATTCAGGGAAATTAAAAGTGGGTTTCCCAAGCCCACAAAATTCTTAACTGACAGAAGCTAAAATGTAATGTTAGACTTGTCTGATTCCAAAGTTTCAGATAAACTTTAATGCCCCCAATATCCTCCCTTTTCATTTGGCTGATAATAAAGTGTGGCAGTTTTATCCTAGTAGCTTGAGACTGTGACACTTGTTGAATTAAAAACACTCCTAGGGAGCACCCAGATTCATCAAGTAAGTTCTTAGAGAACTACAAAGAGACTTAGTCTCTGACACAATAATAGTGGGAGACTTTAACACCCCACTGTCAATATTAGACAGATCAAGGAGACAGAAAATTAACAAGGATATTCAGGACTTGAACTCAGCTCTGGACCAAGCAGACCTAGTAGACATCTACAGAACTCTCCACCCTAAATCAACAGAATATACATTCTTCTCAGCACCACATCGCTCTTACTCTAAAGTTGACCACATATCGGAAATAAAACACTCCTCAGCAAATGCAGAAGAACGGAAATCATAACGAACAGTCTCGGACCACAGTGCCATCAAATTAGAACTCAGGACTAAGAAACTCACTCAAAACCACACAACTACATGGAAACTGATCAACCTGCTCCTGAATGACTACTGGGTAAATAATGAAATTAAGGCAGAAATAAGTTATTTGAAACCATTGAGAACAAAGACACAACATGCCAGAATCTCTGGGACACAGCTAAAACAGTATTTAGAAGGAAATTTATACCCACAGAAGAAAGCGGGAAAGATCTAAAATCGACATCCTAACATCACAATTAAAAGACCTGGAGAAACAAGAGCAAACACATTCAAAGGCTAACAGAAGACAAGAAATAACTAAGATCAGCACAGAACTGAAGGAGACAGAGACAAAAAAAACTTCAAAAAAAACAGTGAATCCTGGAGCTGCTTTTTTGAAAAGATTAACAAACTAGATAGACCCCTAGCTAGACTAATAGAGAAGAAAAGGAGAGAAGAATCAAATAGACACAATAAAAAATGATAAAGGGGATATCACCACTGATCCCACAGAAATACAAGCTACCATCAGAGAATACAATAAACACCTCTATGCAAATAAACTAGAAAATCTAGAAGAAATGGATAAATTCCTAGACACAGATGCCCTCACAAAACTAAACCATGAAGAAGTCAAATCCCTGAGTAGACCAATAACAAGTTCTGAAATTGAGGCAGTAATTAATAGCCTACGAACCAAAAAATGCCCAGGAACAGATGGATTCACAGTCGAATTCTACCAGACATAAAAGGAGCTGGTACCATTTCTTCTGAAACTATTACAAACAATAGAAGAAGAGGGACTCGACCCTAACTCATTTGATGAGTCCAGTATCATCCTGATACCAACACCTGGCAGAGCACAACAAGAAAAGAAAATTTCAGGCCAACATCCCTGATGAACATCAATGTGAAAATCCTCAATAAAACACTGGTAAACTGAATCCAGCAGCACATCAAAAAGCTTGTCCACCACGATCAAGTTGGCTTCATCCCTGGGATGCAAGTCTGGTTCAACAAATCAATAAATGTAATCCATCATATAAACAGAACCAATGAAAAAAAAAACCACACACAATTATCTCAATAGATGCAGAAAAGGCCTTTGATAAAATTCAACACTCTTTCATGCTAAAAACTCTCAATAAACTAGGTATTGATGGAATGTATCTCAAAATAATAAGAGCTATTTATGACAAACCCACAACCAATATCACACTGAATGGGCAAAAGCTAGAAGCATTCCCTTTGAAAACCAGAACAAGACAAGGATGCCCTCTCTCACTACTCATATTCAACATAGTATTGGAAGTTCTGACCAGGGAAATCAGGCAAGGGAAATAAATAAAGGGTATTCAGATGGAAAGAGAGAAAGTCAAACTGTCTCTGTTTGCAGAAGACATGATTTTATATTTAGAAAACCCCACCCTCTGAGCCCTAAATCTCCTTAAGCTGATAAGCAACTTCAGCAGAGTCTCAGGATACAAAATCAATGTGCAAAAATCACAAGCATTCCTATACTATGCAGCAATATTAGACAAACAGAGAGCCAAATCATGAATAAATTCCCATTCACAATTGCTATAAAGAGAATAAAATACCTAGGAATACAATTTACAAGGGATGTGAAGGACCTCTTCAAGGAGAGCTACAAACCACTGCTCAAAGAAATAAGAGAGGACACAAACAAATGGGAAACATTCCATGCTCACAGACAGGAAAAATCAATATCATGAAAACACTGCCCAAAGTGATTTATAGATTCAATGCTACCCCATCAAGCTCCCATTGACTTTCTTCACAGAATTA
>NW_016804379.1:46284-53419 GCF_001698545.2 Rhinopithecus bieti
ACAATTCCTCAAGGCTCTAGAACCAGAAATACCATTTGATCCAGCAATCCCATTACTGGGTGTATACCCCAAGGATTATAAATCATTCTGTTATAAAGACACAAGCACATGTATGTTTATTGCATCACTATTTACAATAGGAAAGACTTGGAACCAACCCACATGCCCATCAATAATAGACTGGATAAAGAAAATATGGCACATAGGCACCATAGAATACTACGCAGCCATAAAAAAGGATGAGTTCATGTCTTTTGCAGGGACACGGATGAAACTGGAAACCATCATTCTCAGCAAACTAACACAGGATCGGAGAAGCAAACACCACATGTTCTCACTCATAGGTGGGAATTGAACAATGAGAACACATGGACACAGGTAGGGAAACATCACACACTGGGGCCTGTCCACAGGTGAGGGACTAGGAGAAGGATAGCATTAGGAGAAATACCTAATGCAGATGATGAGTTGATGTGTGCAACAAGCCACCATGGCACGTGTATATCTATGTAACAAACCTGCACGTTCTGCACATGTATCCCAAAACTTAAAGTATAATAATCATTAAAAAACACTCCTAGGGTAAAGTGTGGTAGACAGAATAATGGCCCCCTAAAATTCCCAACTGTTAACGCCAGACCCTGTGAATATGATCTGTTACATGGCTAAGAGCAGCTAAGGCTGCAGATGAAATTAAGTTTGTTAAATGGCTGCCCTTAAAATAAGGTGACTATCTTGGGTTATCTGGATGTGCCCAATGTAATGGTGAGGGTTCTTAAGTGATGGAAGAGGGAGGTAGAAGCATCCGAGTGAGGGATTCAATATAAGGATAACTTAGTGTACCATTGCAGGTTATGAAGACAGAGAAAGGGGTCTTGAGCCAGTGAATGCAGGCAGCTTTTAGGAACTGGAAAAGGCAAGGATGCACATTTTCCTCTAGAGTCCCCAGAAAAGAATGAAGTCCTTACCATGCTTTGATTTTAGCCCAGTGAGACTGGTGTCAGTCTTCTGACCTGCAGAACTATAAGATAAATTTTTGTTGTTTTCAGCCACTCATTACAACAGCAATAGGAAACAAATATATGAAGCAATAAATAAATTAGTGTCTGCTACAAACGTATAGAGGATTTGAAAATGGGTTTGAAGGGTTTGAGGAAGATGCTAGGGGCCCACTGAACTTAGACAACAGAGTACAGTAAAAGAAAAAGAAGAGCCAATACACACACACACACACACACACACACACAAAGTAGAACAAAGGTAGAGGATGGGGATGGGAACTCCTGGAAGGCAAGTATCATTTTAATCTATTTTGGCATCCCCAGCACCACACACACAGGGCCTGGGCTATAGCGGATGCTCCCTTAAAAAGACATTTGATTAAACAGAATGAATAAATGGTGGAGGAAATGGTGAATGAATGAAGGAAGGAGACACCCACTAGAGGAAAGAAGAAAGGGAGAAAAGAAAGGAGGTAAATATGTATAGACTTGAGTGGTACATAAGGGGAGAATAGGATGAGTGAACAGCCAGACTGAAGGTTCTGAAATGCATTTATGCTCAGGCCAGTCCCTCAGTGAAGTCTGTAATTGCTTCTGGAAACTTAATAAATGATACAAGTTTTACAAGTTTCTCACCCATATCATTGCTGGCTCTTAAGTATCTAAACCTACAAATGTATTAACCAGAGAGAAATTCAGTCGTTCAATATGGTCGCAAAGGGCAGTTGAGCAGTGTTGGTTAAGAACAATGGTTTTGCAGGCAATGTATTTGAAAAAAAATGTTTTTTCTGATATCTCAAGTTATTGTACCAATGAAACTTTATTCAGAACAAGAAGGAATTAGGTGATAACCTCCTTTTCACTTAGATTGTCTTCATTAATGTTATTCTTCTATTGGAAAGCTTTGGATATGATGGGTAAAGTAGGTTTTTTACTGTTAATTATTAAATCCCTCAGTTCCCAGAAAATTGGAGCCAAAATCTGCAAGTCTGACAATATCCAAATATAGGTAGGAAGTTACATGCCTTTAAGTTGTCCACTCAACATTTAAAAAATGATGGAAAGTATTTATGGCTTGAATGTAATATACTAGAAAGACTATTTACAGACCCATTTCCTTGAGCATTAGAAATATTGATTACATGAGAACTGGAGTCTCAAGTTCAGGATACGAATGATATTGAGTATTTTTTCTTTGTTCCTGTTTCTTTCTCTTCATTGTTTTATATTCTCATTGTTCTTCTCTTTCTTTTTCATAGACAAAGACACGCACACACACACGCACACACGCGCACACACATACCCCTTTAACACCTAAATTTTAATCTATCTGCATTAAATAATCCATAGAATAATCACTCTTGGAGGTCATCTAATCCAGTTCCCTTCAACAGATAGTGAGATGAGATTGTGGCCAAAAGAGATAATAAGTGATAGCAAAATCCCAAATCCTAGGTCTCCCGAGTCCCCTCAGACCTGTGTTTTCTACTGAACCATACCATTTCTAAGTGTAATAAATATGTCAGTGAAAGTTATGAAAACACCCTGACCACTTGTATTGTGTCCTTTCCTCCTCCTTCCCTCTGCTTAGATTCCATTTTTTGTTAATTAATCAGGTCCGTCATCATTTTCAACCAATGTGGGTGGGAAATCAGATGTTTTAATGTCTGTCTTGGAGCGATAATGCCAAATTGATGCAAGATGATGACTAGGAAAAATGCTGGTATTAGTAGAATTTTTTTAAAAATGAAAAAAATCAAATTATTCATTAGTTGGGAAAATGTTATGTAAATTGTTATAGCCATACTATGAAAATTAGTGCATAAATTAAAACTAACAAATTAGCTTTATATATACTGACATGGAAAAGCATCTCCGGTACATTACATGAGAAAATCAAATCACAGAATATGATGTATAGAGTTATCATATTTGTGTTCAAATATACAGAGAAATATGTGGAAGGATACACATATCCTTCCCAGACTAACCTGCTGGCTAGGCCCCTGCACCTAACCTAGCTCATGCCAGTCCCTTCTTTGGTTTTAGCCGGCTCCCATAGTCCCAGCTTGAGGCTGGCCTCTATGCATGGACACATCTACTTAGAAGATTACCACTGTCTGTCCTGACCTCTTCCTGTGGCTCTGCCTTGCTTGCAACCTGGAATGCTCTGATGTGGTTAGTTTCTGGAATTTAACCAAAGACATTACTGTACCCTTTTTGCTTTCTGTGTCTGGACCTCCAAATGCTTTTCCTATAGTGACTTTTTATAAGGCCGATCTCTACTCTGCCCGAGATTTTTCCTATTCCATCCTCATAATATTTCTTCCTAACAGTCCTGGACTATCGAGTTTCCCATAAGTTCAAGTTGTTGTATCAGACAAAACTTAAATAGACAGTTTTTTACTCTAGGAGAAGTGGGATGGGGACCTGAGATGGGGGTCAAAAAAATGCCCAAAGTACTACAGAGAAGATTTACATACAAGGATGTTAATAACAGCATTTATTTAAAGTAGGAAGAAACTGGGATAGAAACAAAGAGGCTGCGCCCCATGGTTCTCGCCTGTAATCAGATGGCGCTGCTGCACTCCAGTGTGGGTGACAGAGTGAGACACTGTCTCAAAAAAAAAAAAAAAAAAGAAAACAAACAAACAAACAAAACAAACACAGAAAATCTAAAACAAAGCCCAAAGAGCCAACCAAAGAGGAAGAGTTAAAATTATGGTACAATTATTCACGTGGACTGTTGGTCACTAAAAACCGTATTTTGAGAACATGCTTTTGAAAATTTTTCTTGTTTTTTCTAAAATAGATGTATAATCTATGTATCTATCTAGTACATATTTGAGGGTACATGTGATATTCTGATATATTTATATAATATGTAATGATTAAGCCAGGGAACTTGGGATATCCAATCTCCTTACAACAAAAGCCACATTTTGCAGTCCATGTAGTAATAAAATGGAGCTCCTCCATGCCATGGGAGATACTTCTTCTGCTTAGACTCACAAACCATTTGGACATTCTTCTCAGTTTCCACAGTGTCCTTTCCTTGTTTTGTCTCATTTTCTAATGATTGACACATTCCTGCTCAGCAAATCTGCTGTGGTATGTTGGCGATCTTTGAGGGTAACACATGGGATGATGTAGAGAAAAAAAGAGATCACCTAGATCTACACTCAAATTCTAGCTCTACCATTTGTGAAGTATATGAGCTCAGTTCCCTCTTTCTATTAAAAACAAATGGAATAACAATATCTACCTTGCAGGATTATTGTGGGGATTACTGTGAGATAATGTATATGGAAGAGGCTAGCATATAGATGGTAAACAGTGGATATTGGTTTATTTTCTTCCTCCAGATGGGCTGTGGGCTGGTTGGTCTCTAGATGAACTGATGTTTATAGGATGACAATATCTGTGCCATCTGTAGCAATTTAGTACTGATTAGGAACTCAGAATGAAAGACAAAATGTATGGCACAGATTTGGCTCGAGATTTTGATATCCCAGATTTGTTTTTTTTAAGAATTTAGAAAATAAGTCACTTTTGTTCAAATGTACATAAAATTTTAATAAATAAAACGCAAAATATTTAATTTAGGTGGTGGCTGGGAAGAAAATGTCTTCTTTTATGATTAATGTTGCTTTATTTTACAGGATTTTTCATTCATATTACTCTTTTGTTTAAATCTCTCCTTTAACACACACACACACACACACACATACACACATGTTAATATTAGTGTGCAAAAGCAAAACAAGCTTTCTTATTGAACTGGTACCTCTGTACAATGATCTCACAGCCAAAAGGAGCAATTGCCTTTAATGAAGAAAGGTCTATATATGTATTTTTCCTACTGTGTTAAGAGATGAATCAACCAGATCCTGGTTGCTTGGGACTTCAATAGAGGAAATGATCAGATGGCAGGGGTTAGGGTAGCTTAGATGTCATTAGTGCCCGGTAGCTGAAAATGGACAACATCCCTATGACAGGGAAGTCAGGTCAACACCATTAATACAGTGGTTCCAGTTACGCTGCTAATCCTATGACCTTGGGCAAATCGTATCAGCTCTAGTAGCTTCAGTTTTCCCATTCATAAAATTAGGCATTTGGTGTAAATGATCTCTAGGTTCTCTTCTAGCTCTGAAATTCCATGGTTCCTTGAATACAAAAGTGGTAATGCAACAAGAGTCAGCAATGGAGGCCAGAGGACCCAGCCCAAGAATTTTGACGTATGCGCTCAAAGTGAATCTGAAAAGCAAAGAAAAGTATTATCTGGAAACTGACAATTAGTAAATTCAGGGATGAGGGAAAATAGTGGTCCAAACAGAACAATGTATAATTGGTAAGGGGGATATTTTATCATGATCTGTGTTCTAACTTTTGCTGTCTACAGTTGATTCTCCCACAGCTGTTATAGAACAACAAAATCCAATGTGTTGCATTTCTGGGTAAGCCACAGATATGCTGGTAAAAGTAACATGTCACGAAGTGATGAGTATGGGAGCCAAATAGGGTGACTGGAAAGAAGCATGAACCGATCTTAGTTGGGGAAGTTACTGTGAACAGTATCCTTACTGCATTCTACTAACAGAAAAGTCAGGAAAGATAATTTTCCAATCATGGAGCAATTATTGTAGGTCTTTTTTTTTGTTTTTTTTTTTTTGTCTTTTAAAGAGAAAGATAGGAGGCACTGGAGAGAATCATAAACACAAGAACTATGTGACAGCATCATAGTACCCATGGCAATGGCAATTTGGTTATTTCTTTTTTGTTCTCTCTTTCATTTTAACCAAGAGAGAGATGACACCTTCATTAACAGGGATCTTCCAACTTCTTCACACAAGTCATTCGGTTTTCAGTTGGCTCTGATTATTAGGAAGTTATTTCTTCAGTGGCCTGAAAGATGAATCTCTAACGCATCTAATCTCTGCTCCCTGCTTTATTTCCATAGCTACAGAGAACTCTGAAGACAGTTGGTGTGTATCTTTGGAATCTTCTTTTCTTAATATGTAACTTTTGTTTCTCCCTAATGGTCTAATATCCAGACTTTTCACTCTCCTTCCAGCAGAGGTTGCATTAGCTAAAGCTGGCCTTCTATGGCAGTCCTAGGTCCCCTCAGTTCTGTCTTCATGAGTATACTTGCCTGAGGTTCTCTGTTGCGGTTGTGTTCCCTTGTTGGGTTCTTTCATCACATAATCGGGAATTAATTTCTGGAGTGATGCAGGTTTCAGTCTACAGAGGCCCACATCTCAATCTGCAAGGTAGATACTACAGCAGAGCTGATGAGAGCTAAGCACTATTTCCATCATTTCTAGCTTGAGTATGCTGGTTGGCCACAACTTTCTTCTTGAAAAGTCCCGGGACACTTGCACCTTTGGTACCATCAAGAAGCTGCTTATAATCCCATAATGCTTATCTTTAACATTTCCACAAATTAATTTGGCTGCACGATTTCAAAAGACAACCACTTCAGATATTATGTAGCATTAGACCCTGAAAAAAATCAGAATGGTTTCTTTTTTCTTTTTTTTATTATATTTTAAATTCTAGGGTACATGTACACAACGTGCAGGTTTGTTAAATATGTATACATGTGCCATGTTGGTGTGCTGGACCCATTAACTTGTCATTTACATTAGATATATCTCCTAATGCTATCCCTCCCCCCTCCCCCTACCTGACAACAGGCCTCAGTGTGTGATGTTCCCCACCCTGTGTCCAAGTGATCTCATTGTTCAGTTCCCACGTGTGAGTGAGAACATGCGGTGTTTGGTTTTCTCTCCTTGTGATAGTTTGCTCAGAATGATGGTTTCCAGCTTCATCCATATCCCTACAAAGGACATTAACTCATCCTTTTTTATGGCTGCATAGTATTCCATGGTGTGTGTGTGCCACATTTTCTTAATCCAGTCTATCATTGATGGACATTTGGGTTTGTTCCAAGTCTTTGCTATTGTGAATAGTGCTACAATAAACATATGTGTGCCTGTGTCTTTATAGCAGCATGATTTATAATCCTTTGGGTATATACCCAGTAATGGGATGACTGGGTCAAATGGTATTTCTAGTTCTAGATCCTTGAGGAATTGCCACACTGTCTTCCACAATGGTTGAACTAGTTTAAA
>NW_016804379.1:53534-61718 GCF_001698545.2 Rhinopithecus bieti
TAGTTTGCTCAGAATGATGGTTTCCAGCTTCATCCATATCCCTACAAAGGACATTAACTCATCCTTTTTTATGGCTGCATAGTATTCCATGGTGTGTGTGTGCCACATTTTCTTAATCCAGTCTATCATTGATGGACATTTGGGTTTGTTCCAAGTCTTTGCTATTGTGAATAGTGCTACAATAAACATATGTGTGCCTGTGTCTTTATAGCAGCATGATTTATAATCCTTTGGGTATATACCCAGTAATGGGATGACTGGGTCAAATGGTATTTCTAGTTCTAGATCCTTGAGGAATCGCCACACTGTCTTCCACAATGGTTGAACTAGTTAAACTAAAGAGCTTCTGCACAGCAAAAGAAACTACCATCAGAGTGAACAGGCAGCCTACAGAATGTGAGAAAATTTTTACAATCTACCCATCTGACAAAGAGCTAATATCCAGAGTCTACAAAGAACTTAAACAAATTTACAAGAAAAAATCAAACAACACCATCAAAAAGTGGGCAAAGGATATGAGCAGACACTTCTCAAAAGAAGACATTTACGCAGCCAACAGACACATGAAAAAATGCTCATCATCACTGGCCATCAGAATGCTTTCTTAAAGGCAAAATTTGTCAAGATATTGCTCAATATATTGAGCAGCTTAATATAGTAGGAGGAGAGTAGATGTGGAATCATAACGAACTGAGTTCAAATTGTAACTCTGCCATTTGCTATCTGAGTGACCTTGGGCTTTGGGGAAATTAAATTAGATAATGACAATGTGTCTGGTACAGTCTACAATACCTCATAGGTGCACAATAATTGCTATTACCCTAATCCTTTTCTTGGCAACAAATCCTACATTATATTTCCTGGGATTACCTGGCAACCTCAAAGCAGCATGTTTTCTTACCTTCATTTAAAATATAATTTCCTGGCTAAGAAATATGTCTTGTTATCCAGGACACCTGCCTCTTTGCTGATTTCCCTATCAGCATAATTATTGACCCTGAACCCTTCAGAGTGATTTTTCTTCACTGGGCATGCATTCTCAGTCAGGCTCCCTCACCGCACACATCACCTGTGCTCCTGCGATTTATAACCTGTGTCATTCTTGTGACTTTAAATTGACTGTAGTGGAATAAACAGAAGGTTGCTAGGCATGTGGGCAAGGCTGAGTGAGCATTTTTAATGGGGGTTGTGCTGGCGCCACTGAACTCTCCAAGTTCTTGGAAACTGAAGAAAGCAAATAAATGCTACTTTTTGATAAAGTTGAAGACCTGAAGGAGAGCCCCCCCAACATCAAAATAGAGTTTAGTTTTATTCAATATTTTATTGTCATAAAGGATTTATTGTTTTGTATATGTAGTGTCATGCATCTTGTGTTGTGGCATCTTATTGGTGTTTTGTTTAATATGTCTAAATATTCAGTCTTGCTAACATAGATTAAACTAGCCAAACACGAGGTGGTTGATCTGACATTAGCAAAAACTGATATCCAGCATGGTCTGAGAATTATAGTATGTAGGAAGAGAACACTCAACTAACCTCTCATGTGATATTGGACTCAATTCCAGTTCTTCTCTATCAGATGGGATAATGAGATATAGCAAGACAGAGAGGCAAGAATCAGGTCCCCTGAGTTCAAATCCTGACTCTATTGTATGACTTTGAACAAGTACTATAATCTCTCTGTGTCTCAGTTGCCTCATCTGTAAAATGGGATTAATAGTACAACTTGCTTCAAGGGTGGCTGTGAGAATGAAATGTAATAATATGTGGAAGACACTTTGAATAGTGCCTGGTGCATGTTCAATTTCATGTCTAAGACTGTCATTGTGGTCAAATCCCTGATTAAAATACCCAAAGCTCAGAAAAAATCATCAGGTTCTATTCCATAATCAAATTACTGTAATTGCGGAACAGTCATTTCTTATTTGTATTAATCAATTTAACAAGTAGTATTGGCAATTTAGGATGTTCCAGGCACTCTTCTAGGTGAACAAAGGCAAATAATTCCAGTCAAGTTCCTGCTTTAAGGACTCAAAATCTGTCTCCTGGTAAATTTCACATGCTGATTTTAGTTTTTCCATGGAAATATGGAATGAATTTGCTCCTTTTTCTGCATGGCAGCAGCTCTTTAATCTGAGAATAATTCAAGCTCTTCTTTAGCTTTGCCTTTTGTGATTAAACAGGTGCAATTCTTTCAACTGCTTAGATATGGCAGATGATTTCTAGCTGCATTCCTGGGCTCTTTCAGGAACCAGGACAGGAAGGCTGAGCTATGTGGGACTTTAACCAGGGCAACACTGGGGCTCTAAGTCCTGTTCCTGGCAGTCCCCCAAGTTCTGTGTGACTTCACTCTTGACCTTCTTCCTCCTGCTCTGGAATTAGCTTTCTCACTTTATACCTTTCATAGGGCTTTAGATCAAGTAATTCTCTGGCTCTTTCTGCTCCTGCTTGCTTTTGAATGCCATCCCACTGCTGGGACCCTACTTAGACCAGATCCTAAATCTCCTAATGGATCCTAATCCAGCCCCTAACCTAGAGAGGTTTTAAATCACTGTATATTTTCATTTGTTATAAATACTTTGTTTTAGTTGTCCTGAATTCCTTGAATTGTGAGCTAGAATTGCTCATAATAAGCAAGGGAACAAAATAAACTGCCAAATGAATCCAAGAAGCCCTTGATTGTAAGACGTACCAATATTTTATGTACCTCCCCCCAACCCCAGGCCTTCTTATTGCTCAGAATTTTTATTTATTCTTGTTGAAGGAACTCTTCTAAACTTAGTTAGCAATAGACTTTTATCTGTGTCACTCTTGTACGTAAATAGTAACCAAGTCCCATCAGGTCTCAAAAGCGTTTTCTTTAGCTATTCACCTTTATATATTCATAAAATGCTTGAAGGGTCAACATACTTGGATGGTTCCGTATAGCTCCTGGATTTCTAACTTATCTAGGCCTTTTATAAGCTCAGAGGTCATCCTTCAATGTTCTCTGCAAGCATAGTAACATCTTTGAGAAACATTTTATCCATGGACAGTGACAGATTCACTTGTAGTTAATAAAGTTCCAATGTTAGGGCTTCTCACTAACACAGCCCATTTCTTTCTCTGTGTAGATTATGATAATACAGAATTTTGTCACATGGAAAGGTAAAGATATGCAGCCACAAAATATAGGGAAAAGCATGAAAAAGCCATGCCAAGCATCTACTTTATAAAACATTCATCTTTTTTAAAATACTTCTCAGCTTCTTAAAATTTGTAGTTTACCATAATTTATTTTGTCTTTCTTAATAAATATTAATTGTTGTACATAATTTTGTATTCTTTTTTCTAGAAAGGGATCTACAAATTGCATAAATTTGGAGTTCAGTAATACCTAGATTTGCCCCCTTCTTAGGTAAATAATTTTTAGTTTAAATTTAAATATAATGGCAACTCTAGGACATTGGCAATACACATGACATCATAGTCATATGCTACTTTTTATAACTCTTGCTTGTAATTTTGATCTGTTTAGCTCCTTTAACATTGATGAAGTTATTTTGAGCTGTGTTGAAGTACCTCATGGTTTCATTAGTATTTTCTGTTTGACAAGGTTCAATTTTGTTTTTTCCTTAATTGAATCACAGGTTGTTGGAAGTTGGGAAGCTTCTGTTCAAAGTCAGATGGAAATTTCTGATGAATTGATGATCTGTCCAATGTATGAATTGATCATATCACCCTCTCATTGCTTTAAAATTTCTTTCTTTCTCTATTCCCAGGGATTTGGGCGTTTTTTTCTGTCTTTAGTTGATGTATTACAGCCAAACATTTTTTAATATTTTATTTTGAATAACCTGAAGCTGATAGGAAAGTGGCAAAAAGAGTTTGAAGAATTCTTGTATACTCTACAACCAGATACTGCAATTACGAATATTTTACCATATTGTGTTATTGTTCTTTCACTCCCTGCATTTATACATTTTGTTTTTTTCTCAGCCATTCAAGAGAGTTAAAGATATTAAACCCCATCACACCTTAATGCTTCAGTGTGCATTTTCTAAAAACAAAAACATTCTCCTATATAACCACAGTACAACCATACAAATCAGAAAATTCACGTTGATACCATGTTACTCTCTAGTCTACTGATCCTAATCAGATTTTGCTGCTTCTCCCAATAATGTCCTTTGAAAGGTCCAGGATCATGCATTATATTTATTTGCCATATCACTTTAGTCTCTTTTGATCAGATAATTTCTTCAGTTTCTCTTTCTCTTTTAATGACACTGAAATATTTGAAGAGTCCATAAGAGTTACTCTGTAGAACATCCTTCAGTTCATGTTTGACAGACATTTTCTCCTGAATGAATTCGGGTTTTGTATCTTTTGCAGGGATATCACAGAAATGATGCTGTGCTCTTTTTATTGTATTATTTCAAGTAGCATATGATTTCTGGTGATGTTCATTTTTACCACGTGGCTAACATTATGTCTTCTAGGTTTCTTTATTGGTGAAGTTAATTAATACCTTTTAAGTACTTATTAATTACTAAGCATTTAATATATGGGGATATACTTTAAGATTAGGTAAATATCCCATCTCTCATCACATTTTCAGCCCCTAATTTTTGCTACTATTGAATGCCCATGTACCATTTATATAAATTAATTTTTCTCATAACATAACCATACCTTTTCTTTTATGACTTTTATGTGGCTGCTTCTTTGCTACAAGAGCAGAATGTAGTATTTTTGACAGAGACCAAGTGTCCTACAAAGCCTAAATTATTTACTTTCTGGCTGTTTACAGAAAAACTTGCTGACTTAGCTCTCATGAGCCTGATAATCTGTATTTTAACAAATGCCTAGGTAGTTAAAAACTTCACCAAAGTATATTTCTTTCTCTGTACTGCTGAAGTCTGTATTCTATTACTTACATATTTTTTCAGTTCATAGTGTCATTTGTCCTTTTGTGTCTTTTTTAAAGAAATAAGGCTATGAGGTTTACAAAAGCTGACGATAAAATTTGTGTCTTTGAAATGTCAATTGCATAAATGAGACAGAGAATGGTATAATATGGGTTTTAATAGATAGTCTTTGATATTATGGTGAGTGGAAAACTTCACAATTTCAAAAAAAAAAACCTAATAGTATTCATAATCATGACAACTTTGAGCTTGATTTGCTGTCTCTCTAGTGTTCTAATTTCTTCAAATACTGCTATTAGATTAACCTTCTTAAAGAATAGCTCTGAGTTTCTCATGCCTGGTCAAAAAGCAAACACAAACAGTATATTTCATAATCTCCCCAATTCTAATGCCCATGGCCCATACTTTTTAGCCTGGCATGCAAGAGCCATCAAGGGTTGAACCCAATCTACTCTGAATAAGGAAAGATGAGGAGACAGGAGTGGTCTTAGAAAGAGAAAGAGATTGGAGGGCTTTTCCAAAAACATCTTCCTCTCCTAGCCATCCCATTTTCAATGTTTTAGATAGCTCAGACTTTTAGCTTTTTACCATAACTACTTCATGTTCAGGTTTCTCTTCAGATCACACACACACACACACACACACACACACACACACACCGCATCATATTCCTAGCTGGTAGCTCCTATTGGTATGGTCCCATGACCTGTCCTTTAAAACTATCTCTACAGTTCCAAATTCTCTCTGCTCCGGTTTAAATTCTATGTGTTTAAGAAAGCTCTTTTTCCTGCCATGGTAATATTTCCCTTCTTTGGCCACAAGTTGTACTTTACCTGTATTTCTCTTAGGAACTTATTTTCTATCTTTAATATAATTCATTATGCACACGATCCATCTGCCTCACTATTTTATAAAATGGTCAATGATAAGCTTTCTATTGGATTCCCCTTCATAGTACAGTGTTTCCTCCTTAATAGATCCCCAGTAAGCAGTCAGGGAGTGACTCACAGGTCTGTCAAGGTGCCCATCCTCACCAGAACACCTGAGTGTGAGTGGTGTAGATTCAGTGTGGAGCTAAGTACCTAATATCTCTCTTTGCGCCTTTTTTTTTTTTTTGAGACGGAGTCTCGCTCTGTCGCCCAGGCTGGAGTGCAGTGGCCGGATCTCAGCTCACTGCAAGCTCCACCTCCCGGGTTTACGCCATTCTCCTGCCTCAGCCTCGCAAGTAGCTGGGACTTCAAGCGCCCGCCACCTCGCCCGGCTAGTTTTTTGTATTTTTTTAGTGGAGACAGGGTTTCACCGTGTTAGCCAGGATGGTCTCGATCTCCTGACCTCGTGATCCGCCCGTCTCGGCCTCCCAAAGTGCTGGGATTACAGACTTGAGCCACCGCGCCCGGCCTCTTTGCGCCTTTGAGTTCCATTTGCCATAAGATCTGAGGCTAATCTGAGGGAGGCTGGGCCAGTTTGCAGCCCCATTTGCTGCTACGCCATCTTTAAGAACATAGCATGGAGCACTGTGGGAAGTGGGAGTCACTGTCTTTGTTCCAGGTCACCATTCATTCACCCTGGATTCCTTGAGGAGAAGACAGGCTGAGGTCAGCCCAGGTCCTTCTGATTCCTTCTGTTCCCATTAGTTGAACAAGCTCTTTACCTTGGTAAGTGATTGTTTTTACTGCTATCAACTCTCCTTTACTTTGCCTTTTTGCAGATGTAAAGAGATGGAAATAGGAAAAACATGCACCGTAGATCAGGGAGAGGGCAACCAAGGCAAAATTACTAAAAGAAAGAGACAAACTTCTGTGTAGACAGACCTAGGTTCCAGTCCCAAATCTGCCACAGTCACTGTGGAATGTTAAGTAATTTACATAGCTGCATCTAAGATCCAGTTTCCTAATCTGTAGAACTGCAATAATAATAGCTACCTCATGTGGTAGGTGCTAATTTATGTAAAACACCTAGTTCATAGTAGGTGCTCAAAAACGTGCTCTTATTAAATGGTGCTTTGGAGAAACTGGCCAAAAGAAAAGGAAAATTTTTTAAAAAGGGCAATGTGGACTGTGAATATACTGACAGAAAACATTCCATAGATGATTAACTAAATTACTTTTAAAAATTACTAAATTAAAGTTTTTAATTGTGAAAAAATACATTTAAGTGGGAGCGGAAAGTTACCCAATCCAGAGCATGGATGAAGAAGTACTCAGAGAACTGGAGAAACACAACTTAATTGGAGAGGCAGTGAGGCAACAAGAAGGGGTATTGACAAATGCATGTAAGGTTGTAGCGCGGATGGCAAAGCATTGAGGGCATTTCCGCTTCATGGCTTCAATTTTCTCGATTAAGTAAAAGGCATTCTATTTTCTCCATTAAGAATAAGGAGGGACCAAGGTGAGGAAGATTATTTGATAGGCCACAGAAGTTAAGTAATAATTGATACAGGTTAATTTAGTGTTAGGCTATTTACCAAGTGAGAACATTGAAAAGACAGTGAGGCAAGGTAGTAAAGTTTTGGCAAGAAAATAATTCAAGGGTGGAGATATGGACTCTAAGTTGAACAAGGAAAGATATGAAGACAAGAATGGTCTCTGAAGGGAAAAAGGAACAGGAGGGCTTGTGGATCAGGAGTAGGTGAAGGAGTAACTGAATGAGACAGCAAGAAGGACAGGATCCTGGGATTGAACAGTAGTGTGTGGGAACTGAACATTTCAAGCGCAGAGTTGTGACAAGTGTCTAGGAGGTTCAGGATGCGGTTGTAGGAGTGGGTGACCAAAGCTGGGGTGTTGAAGGTTCCTAGAGATGGCAAAACCAAGAAACTGATCTGGAAGAGTTGACTATGGAAATGCAAAAGTCATTCTGAACAATAGAAGTGCTTTAGCATGCTAAAAAGAAAGTTAACTAAGTACCAAATCTTAAATAAATATTGGGTGTGGTGAACACAAAAGATAGTAGCAGATGAAACAGTAAAGACTACTTACAAAGGTCAAGAGTCAGTGGGGTCAGGCAGTGTCTCAGGTCTATAATCTCAGCACTTTGGGAGACCAAAGTGGGGGGAAATCTCTTGAGGCCAGGAGTTCGAGACCAGCCTGGCCAACAAGGCAAAACTCCATCTCTACTAAAAGTACAAAAATTAGCCGGGCATGGTGGCAGGTGACTGTAATCGCAGCTACTTGGGAGGCTGAGGCAGGAGAATTGTTTGAGCCTGTGAGGCGGAGGTTGCAGTGAGCCAAGATGGCACCACTGCACTCCAACTTGGCAGAGAGTTAGACTCCATTAA
>NW_016804379.1:62092-78801 GCF_001698545.2 Rhinopithecus bieti
ATTTTTTGTAAATTTTAATTTTTTAAAACTAAATTATTATTATTTTTTTTTTTCCTTAGCAATGAGGACTCATTCTGTCCAGGCTGGTCTCAAAGTCCTGGGCTCAAGGGATCCTTTGCCTCAGCCTCTTTAGTAGCTGGGACTACAAGCATCTGCCACTGTGCCCAGCTCAACTGGATTTTTAACAGAACAAAATCTGAGTGTTTTCGGTGACACTATTCCCTACCTGCCTCTGCAAACAATAAAGTCCTTACATTGTTAGATTGACTTTAGGATCTTGGTTATAGCCTGCCGTCACTCTGTCTGGGCCCTGTTATGGGAATAGAAATTTCTCCTCATCCCAGATTCTAGTTAGTAAATTGGTAAATTTTCCTTCCTGGCTATTGTTCCTCAATCTATAGCTTGTTGGTTTTTTATTTTTTTTTTTTTTTTTTTTTGTCCTTTATGTCTGATAACATATTTAACTCTATTGTCCACTTGTACCTCAGGCTTGACTGACTTGTATTTGTGTAATTCTAGTAAACAAAATAGCCCCCAAAAAAGACTTTTGTGAAAACTATGGTAGATCACAGCCTTCAACAAATCTTCATCTTGCAAAGCCGAGGAAAGGCGCATCAATATTTACTGGAGTCAGAAAACACTCCCCAGCAGGTGCATAATTACTTTTATGAAGGATTCCTGTGACTCATTCCTGCCTTGCCTACACAGGACTGCCTCTCCTCATTAGCTTGCGATATTATCTGTCTTTGTATGAAGGTCATTTTGAATCTAACAGTCAGGACAATCACATGGAAAAATTACTGGAAGAACCCCCACTCATGTAATTGCTAACATAATGCAGTTTCAAATTAGATATCAAACAGCACTTCAGTGTTTTGTTTTTTAAAATCATATTATTTGCCTTATGGGAATCTGTGTGTATATTTTCTTAAGGTGACATGGTCTCACCTTGAATATCTCTTTTTGTAAGTGACTGACCTTAAAGATAGAAAGAAATGCTAGGGCTTTGGATAGAACACCTTCATGATGACTCGAATAATGTGTTAATGGTTTTGAGAGCACTCAGGAAACTTATGCCCATTGAGTGCTACAATAATAGACTAACTGATTTATGAGCAGTCTGTACACTCCTAAGAGCTGTACTTCTAGGAGTCTGTAGCCCACAAGAGAATTAACTTGACCCTAACTGTAGAGTCCCATGCATTGATCTGAAGTACTCATTCTTAGTCTCTCACCAGGGAGGCATATAAGTGTTTTGGGGGCAGCATGTAAAAATTTGAAAAAGTATAATCACTATTGAAACTTAAGTTTTTAATTGAGGAAAAAACATATTATTATTATTATTATTTTCCTGCCTCAGGTTTATTTGTACAAATTACACAGGAAGGCACCAGCCCCATGCTGACGGCAGCCCAGGGTGGGTCACACCAATCCTTCTGTCTTCATGTTGGCAGACAGAGATCTCTACTCTGAAGTCTTTGTAGGGGCCTGGGCATCTTTGGGAGCCTGAGCTGGAACTGAAGCTGGAGCTGCAGCCTGGGCCTTGGTTTGATCCTTGGCTTTGGCCTTTGGCCCACACAACCTGAGCCCCTTGGCAATGAGGGTCCAAGTATGCTTCCCAAGCTTGGCGTGGGTAATGTAGGCAAGTTGATTGAGCTTGTGGCTGACACCCTTTGGCATCTTGGGCTTAAACTCCTTTGGCTTAATGAGGGCCTTGATAGCCTCAGCAAGTGCACTCATGGCCTTGGCATTGTTAGCCTGCATCTTCTTTAGGCCCTTCTTGTTGCACTTCTTGGAAAAGTCCATGTTCCTCAGGAACTTGGGGTCCACCCCTTAAGAGATTCATATTTTGCGATCAGGGTTTCTTGATGCCATTTCTGTGCCATTTTCAGGAATGGTTGTGTGTGGTGTGGTTCTTGGACTTGGCCATGTCTGCACTTTAACACCCAGCTCCCAAAGCACCTGGAACACGAAGGGACCATATTATTTTTATAATGTAAGCTTCTGAGGGAAAAACCCAATGAAATCATTTTGGCTGGCAAGACCACACCAACACAAGACTGCATTATTTACGTGTCAGTGATTTTCATGGACAATCAGAAATAAGTGGCAACTTATCCGTGATTTCTATTACTGACTACCTATTCCATTTTCCTTTGCATCTAGCCAGACCCGCAGTTGGGTAGGGATTTTATCTGGTGATGAGACCCTAACCTTTATTCCCCTGTGATACTGTCTTTATGTGATTATTGTAATTTTCTATTAACATTCAGTGGGTCCACATTGGTGCTGGCAAAAGTTTGGTAGGCAGGGAAAACAAATCTAAATAGATAACAACTCTATGCTAGTGAGGATAAATTTTTTCCCTATCCATGCAGAATGGTATTCAATGTAATCAACTTGCTACCAGCTAGTGGAGTGGTGCTTGTTGTATGAGACCATATTGGGTATTGGGGCTAAACATAGTAATTGGCAAATTGGATTTTCAGCTGTGGTAGTAGCTGTGTCAGATTCCATAAGAAGTCCCTGTTGCAGACATTTTTGCCTTGCTTCTAAGTCAGTCACTATGGCTAGTTTGCTTTTTTAAGACCACTGAACAAACTCTAGGGTGGTTGTAGAAGGAGACTAACTGATACTTAAATTATGCATCATCCAAGAGACTCACCTAACACATAAGGACTCACAAAAAACTTAAGGTAAAGGGGTGGAAAAAGACATTCCATGAAAATGAACCCCAAAAGCAAGCAGGGGTAGCTATTCTTATATCAGACAAAACAAACTTTAAAGCAACAGCAGTTAAAAAAGACAAAGAGGGAGATTATATGATAAAAGGCCTTGTCCAATAGGAAAATATCACTGTCCTAAATATATATGCACCTAATACTGGAGCTCCCAAATATGTAAAACAATTACTACTAGACCTAAGAAATGAGATAGACAGCAACACAATAATAATGGGGGACTTCAATACTCCACTGACAGCACTGGACAGGTCATCAAGACACAAAGTCAACAAAGAAATAATGGATTTCAACTGTACCCTGGAACAAATGGACTTAACAGATATTTACAGAATATTCTATCCAACAACCACAGAATATACATTCTACTCATCGGCACGTGGAACTTTCTCCAAGATAGACCATATGATAGGCCACAAAGTCTCAATAAATTTAAGAAAATTGAAATGATATCAAGTTCTCTCTCAGACCACAGTGGAATAAAATTGGAAATCAACTCCAAAAGGAACCTTCAAAACCATGCAAATACATGGAAATTAAGTAACTTGTTCCTGAATGATCATTGGGTCAACAGTGAAATCAAGATGGAAATTAGAAAATTATTTGAACTGAACAATAACCATGACACAATCTATCAAAACCTCTGACATACAGCAAAGGTGATTGCTAAGAGGAAAGTTGATAGCCTTAAATGCCTTCATCAAAAAGTCTGAAAGAGCACCAATAGGTAATCCAAGGTCATACTTAAAGGAAATAGAGAAACAAGAACAAACCAAACCCAAACCTAGCAAAGAAAAGAAATAACCAAGATCAGAGAAGAGCCAAATGAAACTGAAACAAGCAAACAAACACAATACAAAAGATAAACAACAAAAAAAGGCTGGTTCTTTGGAAATATAAATAAAATTGGTAGACCGTTAGTGAGATTAACCAAGAAAAGAGGATAGAAGATCCAAATAAGCTCAATTAGAAACAAAACAGGAGCTAGTACAACCAACACCACAGAAAGACAAAGGTCATTCAAGGCTACTATGAACACCTTTATGTGCATAAACTAGAAAACCAAAAGAAGACGGGTAAATTCCTGGAAAGATACAGCCCTCCTAACTTAAATCAGATAGAATTAAAAACCCTGAACAAATTAATAACAGCAAGTGAGATTGAAATGGTAATAAAAAAATTACCAACAACAAAAAAAGTCCAAGACCAGACAAATTCACAGCTGAATTCTATCATACATTCAAAGAAGAATGGGTACCAATCCTGTTGATGGTATTCCACAAGATAGAGAAAGAGGGAATCCTCCCCAAATCATTCTATGAAGCCAATGTTACCCTGTTACCAAAACCAGGAAAGGACATAACAAAAAAAAAAAAAGAAAAAGAAAAAAGAAAACTACAGACCAATATTCCTGATGAATATTGATGCAAAAATCCTTAACAAAATACTAGCTAACCAAATCCAACATCATATCAGAAAGATAATATATCATGATCAAGCGGGTTTCATATTAGGGTTGCAGGGGTGGTTTAACACATACAAGTCAATAAACAAATAAATAAACAAAAGTAAAAACAAAAATCACGTGATCATCTCAATAGACACAGAAAAAACACTTGGCAAAATCCAGCATCCCTTCATGATTAAAACCCTAGCAAAATTGGCAAACAGGCGACATACCACAGTATAATAAAAGCCATCTATGACAAGTCCACAGCCAACATAAATAATGAATGGGAAAATTTGAAAGTATTCCCTCTGAGAACTAGAACAAGACAGGATTCCCAGTCTTACCACTTCTATTCAGCATAGTACTGAAAGTCCTACCCAGAGCAATCAGACAAGAGAAAGAAAGAAAGGGCATCCAAATCAGTAAAGAGAAAATCAAACTGTTGCTGTTTGCTGATGATACAATTGGATACCCAGAAAATGCTAAAGACTCCTCCCAAAAGCTCCTAGAACTGATAAATGAATTTGACGAAGTTTCAGGATAAAAAATTAACATACACAAATCAGTAGCTCTGCTATACACCACCAGTGACCCAGCTGAGAATCAAATTAAGAACTCAAATCCTTTTACAATAGCTGCAAAAAAAAAAAAAAAAAAAACTTACAAATATACCTAGCCAAGGAGATGAAAGACCTCTAAAGGATAACTATGAAACACTGCTGAAAGAAATCATAGATGACACACAAAAAAATGGAAACACATCCCATGCTCATAGATGGGTAGACTCAATATTGTGAAAATGACCATACTGCCAAAAAACAATCTACAAATTCAATGCAATTTGTATCAAAAGGCCACCATCATTCTTCACAGAACTAGAAAAAAAAAAACAAAATTCACATGGAACCCAAAAAGGGCCCACATAGCCAAAGCAAAACTAAGCAAAAAGAACAAATCTGGAGGCATCACATTACCTGATTTCAAACTATACTTTAAGGCTATAGTCACCCAAACAGTATGGTACTGGTATTTAAATAGGCACATAGACCAGTGGAATAGAATAGAGAACCCAGAAATAAACCCAAATACTTACAGATAACTGATCTTCAAGAAGCAAACAAAAACATAAAGTGGGGAGAGGACGCCTTATTCAATGAAAGGTACTGGGATAATTGGCAAGCTACATGTAGGAGAATGAAACTGGATCCTTATATCTCATCTTATACAAAAATCAACTCAAGATGGATCAAGAACTTAAATCTAAGACCTGAAACTATAAAAATTCTAGAAGATAACATTGGAAAAACCCTTCTAGATATCAGCCTAGGCAAAGACTTCATGACCAAGAACCCAAAAGCAAATGCAACAAAAACAAAGATAAATAGGTAGGACTTAATTAAACTAAATAACTTCTGCATGGCAAAAGGAACAGTCAGCAGAGTAAACAGACAACCCACAGAGTGGGAGAAAATCTTCACAATGTATACATCTGACAAAGGACTAATATCCAGAATCTATAAGGAACTCAAGCAAATTAGCAAGAAAAAACAAACAATCCCATCAAAAAGTGGGCTAAGGAACATGAATAGGCAATTCTCAAAAGAAGACGTACTAATGGCCAACAAACATGAAAAAATGCTCAACATCACTAATGATCAGAGAAATGCAAATCAAAACCACAATGCAATACTACCTTACTCTTGCAAGAATGGCCATAATAAAAAAATAAAAAAATGATGGATGTTGGCATGGATGTGGTGAAAAGGGAACACTTCTACCCTGCTGGTGGGTGTAAACTAGTACAATCACTATAGAAAACAGTGTGAAGATTCCTTAAGGAACTAAAAGTAGAAATACTAATTGAAACAACAATCCTACTACTGGGTGTCTACCCAGAGGAAAATAAGTCATTATACAAAAAAGACACTTGCACACATATGCTTATAGCAGCACAATTCACAATTGCAAAGATATGGAACCAGCCCAAATGTACATCAATCAATGAGTGGATAAAGAAACTGTGGTTATATACATACCATGGAATACTACTCAGCCATAAAAATGAATGAATTAATGGCATTCACACCAACCTGGATGGAATTGCAGACTATTATTCTAAGTGAAATAACTCAGTAATGGAAAACCAAACTTTGTTATGTTCTCACTCTTAAGTGGGAGCTAAGCAATGAAGATGCAAAGTCATAAGAATGAAACAATGGACTTTGGGGATGCATGGGAAAGGGCGGGAGGTGGGTGAGGGATAAAAGACTACAAATTGCATTCAGTGTATACTGCTCTGGTGATGAATGCACCAAAATCCCACAAATCACCACTAAAGAACTTACTCATCAAACCAAATACCACCAGTTTCTGCAAAACCTGTGGAAATTTAAAAGTTAAAAAAAAAAGACTTGAACCAGGCAAAATGGCACACATTAGCCTCTACCATGGTGCTTTGCAACACTGCAAGGTGAAAAAATGTTCATTCCAGCCCAATCTTGTATGTGAGGAAACTTTAAAACTTTAAAACAAAATTGAATGCTATCTTATGGGCATTGTTATGAGGGAGAAATGAGTACATTGGGTAAATTAACTGTATTATGATGTTTGTGGTCCACATGCAGGCGCAATTTGATTGTGTGAGGAGACAAAAGAGGGTTCCTCAGGATGACTAACACATCTTTTTAAACATACATTAGAGAGAAGTGCACAGAGTGCTCATATCACATTTGAAATGTTCTATTGTTCCGTCCATTTTTCATTACTCTGAAATGATTACTGCAAAAATTCCTAAATTGGATGCTTTTCAGAGAGATTAAAGACCGTAAGCACAGTCTTCCAGCTGTGCAAAAAAGAGTGTGCTTCTGCAGATGAATGGAGAGCCTTAGCAACTTCACCGTGGGCTCTGCACAGCATGTGGAGAAACCCGAGGCCCATTGGGAAGTGTCAGCCTTGCTCCATCCATGAGCTTGGAGGGACCTCAGTTGGCTTTTTGTAGCATATCTGCCCTGAGCTGATCACCATCTGCTTGGCATTATTTAATTATTTAAAACCTCTTAAATACATTTCATTAGGGCCTGAGTCTCCATAATGCCAGGACAAGGAGGCAGAGGTCTTCTGAAGAAACCCAGACAGAAACCTTGCACAGTTGCAAAGGAGGAAGAAAAGTCAAATACAGGCGTTTCCAAATACTGAGCGGTCTTGCTTCCAAGACTATCCGGGAATTTATAGTTCTTTGATTAAAGGTCAGTACTCATTTGAAACAAAACAACAACAACAACAAATGGATCATCTTACTTGATTTGAAGAATATTCTCCATGGAGGAGAATTTTGTTTGAGTACTTACATCACATGAGACACAAGTATACTCTGGGACCATTGCCAAAAGTTTGTATACATAGCTCTTCTCTAAGACTCTTTGTCAACAATTTTCCTGTTTTGCTTCTTTAAGGAACCTGCTAGTAGATGTAGATGTTTACCTAAGAACATTTCTCCTTTCATCCTGATCACAAATTAAAGCATTTCACATTTGTCCCACTGGAAGAATTTTAGTTTTCACTGTCTTTCAGAGCCACCACTGTTGCATTGTAAAAGTGCATTTCTATCTATGTCATGATAAGCCTTCTGTAAATAAGACTCAAAATACGGTCCTAGACAACGTTTTATAAGGCTATGGATGTGGGAGAAGGTAGAATGTCACTGTGTGGCTGGAGTAGACATGTTAGGAGTGTGAGCTACTTGCTTGTCCAACCTGGGAACTGCAACGGTCAGATCTTGAATATGTTTACTTCCACTAGATGATGGACTGCCTGTGGGTATGCTCAACTTAATGATAGGTGGATTAGAAACATCCAGTTCATTATGAATATATCAATTTCTGTGGCCACTTGGTCTACTGCAGTCATGCATTAAGCATCTTATAACCTCTTCCAACCCTAGTAATTTTACAGTTATGCATTCAGTTTCTTGTCTTTTTGTGTTTCTCTTAAAATTCTAATATGCAAACTTTCTTTAACAAAGTATATAATTAATCACTCTCTCTTCCCTCCATTGGAAAAATACAGGAGCCCTGAAACACTGGAACTCTAATCACCATCATTCTATCTTAAATGTCAACCTTACTTATTTTAGTTTGAACTTGTTTTTGTACTTCTTAAGGTAATAACTATTGTGATTATATTATAACATTTGGCAGTTTGCTTGGAATTACTGATTTTTTTCAGTCTCTTTGCTCACACTTCCTTCTTTATAGATTGAGATTCTTTCTTACTAAGGCAGATACTTCCAAGTTCACTAGTAAGTATCTGTTAATGGTAAACTCATACAATATGGATCTGAAAACATTTAATTCATTATCATTCTTAAATGGTAGTTTAACTGGACATGGAATTCTGTCAACAGCAAATTGAGAGTTACTTTATCTCAGCACTGAATATATTGTTTCATTATTTTTTGATTTTTTTTTATTATACTTTAAGTTCTAGGGTACATGTGCATAACGTGCAGGCTTGTTACATATGTATACTTGTGCCATGTTGGTGTGCTGCACCCATCAACTCGTCAGCACCCATCAATTCATTATTTATATCATGTATAACTCCCAATGCAATCCCTCCCCCCTCCCCCCTCCCCATGATAGGCCCCAGTGTGTGATGTTCCCCTTCCCGAGTCCAAGTGATCTCATTGTTCAGTTCCCACCTATGAGTGAGAACATGCGGTGTTTGGTTTTCTGTTCTTGTGATAGTTTGCTAAGAATGATGGTTTCCAGCTGCATCCATGTCCCTACAAAGGACGCAAACTCATCCTTTTTTATGGCTGCATAGTATTCCATGGTGTATATGTGCCACATTTTCTTAATCCAGTCTGTCACAGATGGACATTTGGGTTGATTCCAAGTCTTTGCTATTGTGAATAGTGCCGCAATAAACATACGTGTGCATGTGTCTTTGTAGTAGAATAATTTATAATCCTTTGGGTATATACCCAGTAGTGGGATGGCTGGGTCATATGGTACATCTAGTTCTAGATCCTTGAGGAATTGCCATACTGTTTTCCATAATGGTTGAACTAGTTTACAATCCCACCAACAGTGTAAAAGTGTTCCTATTTCTCCACATCCTCTCCAACACCTGTTGTTTCCTGACTTTTTAATGATTGCCATTCTAACTGGTGTGAGATGGTATCTCATTGTGGTTTTGATTTGCATTTCTCTGATGGCGAGTGATGATGAGCATTTTTTCATGTGTCTGTTGGCTGTATGAATGTCTTCTTTTGAGAAATGTCTGTTCATATCCTTTGCCCACTTTTTGATGGGGTTGTTTGTTTTTTTCTTGTATATTTGTTTGAGTTCTTTGTAGATTCTGGATATTAGCCCTTTGTCAGATGAGTAGATTGCAAAAATTTTCTCCCATTCTGTAGGTTGCCTGTTCACTCTGATGGTAGTTTCTTTTGCTGTGCAGAAGCTCTTTAGTTTAATTAGATCCCATTTGTCAATTTTGGCTTTTGCTGCCGTTGCTTTTGGTGTTTTAGACATGAAGTCCTTGCCCATGCCTATGTCCTGAATGGTACTACCTAGATTTTCTTCTAGGGTTTTTATGGTATTAGGTCTAACATTTAAGTCTCTAATCCATCTTGAATTAATCTTCGTATAAGGAGTAAGGAAAGGATCCAGTTTCAGCTTTCTACTTATGGCTAGCCAATTTTCCCAGCACCATTTATTAAATAGGGAATCCTTTCCCCATTTCTTGTTTCTCTCAGGTTTGTCAAAGATCAGATGGCTGTAGATGTGTGGTATTATTTCTGAGGACTCTGTTCTGTTCCATTGGTCTATATCTCTGTTTTGGTACCAGTACCATGCTGTTTTGGTTACTGTAGCCTTGTAGTATAGTTTGAAGTCAGGTAGCGTGACGCCTCCAGCTTTGTCCTTTTGACTTAGGATTGTCTTGGCAATGCGGGCTCTTTTTTGGTTCCATATGAACTTTAAAGCAGTTTTTTCCAATTCTGTGAAGAAACTCATTGGTAGCTTGATGGGGATGGCATTGAATCTATAAATAACCTTGGGCAGTATGGCCATTTTCACGATATTGATTCTTCCTATCCATGAGCATGGTATGTTCTTCCATTTGTTTGTGTCCTCTTTGATTTCACTGAGCAGTGGTTTGTAGTTCTCCTTGAAGAGGTCCTTGACATCCCTTGTAAGTTGGATTCCTAGGTATTTTTTTTTCAATTTTATAACTTTATTTGATATATTTGATGATCAGCGATTAGTTCTCATCCACATTGACTGTCTGTAGATTTTTGAAAGTGGTAACAGGTACATAGGTAACCAAAGTATAGAGCTTATTTGGTGAATCTTCATCCTCATTACGTTTTCTGGACAGCTGCACACGGATTCGGTATGGGACATTCCTTATTCCTTTGGCCCAGACAGCTTTGTTGAGCCTGGTATCAATGCGTACATCTGGAGTTCCCATCTCCTTCATGGCAAATTTCCGAATCTCTTTGAGTGCCCGAGGGGCACGCTTCTTGAAGCCCACTCCATGGATGCGCTTGTCAATGTTGATGGTGTATTCTCGGGTCACCACCTTGTTGATGGCAGAACGGCCCTTTTTCTTCTCGCCACCCTTCTTTGGGGGAACCATTCTGCCGGGTCCAAGTGAGAAAAAAGGTATTTTTTGATTTCTATTGTTACCATTGAATGTATCGAGACCAGACCCAGACTATGCATTATTTCTTTGTAGATAATGTGCTGCTTCTCTCCAGATGTCTGTAATATTTTCTTTATATCTCACTGTTCTACCATTTTACTATGTTGTCTAGGTGTGAGCTTATTTTTTTATCCTACTTAGGACTGTTTGGTTTTGAAATTTCACAATTCTTTTATCAAGGCTAAAAATTTCAGATATTACCTCTTCCAATAACTTATCTCCTTCAGAAAACTTTTTCAGATATGTGTTAAGTCTTCTCATTTTATCCTCCATGTCTCTTTATTTCTCATTCATATTTTCCATCTATTTACCTGTCAATACAGCATTCTTGGTAATTTTTTAAAGATATATGTTCCAGTTAATTAATTTTCCTTATGCTTTTATCTACATTCCAACTTAACACATCTACTATTGCAATTTCAATGGATATAGTTTTCATTTCAGGTATTTTCCCTCCAAAACTTCCTGTTCTATATTTAGTGTGTATATATATATGTATATATATTTAGTTTTTCTTTCTGTAGTCATTTTAAACATTTTTATTTGGTAGCCTCTGTCTTATTGTTCAATTATAAACTGGTGGGGGGTATAATCCTAATATTTTTATGTCTGCTTTCTCTGGCTCATGGTGAAATTCCCCATCTATTTTGTAACTTTGGATTGTAAGCTCCTATTCAGTGGGGCTTCAGTTGTGAGAATTTTGTAGAACCTGATTTGAAGGTATGTCTCCTTAGAGAATTTTTGAGTTTGCTTTTGTCAGGTGCTTTTGGAGTATTGCCAGTCTTGACCAAGGCTAAAGTTAATTATGCCTAAAAGATTCCTGGACAGGACCTAGTTACAAAACAAATGATGTTTTTAAAAGCAGAATAATTACCTGTTTTAGAAAGTGAAGAGGGATCAGCTTTACTTCAAAACTCTAGATATCTTTAGTGTGATTCTCCTGTTTTGATTTCCCTCAGGATACATACAATATTCCAGTCTACTGCAGGTGTTGTGATTCCCATAAGTTTTTTTTTTTTTTGTCATATAAGGGCAGAGTGATAGATCTATTTATACAATATCCTAGACCAGCCAAAGAGTCGTCTCTTGACCTGTGTCTCATTTAACACTGGGTCACAGACACAAGTGTAAATGTGGTATATATTGCCTCCAAAATTCAAGGGTTCAACAAGTACCAAGTCTAGCCCCTATTTACTAGACCTAGAAGTTTCTTTTAATGTAATAAAATCAAGTTGTTTTGAGAAGTGTCTGTTTATGTCCTTTGCCCGTGTTTTAATGGGGTTGTTTTTTTTCTTGTGAATTTGTTTAAGTTCCCTGTAGATTCTAGATATTAGCCCTTTGTCAGATGGATAGATTGCAAAATTTTTCTCCCATTCTGTAGGTTGTCTCTTTACTCTGATGATCGTTTCTTTTGCTGTGCAGAAGCTCTTTAGTTTAATTAGATTCCTTTGGTCAATTTTTGCTTTTGCTGTCATTGCTTTTGACATTTTCATCATGAAATATTTGTCCGTGCCTATGTCCTGAATGATATTGCCTAGATTTTCTTCTAGGATTTTTATAGCTTTGGCTTTTACATTTAAGTCTTTAATATATCTTGAGTTAATTTTTGTGTAAGGTATAAGGAAGAGGTCCAGTTTCTATTTTCTTCATATGCCTAGCCAGTTCTCCCAGCACCATTTATTAAATAGGAAATCCTTTCCCCATTGCTTTTGTCAGGTATGTCAAAGATCAGATGTTTATTGTGGATGTGTTTCTTATTTCTGAGACCTCTATTCTGTTCCATTGGTCTATGTGTCTGTTTTTGTACCATTACCATGCTGTTTTGGTTACTGTAGCCTTGTAGTATAGTTTGAAGTGGGGTATTCTGATGCCTCCAGCTTTGTTATTTTTGCTTAGGAGTGTCTTGGCTCTGTGGACTATTTTTTGGTTCCACTTGAATTTTAAAGTAGTTTTTTCTAATTCTGTGAAGAATGTCAATGGTAGTTTAATGGGAATAGCATTGAATCTGCTGGGCAATAGAGCAATTTCACAATATTGATTCTTCCTATCCATGAGGATGAAATGTTTTTCCATTTGTTTGTGTGCTCTCTGATTTCCTTGAGCAGTGGTTTATAGTTCTCCTTGAAGAGGTCCTTCCCTTTCCTTGTTAGCTTTATTCCTAGGTATTTTATTCTCTTTGTAGCAATAGTGAATGGAAGTTCATTCATGATTTGGCTCTCTGTTTGTCTGTTGTTGGTGTATAGAAATGATTGTGGTTTCTGCATATTGATTTTGTATCCTGAGACTTTGCTGAAGTTGCTTAGTTGCTTTGCTGAAGTTGCTTAAGAAGCTTTTGGGCTGAGTCAATGGGGTTTTCTAGATGTAGGATCATGTCATCTGCAAACAGAGACAGTTTAACTTCCTCTGTTCCTATTTGAATATCTTTCTCTTTCCTTATTTCCCTGGCCAGAACTTCCAAAACTATGTTGAAATGGAGTGGTGAGAAAGGGCATCCTTGTCTTGTGCCTGTTTTCAAGGGGAATGCTTCCAGCTTTTGCCCATTCAGTATGATATTGGCTATGGGCCTGTCATAAATGGCTCTTATTATTTTGAGGTATGCTCCATCAATACCTAGTTTACTGAGAGTTTCTTTTTAACATGAAGGGATGTTGAATTTTATCAAAGGCCTTTTCTTCATCTATTGAGATGATCATGTGATTTTTGTCTTTAGTTCTGTTTATGTGATGAATCACATTTATTGATTTGCATATGTTGGACCAACCTTGCATCCAGGGAATGAAGCCAGCTTGACTGTGGTGGATAAGCTTTTTGATGCACTGCTGGATTTGGTTTGCCAGTATTTTATTGAGAACTTTTACATCAGTGTTCATCAGGGATATTGGTCTGAAGTTTTATTTTTTGTTGTTGTATTTCTGCCAGGTTTTGATATCAAGATGATGCTGGCCTCATAAAATGAGTTAGGAAGGAGTCTTTCCTTTTCAATTATTTGGAATAGTTTCAGAAGAAATGGTATCAACTCCTCTTTGTACCTCTTGTAGAATACAGCTGTAAATCTGTCTGTTCCTGGGTTTTTTTTTTTTTTTTGGTTTCAGAATCTGTTATTGGTCTATCCAGGGATTCAACTTCTTCCTGGTTCAATCTTGGAAGAGTATATGTGTCCAGAATTTATGTGTTCATTTCTTCTAGATTTTCTAGTTTATTTGCTTAGAGGTGTTTATTGTATCCTCTAATGGTTGTTTTGTACTTCTGTGGGGTCAGTGGTGATATTCCCTTTATTGTTTTTTATTGTGTCTACTATGTAGCCAACAAACATATGAAAAAAAGCTCAACATCACTGATCATTAGAGAAATGAGCATCAAAACTACATTGAGATGCCATCTCACTCCAGTCAGTATGGTGATTATTAAAAAGTCAAGACACAAAAGATGCTGGCGAAGCTGTGGAGAAACAGGAACACTTTTACAGTGTTTGTGGGAATGTAAATTAGTTCAACCATTGTGGAAGACAGTGTGGTGATTTATCAAAGACCTAGAACCAGAAATACCATTTGACCCAGGAGTGCCATTACTGGGTATATACCCAAAGGAATATAAATCATTCTATTATGAAGATACAGGTACATGTATGTTCATTGCAACACTATTTAAAATAGCAAAGACATGGAATCAACCCAAATCCCCATCAATGATAGACTGAATAAAGAAAATGTAGCACATATACACCATGGAATACTATACAACCATAAAAAGGAAAGAAATTGTGTCCTTTGCAGGGACATGAATATAGCTGGAAGCCATTATCCTCAGCAAACTAACACAAAAACAGAAAACCAAACACCACATGTTTTCACTTATAAGTGGGAGCTGAACAATGAGAACACATAGACCCAGAAAGGGGAACAACACACACTGGGGTCTGTTGGAGTGGGGAGGGGTGGGTAAAGGTGGGGAGAGTATCAGAATAAATATCTAATGTGTGCAGGGTTTAATGTGTGCAGGTGTTGTGTTGATCTGTGCAGCAAACCACCATGGCACACGTTTACCTATGTAACAGACTTGCAAGTCCTGAACGTGTATTCCAGAACTTAAAATAAAATAAAATGAAATTAAAAAGAAAATAAAGTTGTTTGGTCTTAGTAACAGTAATGAAGATCTCTGTGGATAGAGATTTCTAAACTTTCTCAGTCTTAGTGTCCGTAGTGTCTCAGTAATTTTTTTTGGTGCCTCTGGGTCAAATTAAGTAACCAAAAGTTCCATTTATTAAGTAGTTGGGCTAAAACAACTTCATATATATTTATGTCCTAATAACTTGTTGATTATATAAAAGAAATATGCATAAAATGGACAAAAAATATTTTCGTTTTATTCTTAAATAACTTCAACTACTTACCAAAGGGATGTGTACATGAAGAACACAGGACACACAGATTGAAGGAAAAGAGTACATTTTTGTTTTATCTTTAAATAATTTTAATTTCTTACTTGTGGAATATATATACCTGTTAGGCACTACTTAACTTTTTAAATCTGGGAATCACATTAAAACTACCACCCTCGTTTTCTATTCAACATTAATTTTCATGTCAGTATCTGCTTTTTACCACAGCAGCCACCAAAACCCTGTTTTTCAAAGATATGATGTTACTGAAAGGAATGTAGCATGGTCTAAAGTGGAAATTGTAACTATCTTGAGCTAGTGGTACATGCAGTATATTTCACTGTGTTTTCCTTGAACATTTACAAGATATTGGGCCACTTCTGTGACTTTGCTGCAGAGCTTTGGGCATCTTAGTTTATGGTTTGAGAACTGCGGCTTTTGAGTGAGATCATTCTAATTACCATACTGACCCAAGTAATCTATTTTGGTAATAATGTATACCTTATATCTGGTGGTGAAGTTCCACCTTGAATCTTTCAACCCATGTTGAAATCACTGAGCTCATTTCAACCTCAGCATCTCTCACCTACAGAGAACAACTTGGACACTTTATAAAGATGCTGGGATTTCTTTCACCAATATATTTTTGAAGGCTTTAGTAATGGGAGTATTTTGAGGATCCTTTCAGAGGTCATAGTTGGGTATGAGGGTCAGTGGATGATAAAATTCACTTCAACAGTCTTTCAGTGTCTCTGGATGACTTTCTTAATAACATTCCAAGAAATTTATGGAATGTCAACTTTATTTCCTGTGGCCAATGTTGAATGTAGAAGTAAGTCAGTTAGGAAAGAAACCAACCCAAATGCCCATCAATGATAGACTGGATAAAGAAAATGTGGCACATATACACCATGGAACACTATGCAGCCATCAAAAAGAATGAGGTCATGTCCTTTGTAGGGACATGAATGAAGCTAGAAGCCATCATTCTCAGCAAACTAACACAAGAACAGAAAACCAAACACTGCGTGTTCTCACTCATAAGTGGGAGTTGAACAATGAGAACACATGGAGGGGAACATCACACACTGGGGCCTGTTGGGGGGTGGAGGGCAAGGGTAGGGAGAGCATTAGGACAAATACCTAATGTATATGGGTCTTAAAACCTAGATGATGGGTTGATAGGTGCAGTAAACCACCATTGCACGTGTATATCCATGTAACAAACCTGCACATTTTGCACATGTATCCCAGAACTTAAAGTAAAAAAAAATAATAAAAATAAAGAAAAGAAAACAATACGATCCAGCAGCTTGAACTAGTGTATTAACTTTAAAAAATGTGTTCATTGTACCTATATTAATAAATTCAGTTGATTAAATTGCAGTGCCTTTCTTTTTTTTTTTTTTTTTTTTTTTTTTTTTTTTTTTTT
>NW_016804379.1:79260-102750 GCF_001698545.2 Rhinopithecus bieti
TCTCGGCCTCCCAAAGTGCTGGGATTACAGGCTTGAGCCACCGCGCCCGGCCTGCAGTGCCTTTCTTAGTTGAACACTCTCAGAATACAGAAATTAGCACATATATAAACCATGTCTTTCCTAACATAACTTATACAATTTTTGCAATTATTGTAACATAGATTTTATCTTCTCAGATTTGGGGCACACTGGGAATCCGATTCTAGTTAGGATTCTGGAGAAAGTGAAGGGTGGGGTAACGGGGCATGAAGAGAAATGGATTCCAATTGTAAATTAACTTCTACAGATTAGAGAGTTGCAGGGTCCTCAGGAAAGGCAGGAATAATTATTTGAGACAAGGGAGAAGCTACTTCCATTGAGAGAGGAAACTAAATGGAAGCTGTAGGTTCTTGATTTTCCAAGTCCTCCAAACCCCCCCATTAGTGCTCCATTCCAATTTTGGGCATTCCATGTGTTCTCTGTCAGTGTCCACATTTTCAGAAAAAGGTCTGGGAAATCTGTGAACTCAATGGATGTAATTCAACAATGTGCATTATAGAACTTAGTGCTTATTATTCATTTATTTTAGCTAAGTAGCTATAAGAGATTAGAGGCAATTTTACAAAATTATATGAGTCCCTATAATTAAGTTCATAATTTTGACTAATAATTTAGGGTTATAATATTGTCATTGGACCTCATCCTTCAATTCTTTAGACACTTTTTACTATTCTATGGCAATGGATACTTGTTTCCCCTCCTTCCAACTGGTTTGTGATCTTCTCAGGTAATTGCAAGTAATAATTTTTAGAATCTTTATTTTAAGCATTTTCAGCCACATAAAAACTAGAGAAAATAGCATAAATAAAATACATATATACGTCACTTATGTTTAATGTTTACAAATTTAATGCCAAATTTATTTATAGACAAAATGGCTTTTCATTGCCAATATGGAAATATGAATATTTAAAGAAATAATATTTTCTTCCATAAACACAATACCATGACTATACCTAACACATTGAGCACAAATTCCCTAATATCATCACATCATAGGTCACAATTTCATTAGTCATGCCATCAATCTGTGCCAAGAGCATCAGTGTTCCCCACCCTTTAACACTAGCTATATTTTCACTGCCTTTGTCAGCAAATAAGCTACATAATAAATTCTGTGTATTGTTTTATCCATTCCTCTTTCATTATCCTATAGCTCTGTAAATTGCAATAACTTCTACTAGGATTTTCGTGCTAGTCAGGATTCTATTAGTGAATAAAACAGAGATTAATCTGGTTAACTTAAGTAGAATATAAATTTATAGGAATAATATCTCATACCTCCATTTGAAGGATAATACACTAGGCGTAGATGGAAACCAAAGGAAGTGAAGCATGGTCAAAGATATGCTATAGGAGTTACCCTCTCTGATCACTGCTGGTTGGCATTGTCACCATGCGTCCTTTGTGACCACACGACTGGGGTCTCAACTCTGTAAATCTGAGCCCGAACCTGTGGGTCATTCCTTCAAATATCATGCCCACACTCTAGCTGACAAGAAGTAAAGGGTGATAATGTCTATTCTTGGAAGTAAGGTCTTGTCTCTCATTCATGTTGGAATTCCCCCAATTATGAAAAAATATCTGGATGTTCATTTCAGGTCAGATTCTCCACATAGCAGGCTTTAAGATAAAGATTTGCTTAACTGGATTTTAATGCACACGGACCAAACATTATGGGAGGAAAGTTCAAATCTGAAGTGTCTTTCAGCACATCCAGATGTCTAGAATTACATAGAAATATCTGGGATGTTTCTTATCTGGTTTTGTTTGTTTGTTTGTTTGTTGTTTTGGATATTTCTTATCTGTAACCATAATAACAAATGAATCATGACTTGTACCAAGAAAAAAGCCAGAATGCCTCTACATTTTTTCCTAGAAACTGAAAAATAAGTACAAATGTGGGAAATATATTATCTAGCATGAAAACTTTTAACTAGGTGAACAAAGTTAGGCAACAGAGTGAGCAGCTGTTTGACTTGACTTTTAGTTACCTTGGCTACTTTCAGTCAGGACACAATCCTGAACCATTTAAGCTGGGTCATTGCATTCTAATTAAGCATTCCCTTTTGAAACAGGTGACAGATGTTTTATGAATATATTTTCCTACATATCTTTAATATGCAAAGTTGATGTGCTTTCTTAATTTTGCAATTCAGTTATTTGAATCGTATGCTTTCTTTTGTTGATCAATAGCCCTTGTTTGTGCATTGGAAATGCCATTATCCAAATGTTAACAATGTGAGTTATATCTAATATTTTTGAAGTTTGAAATATATAACTCTAAAAAGTACAATGATTGACAAAAGATGACTTAGCAGGTTATGTGTATGTGTATCTCTGTGTGTGTATACTTGAAATTCAGTGCTTTAAAATAGTTGCTATTTTTGAAATAAACTATAAAGAATCATCAACTTATTGATCACCATCAAGATTGTTACAATATCCTTGCAGTTGTACCTTAAATTCTGTGTCATCCAGTCTCTGTTAAGCAAGTTAGTCTTTATGGAATCACTGACAGGTCATTCTTAGCTTAGCAGATTCTGTTTTCCCTGTGCATTGTACTTTAGCAAATCATATTGTACTCATTATATTAGTATAAATTTGGAATTAAGTAATCATAAAAATAATCCAGTTAGGACCATTTTTTTTTTGTTGGATTCTTTTGGTGCATTCACTCTCAGATAAATAATGATCTACTGAGAACATTATTCAAATTCAAATGAGACTTTTTGTGGCTGTTTTTTCTTTATATCGTTAATATGTCTGTGTTATCTGCCAATCATATGTAAGCTGCTTGATGGCAGGAGCCTGGATTTTTATACCTGCATAGCCTATGCAAGGTCTAAGTCAAGTTCACATTTGGTCAGGTCTGTAGTGGCACGGGGCGATCAACCCTGCGGTGTGCAAACATGAACAAGAGACTGTCCTGGCCCCCTGGCTCAAAGAAATGAAAAGGAAGAATGAGCTAGTCAGGAAACAAAACTAGAGGCAGGAAGAACAGTGGCCCTGAACTCCATTGAATCAGTGGTGGATTTAGGAAACCTATTGAGGAGAGATGAAAAGGACAGACACTGGAAGCCAAAGTTGGCTCAATTGAGAAGGGACAGCGGAGGAAATGCTGGGCCTGGACAGAGCCAGAGAGTACATGAGAACCACTCTGGACTAGATAGAAGATGATGACAGGCATGAGGGTCAGGACCAAAGTTCATTAAAGTGGTGGTGGTAGAAGGCTGGGATCCTAAAGGAGTACCAAATCTGGAGTGAAGGAGCGAGGAGAGAAAGAGAAGTGGGAACGAGGAGTGAAAGAGAAGTGGGAGTGAATGTGACGAGGGGCCAGAAGAAAGACATCTGGGTTCTGTTCCAGCTGCACTTATTCCTGATCATCCCGTGGGTCTGGCCTGCTTCTGACAGATGCACATAATCAGATATGGTTTATGTAGCTGTCTCTGGACTTTGCTTACCCTCACTTGCCCTCTTTCTTTCTCTCTAGCTCTCTCACTTTCGCTTTTGCTCTCTCTCGTACCGTGAGACCACAAAATGCAATTAATAGGCAATTCAAGTTATTACTATCATAGATATTAAAGCCAAGAAAATCACACTTCTAAGTTCAGCAAACTACATGCAAAACAGTAGCATGAATAAAGGATACCTGGCATGGTCCAGGATGATAACCAAGAAAAATGGAGAAGTGGTGAGGGCAATTTGGAGATGGCCAGTGAAATGACAGCTGAACTTATTACAAGCCAGACAGCAGTCTGGAGCCTCTCTTCATGCTAGTTCTAATTTTGAAACAGTGATGGAAGGCAGATATTATTATTCTGCTTTTAAAATAAGGAAACTGAGGCTCAGAAAAGTGAAGTAACTTGCCCAACGTCACACAGCTCAGTAACAAAACCAGTATTCATATCTGGGTCCCTTTGACTCAAATCTGGGCCTCTTTCTGCTTCTTTCTGAGGAAATTCTCTATTTTGAGACAATCCAGTGGCTTCTGGATTCCTCAGAGCCATGTCTTTCTTGGTGACCTTTTTCCTGCTTTTGATGAAAGGAACAGTTATCAGTAGAGTCTTACAGATTTACTCATGGGCATTCTGTGCTATCCCCCAGAGCCTTTGTTTCTTGACACATTCCCATCTCCCACTTACCTTGATATCACAAATGGAATACTACAAATGAATAAAACAGTTTTTGATAGAAAATAATGTGATTCAAACCACTTATGTAACTGGTCTTGAATGCATGGTCTGCTGCTTCCTCACTGGAGCTAGATTTAATTCTTAACTCAGCCACAGAAGGCGAACTTGAGTACATCACTATTCTCTGTGCCTCTGGCCACTTGCTTTCTGCAGGAAGGACATTTATAGAAACTAGAGGGATGAGGAAACTGCATCTAAACTCCCTGTGTTGGCGGGATCAGCAGTTGTAAGCCGCTAGGAAATTGCCAAGTACTGTTGAAATTTCCATGCCTGATCCAAGATGTTGTTTACGCACGAGGCCCAAATCTTTCCGGTCTCAGGAAATACCAATGATCCTTGGCTGAAGTCAATATACCAAAAAGCCTTAAGAAGTTATTCAGAAATTAATTCTGAAAGCCTCCCATGGTCATACAAGGCAAGTCAAATACTGACATTGTATGTGGAAGATAAGAGTGCAATTAAACATTCATGATGGATCCAAATTTTATCTGGTCTACTTCTGGATGGTGCTGTCTGGGAGTGTGTGCTTCCCTAGGAAAGGAGCTCAGTCAGAAGTTGCTTGGGATTCTGTGACTTCCTGCTGGCCTTTGGAGGCTTGGTATCATTAGTCATCATGGGATGATTGTTTACCTTTTAGTCGTATCTGATTAGGATACATTCATTCATTCATTGAACAAATATTAGCTGAGCCTCTACTATGTGCCAGGTTCAGTGTAGGAACTGAGGATACAATGCTAAGCAGAAACAAGCACACTTCTTATATTCAAGGAGCTTATAGTCTAATAAAGGAGAAAGATAAATAAAATCACAGAAATACATAACTTCTGAGTAATTTGGAGAAAATGATAGCTAGGTTTTGAGAATGCATAGCATGGATTGAATCTAGTCTGCAGTGTTAGGGTAGATGTCCTTGGGAATTGATGTTTGAACGGAGATTTGGAAAGCATGGACCACTGCATGAACCTTGGGGACTGACGATGCATTAAGACTAGGATTTGACAAGTCCCTGGAAGTGTGCAGACACTAACATCTGAGCAGTCTGCAGAAAGCTTGCTTGGTTTTAGCTCTTAAGATGGTGGCATTTTTCGGCAAAGGAAGAGCCCATGCTTGTGCAGACACAGCCTCGTCCAAGTGTGATCCATATCCTCTCTCCAGATCATCCTTGATACCTGGTTTGGTTTGCCTTAGCCGTAACCCATTTCTCCTATATGTTTAACAACATCAGAGTCAATTGATCAGCTCCGTCTTGAAAGTCTCGTGGTCCATTACTAACTACTGAACTGATTCTACCATTTGCTTTCTTCCTTTCCTGCTTTCCTACCCTCTATCTGCCATTCTGACCCCATTCATTACTGCGTTTCTTCCAATTTTCTCTCTTTCTTTGATTGTTATATACACATTATAACTTATACATAAGTTGTATATACATTATAAGTTATACACAAGTTCCAAGACTTCTAGACTGTACTATGACCCCTGGAAATAGAGACAAATGCAATTCCTGTGTCGTGCGCTCCTAGGTACAGTGAGCAATGCACACAGGCATCTTTTTATGTGATCTTCCCCCACCATATAGCAAAACCTAGGTGGAGTTGAATCACCTTTATGATGAAATTTGCCCAAACCTATCCTCCTGTGGATTATCTTTACCTGGGAAATGTGTGCGCTAAGAGCTTTTAATAAAGGAACTGTAGTTCTCTTCCTTTATTGTGTTTCACCGAGGCTGCAAGAGGTGTGACACATAAGCTGAAAGTAAATTTAATAGGAAACTGAGGCTTTGTTTCCCTAGCAACGTTAATTCAGCCTTCTTACAAATGGAAACAACACTGGAGGCCTTTGTTTCTGCATTCCCAGCTCTACAGGGCAATGTGACATGCTGGGCACTCTGGAAACAGTGTTGTATAATAGAATTCTGCAGCATTTATTTTAGAATTTTCTCCCACTGAATTTCATACAACCTTGTGGGTATTCTGCTGGAGCTGATACTCATGCTGTTTGCTGAAAAAAATGAGGACAGAGAAATATTCAGTGTTGTGACTTAGTACATCGGGGCATGCATTGTCAGCAGGGCAGGGCACATTATGCAAGGGCAGGAAGAGGAGTTTGGTGATTCAGGAACAATCATGGCTAGAAAGATCTGCCTGCTGTTCAAGGTCAAAGTGGACAATGATCCAGTAGCTCAGATATTCCTACACTGGTGTGTAGGAAGAGTAAACATACCACATACATGGCCACTTGTTCTTACTTTTCGTATGTATCTTGAATATTTTATACACAGTAGAGCAAGTTTTAATAAAAGTCCTAAAGATATAGTAATCCACATTTATCCAATTGAATAATTTGCATTAAAAAGGCCTTGGTGAAATTTGGTTCATTTTCAGCATCTAGGAGATTTCATGGGCATATTTCTGGGAGTCTGGGAGGCTTTATAGTATCATGGTAGATGTCCAGGGTTCTAGTGACAGACTGTCAAGATTTAAATGTTGGCTCCACCACTTACTAGCTGTGAGCTCTGGGGAAGCCCCTAACTTTTCTGGACCTCTGTTTTCTCATCCATAAAATGGTCACAATAGTACTGTAGGGTTGTAGAGATGGTTAAATGGAGACATCTATTTAAAGCACTAACAATGCCTAGAGCCTTGTAGTAAGTGCTTAGTATGTGGTAGACATGGAACTGCCACACACTCCCACCTATTTGAGGCAGGAAGGGAGCACTTGCCAGATCTTTTTGAGCCCTTTGGGGAAAATTTCCCTAGAACAGACAAATGTAAAGTTTTTCCCTCACTAATTTCATGGTAATTTGTCCCTATTTTATAGCTGCTTCTCTAACCATGTGGTGGGGCAGGGGCTTGGGTTCATGGAGAAGCAAGGGCAGGAAGAGGTAGAGGAGGAAGAAGAAAAGGAGGAGCTGAGAAATCCAGTGACTTCAGAGCTGCAAACTGGTTGCAACGCACATACCTTCTTCCTCTTTTCCAGCAAGCTTTGCCCATTCCCAGTAACTGGAGACCCTGTGAGGGACTATGAGTTGCTTTTATTCCAGATCCCTAAGAGCCAGCTCTGAAACCTAACTCCTCAATGTGAAGTTACTCACCAGCTATTATGTAGCTCTGCATCCTGCAATCAGAAAACATGATTAGTACAACAGCCCTGCTCATCCTAAGAATCCAGAGATCTGCGTGGGTGTGATGTGAAGGCAGACTCTTTTCACTCTTAAGGTTAACCTCAGAAAAAAATAAAAAAAGGACTAACTCCCTGTTTTTCATCTTTCTTAAACATTTACCTTGCAATTTCAGAAAATTAGAGGGTGTAGTATTCACTTAAGACAGTGTTAAGACTTCAGACCAAAATCAACTGAAAGAGCAAATGCCACATTTTCTCTTCTTGTTTGTAACTGAGGGTACATGTCACTTTATTGAAGCACCCTAATTGTGGGGCATTCCTCCTCCTCCTCCTCTTCCTCCTCCTCCTCCTCCTCCTCCTCCTCTTTTCCCTCCCCATTCATATTCTCATGTTCCTGAGAGGTATTAGAGCACATGAGACATTCTGGCCAAATGCATTCTTGGAGAGAAATTATGTCCTAGATACAGACACTAGGAAGGGCCCCCTTTATTACTTGTGATCTGGCCTGCAGACATCTCCTGGCATTTCCCCTCCACATATCTTTCCCACCTCACTCTTCAAGGGTACTAACCCTCGAAGGATTGCCTCTTATCTCCTAGGCTTATGCTGGTGCTTCCACCTGGAGGACTTGTCCTCTTCCTATACTCTCACCTCAACTTGTACTTTTGCAAACTCATGCTCCTTTAGACCAAAATATGATCTTCCTTGAGACACCTTCCTGACAACCCCCAATACCCTTAAGGCATTCTTTCCTCTGGAATCGCTTAGACATTGTTCACATCTCACATTTAGCACTTGTCACATGAAACCCCATTGTATTAAAGTGGTGTGTGTGTGTGTGTTACTGGTTTTCCCTACACATAATGATAACCTTAAGGATGGGGGCCAGGTCTTGTTCATCTTTACTTCCCCAGTTTCTAGAATAGTTTTTACACAGAGATAGTTAATAAAAGTCCCTTTTATGTATGAAAGAATGAGCAGTGTCCAGCCTCCTCTGCCACCTTCCTGCCAGGTACTGGGCACCCTGGGAGGACACCTCCCTCAAAGGTCTCCTTGTCTCTCCTTTGACCTACCAACCTTCCCTACTTTCTCACTTTTGGCTCTGCCCCGGTTCTCACAGGGCCTTCCTGAGACTCAAAGCAGATTTCCAAACCCAAAAGAGAGCAGCAGACAGTGCAGAAAGCCCATAGGCCAAGCTAGCCATCATCAGCCCTATCATCGACAAAGGTAACTGACTAAAAGATTCGAGAGTGCAAGCATTTTCTTTTTTTAATCCTACCTTCAGTAGAGTCTGGTAGGAGCTGAGGAGAGGAGAGACTCCGTGGTGCCAGCTCAGTCCAGTATCAGGTATTATTTTACCTCCTTTAAGTCTTTTCTGTGCTGGTTTCATATTTTGTGGGAAGGTCCTGTCAATATTTTCTCATGTATCCTCTTCCACTGCATGTCATTAGTATCCCACAGTCTTGATCAAGCTTGGCTTCTTCACATAAAAGGTCAGTTATGTGAAATTCAAATGCCAATATGAATATTTATGGTCAGTAGTAGCTCGTGATTAGGTCCCAGGCTATTAGGTAGGAAGATAATGGTATTATTTGCCTGGTGCCTAACTGAAGCTAATTAGTTAATTCCCTTGCTCTCTGTTTTTCTCTGGTACCCGTGACATCTTTGTGGAATGAGTGTGCTACAAGAAACATGGTTTCTTGATTTCTGGGTTTGTAGAAATCTGTGACATTCAAGGAACTTGTCAATCAACATGTATTTTTTATTATCTGTTCTGACTTTTACGGACACTTTAGATGTCATGAGAGAAGGAAAAGAAGGTCATGTAGCTTTTCCCCTTCTTTTTCTCATTTTTCTCTAAGTAGATAGTGTTATGTGACTGGGTCTGAAAGCTACACTCCTCAGTGGGCTTGATATGGACTATAAATATTGGAGGCTGTGTGAAGAGCAAAAGGGTTACATGGATTAAATGCTAGTGGGAGGAGATCTCTCAGTGTCTATTGGCCAAGATGAGGATGATGGCAACAGCTAACACTGACACTTATTATTCTCAGGGTTTACCAGGTATAGTCTCATCGAATCTAAATTATAAACTATTAGATCTAGATGATTATTATACCCATTTTACAGATGAAATGTTGCCGAAGTCACTTATCCAATTTTATGAAGCTTGTGCATGTCAGAGACAGGACTCAACCCTGAGTCTGTAAGATCCCAAGAGCCAGACTCTTCCCAAAGATACTATCCTGAGTTCTGGCTCACGTTGATTCCCTCTCCATTCTCAGGGTTCCTGAGTTCCTGAGGGATAGTTGTGAGCAGTTAGGAGCAGATGAGATTCTAGAAGACCCATATTTACATGAAAGATAAAATAAGGGCTAATCATTTCCACAAAAAGGTTTACCATAGTGTCACTTTAAGGAAGAAACTCCCCAGTAACCGACAAAATATCAGTTGTTGTCTAGAGATGCATAGCACACATCTTTTCTTCAAGCACATAAAACAAAGCAGGACTGGATTTTAGTATTGGTCTGAGACACCGTTTTTTGGTGTTTGGATACTGAAGTCATGTTGAAATGATTGCTGGGTATATTAGATGTTTTGATTTTCTGAGATAACTCAGTTAAATCATTCTGGAATTCTTACAGGTTTTCCTTTTATACTCTATATACAAGTGCAGCTTGGACTTTCCAGAACATTTACCTGGGTCTTATTATATTATATATGTAGAGAGAGAGTAATGCATGTTTTATTTCTCTTTTTAAAACCAACATATGCCTTGTGATCTTTTCAATAGTGGGACATCAAGTTTTACCTAGTCAAGGAGTTTATTTTTTCTGCATGTCACATTGTGACTTAGTGGCCTAGATTTCATCCCTTTCATCCCTGTAAGTGAGCGACCTACATTATTCAGATTCAGGTTCAAAAGATGATTGTGGAGCCCTACTATGTGCTGGGCACGTCTCCTTATGTTTTCTTATGTTATCCTCACAACAACATCATCTTACAGCTGGGATTCTCAGATGGGAACTCTGAGGCTCAGAGGGTTGTTTGCTACTAACACAAAGTGAGATCAGCAGCTGGGATTTTGACTCAAGTTTCAAATCTTACAACAAGAATGGGGCTTTTATGATATCAAAGCTCTGTTCTCTATTTTCTAATGAATTATGTCTCTCCTCCCTAATAAGTCAGTGAATGGTTTATGGTGTCATTTAAAACACAAGTACATGAACAAAAATCAGATTTTACCTTTTTATGCTATTGATGTCTTCAGCATTTATACCTAATGTGAATAACATTGGGTTTCTCATGCCCATTAGTTGAGTTTGGCAATTATGAGCCAATTGCTTAGTTTCCAGCAGAGACAGAATTTGGAGGTGGAAGGCTGAGCTCCTCAATGCCTTCTATCCCTGTCATTATCCCTCTGAGTAATTGCTTTGTGTCCTTTGGAGGTGGAAAACAATAACCAAATTGCTGCAAGCTATTTGTGAAAAAATGGTGGGATTTTTTAAAGGTTCATTTTAAACTTTTACGTTTTGAAAAGAGCACATGTAATAAGATCATCTAAAACTGGGGTCCATGTTAAACTGAAATGAAAATCTATCCAACCGGATCATAGTTTTCTTAGAATCATGTCGAAACTCTTCCTATCTCTCTTCTTTTGAGAACCCCCAGGATTTACAGTGCTGTTGGCAACTGCCCCAGCAGTGGGTGCTGACGGAGGGGCCAGGATCGGGAATGTCAGGGCAGGCCCCTTCCAGGGCTGCCTCCTGGGCTACCAGCATTCCAGGCAAGGCCTCCTTTCAACACCAGGGGCAATTTAATATGATGTTTGGAAAACAATATAATAAAATGAGCAAATGAACAGCACTTCTCTTTTGTAAGAGTTGCAGGGTGACTTTGCCTTTCGCCCATAAACTCGATTTGCCCATAAACTTGAATGCAGTTTTGATGAATTTGTTTGATTAATTAATGAGGCATATTAATGAAGCCAGATTCATGCATTTGATTCCTATATGGACCACTTAGCTTTTTTTCCCCCACTATGTTGACTGATTGCACTTTTAAATCTTGCCAATCCAGGGTCTTGATCATAGGCTGGCCAGTTGCCAGGCTCCTGGAAGGTACTTGCTGTTCCCTCTCTCTCCCTGGTAAAGTGACACAGTGGGGGTGGGGCTCTCTCTGAATATGAAGAGTGTGTATCTTCAGAAGCAGTTTCAATGGTACTCTAAATCCCTGTGAAGTAGACTGAAATTGTCATCCTAGCTGAAACGTAGGAAGTGTGTGATGTTCTATGCCTATACCCCCATCAGTAATTGTACACATAATCTTGAGATTGCATGGACTGCACAGACTGCCTCTATTTTTTATGGAACCCTGCCGCTTGTGGAGGGAGTCTTGAGGTAGAGGGGCAATGGACTTTAAGAGCACAGGCACTGTTTGGCAATGAAGTGTCTTGGTTTGAATTTTGGCCCCACCTCTTCATTAGCTATTAAAACTTGAGCATCTCTTAACTCGTTTAAGACCTCATATTCTTCATCTAGAAGATGGGCACAGGGCAGGTGTGGTGGCTCACAACTGTAATCCCAGCACTTTGGGAGGCTGGGGTGGGTGGAACACCTGAGGTCAGGAGTTTGAGACCAGCCTGGCCAACATAGTGAAAATACAAAATTTAGCAGGGCATGGTGGCGGGTGCCTGTAATACCAGCTACTCGGGAGGCTGAGGCATGAGAATTGCTTGAACCCAGGAGGCGGAGGTTGTGGTGAACCGAGATCATGCTATTGCACTCCAGCCTGGGCAACAGAGTGAGACTCTGTCCAAAACAAAGAAGATGGGCATAATAAATTTTCAGCTTCATGAGGTTGTTTTAAGGACAAAACAGGATAATCCATGTAAAAGCACTTAGTACAGTGCCTTTAAATAATAAATCCTCAAAAAATGTTAGCAGTGATTAATATGCTAATTTCCATCTTGTGGAAGGAAAATAAGGATGTAGTAGATGAAATAATTTATAAAATCATCTTTTGGTGCTAGGTCTGGATTGATAAAATATTAAAATACATTCTGTATAAAGGTTAACTTTCTGCAGTTGAGAGGCAGTTGAGATAATTGGTTAAATATCATATTTAATGTATGAGGAACAAATGGAAAAATTAGATGTGTTAAATTTTCATTTTTATTTTAAATTTTTTGGCAAGAACCTTCACACCAACTGATCTTCATAGTTTTCTTTGGTAACAGAGCAAATCCAAAGAGGCTTTGGTTCATAAAGGTCCATTGACCAATGAGAGGCGTGTGGTGAGTCACTTATTCTGAACCAAAGATTTCCCATTGTACAAAAGGGATAAGAAATCTTAGTTCACTGGGTTCTCATGAGGCTTGAGTAGGATAGTTCATATAAAAGGACTTCCTAATCCACAAAATGCTTCAGAAAGTAAAGTATATTATGATTATTAATATATTAGGTGGTTGAAGAGTTAAGGGACAAAGAAGCTCCTTAATTCCTTGAAAACAGTGCAAGGAGGTAATGCTGAAGGCCAATGAAGACCCAGCTCTCCTCTTTTAGATCTGCATTATTGATCAACCACTGGACAGATGGCATTGTATTAAGTGAGCTTGCTTTGAATCTTACTGATGACACTTTTCTATTTTGCTCTTTGCCCTTGCTGGCCACATAAGACAGAACTACTCAACTTTTGTCATCCCTTTGGACATCTTGGTCTTTTTATAGGAAAGAAGACTTTCTCCTTAAGGAACTGGAATGCATTTATTGATATAGAAATTATGTATCTTGTTGGAAAAAAATCTATTCTCAGAGAATGTCTCACAAAGAAAACACTGAATCAGATGGTACTATTCCTGCAGATTCATTCATGAGAAACAGTTGCCCCTCTAATAGGCAGTGAGGATGAGGGTCCTCAGGGTATCCATTTGTGGTTGTAGGGAAGCTAATATCACTTATCTTAAGCTGGAAAATATTTTATGTCCACAGTTAACACCTTTCTTGTTTGTTTGTTTGTTTGTTTGTTTGTTTGTTTTGAGATGGACTCTCACTCTGCAGCCCAGGCTAGAATGCAGAGGCACGATCGTGGCTCACTGCAACCTCTACCTCCCAGGTTCAAGAAATTCTCGTGCCTCGGCATCCCAGGTAACTAGGATTATAGGCACACACCACCACACCTGGCTAATTTTTGTATTTTTAATAGAGACGGAGTTTCACCATGTTGGCCAGGCTAGTCTCCAACTCCTGACCAAGTGATCCACCTGCCTTGACCTCCCAACCTTTCTTGTTTTGAAAATGACAAAACTGAGGCCTGAAGCATGTTAAATCTCCCACCATAAAAGCATATCCAGTTTTATCTCTTGCCATATTTCAGGTTTTATTTCATGTTTAGCCATACAACATTGTTTTCCTTTTAGTCTTTGTAGTGTTCTTTGCACATTTTTATGTCTGATCCTTTGCCCATGTTATCCCCTGTTTTAAACAGTCTATCTCCCCTACCATTCATGTGACTGCACCCTGCTCTATACTGATTGATATTAATAGTACTTCAAATTTTTCCATCTCTCTGTGTCTCATTCACCAGATTGTAAATCTAAAGGGAAGGACAATTTTTACCATTGTATATTATTGCATTCCTTATGCCCTGCCAAGCACCTGGCTCATTTGACATGTTGAATAAGTATTTATAGAATGAAAAAATAAATAAAACTATGCCACTGTTTTTATGTTTAAGATTTGGATTTCCTAGTGACATTTTTATAGTCTGCAAGGGCCTAAGATCCTTAAGCCTTTGGTGTCAAGATAAAACAATGAAAATTCCGGCCGGGCGCGGTGGCTCAAGCCTGTAATCCCAGCACTTTGGGAGGCCGAGACGGGTGGATCATGAGGTCAGGAGATCGAGACCATCCTGGCTAATACGGTGAAACCCCGTCTCTACTTAAAAATACAAAAAAAAAAAAAAAAACTAGCCGGGCGACGAGGCGGGCGCCTGTAGTCCCAGCTACTTGGGAGGCTGAGGCAGGAGAATGACGTAAACCCGGGAGGCGGAGCTTGCAGTGAGCTGAGATCCGGCCACTGCACTGCAGCCTGGGCGACAGAGCAAGACTCCGTCTCAAAAAAAAAAACAAAAAAAAAACAAAAACAACAACAACAAAAAAAACAATGAAGATTCCTTATTTCAATCTAAGCAAAGACCCAGTCATGGGTAAACTGCTTTTCTTGTTCAGCTAAGTAACACCTCAAAGATATGATAAAAAATGGAAGAGATTATGGAAAATGTTGGATTCCTATGGGGAACTGGTTGTTTATGAGAAGACTTGTCTTTGGAAACAGCTCTAGCTACACGAAGGAAATTGAAACCCTCACAGTGGAATAGCTTATTGGTAAGAATGACTCTCTATGTGTGGAGTAATTATCAGTTGAGGAAGAGGAACTAAAGAAGAAAATTCTTACCTTGAGGGTTTTGGGCACAGGGCTGGGCATTGGTTCAGTTCACCTTGGAAGCCTCCTTTTTATTTGAGGGCACAGCCCTAGGTAGCAGGCAGCCACATATAATTGTTTTTAATACTTCTGTTCCCCTGACTTGAATTGGAATACTCTCAAGGGCAAGGACTTGTCTCAGTCATCTCTGGACCCTTCAGAACTTGCTCAGAGCCTGGCATAGAACAGACTTTCAGTAACTGCTTTTGAATGAATTATTGAATAAATGGGAGGTAGACACACTAAATAGTTCAGATGTTTTGGTGTTTGCATGTCCACATGTATACTATGATGACTCAACACTATAGACAGAATGGCTGGCTACTTGCAAATGGCAGCCTGGGAAGTCTAGTGTTCAACAGTGGGGAGGCAATCCAAGGTGTCTAGTAAGGTGCTCTAATAAGGCCTGAGCCCCAGTGTTACTTATTAACTGTGTGACCTAAGGCAAGTTGTCTAGCAAACTTGGCCCCTAGTATCTCCATCATTTGAAAGAGCCTATAATATTATTTACCTCTTCGAGTGGTTTTAAGAAATAACTAAATTTACACATGTAAAATGCTTAGCACTATACTGGTGCATAGTAAGAACACAAGAAATGTTGGTGCAAAAGTAATTACTGTTTTGGACCATGAATTTTAAATCATTATAACAAGGCTCAAGCACATCTTTATTAATCAAAATAGGAACCATTGCAATCAACACATTTTTGCCTATAAGAAATAAGTTTGTTTATTCCTGTAGCCTAAAAATTCATGCCTCCAGATTCGGCAAACTCTTGGAAAGCATTTTCTGTATCCTGCTGGTTGTGGAAGTGTTTTGCTGCAAAAGTTGTCAAGATGCTTGAAGAAGTGGTAATTGGTTGGTGAGAGGTCAGGTGAATATGGGAGGTGAGGCAAAACTGCATAGCCTAATTTGTTCAACTTTTGAGGCATTGGTTGTGTGACATGTAGTTGGGCGTTGCTGAGGAGAAGAATTGGCCCTTTTCTGTTGACCAATGCTGGTTGCAGGCGTTGCAGTTTTTGATGTATCTCATCGATTTGCTGAGCATACTTCTCAGATGTAATGGTTTTGCTGGGATTCAGAAAGCTGTAGTGTATCAGACTGGCAGCAGACCGTGAAACAGCGACCAAGACCATTTTTTGGTGTGAGTTTGGCTTTGGGAAGTGCTTTGGAACTTCCTCTCGGTCCAACCAATCAGCTGGTTGTCACCATTGTCATAGAAAATTCACTTTTCATCACACCTCACAATCTGATTGAGAATGGTTCATTGTTGTTACATAGAATAAGAAAAGATGACACTTCAAAGCGATAATTTTTTTGTTTTTCGCTCAGCTCATGAGTCACCCACTTATCAAGCTCTTTCACCTTTCATTTGCTTCAAATACCGAATGACTATAGAATGGTTGGCATTGTGTTCTTCAGCAACTTCTCCTGTAGTTTTAAGAGGACCAACTTCGATAAATACTCTCAACTGGTCATTGTCAACTTTTGATGGTTGGCCACTCCGCTCCTTATCCTCAAAGCTCTCCTCTCCTTTGCAAAACTTCTTGAACTATCACTCCACTATACATTCCTTAGCAATTCCTGGGCCAAAAGCATTGTTGATATTGCAAATTGTTTCTGCTGCTTTACGACTTGTTTTGAACTCAAATAAGAAAATCACTCAAATTTGCTTTTGGTCTAACATCATTTTGATAGTCTAAAATAAATATAAAATAAACAGCAAGTAATATGTCATTAGCAAAAAAACAAAACAAAACCATAAAGCTAGAAATGTGCATTAAAATGATGTATAACACAACCATATTTATTTACGAATGTATTCCAATATCAAATGGCAAATTCCAACAATGCAGAAACCACAATTATGTTTGCACCAACCTGATAGCAACAAATGTTAACAACATCCAACAATTTTTGAGCACTACTATATCTGTGTGTTAATGTATGTAAGTATGGATGTATATGTATGTATGTATGTATGCGTGTGTGTGTTCTCATATCCTCAAAGCAGGATTGAAAGAAAGGTATTACTAATATTCATGTTTATAGATGAAGAAAGTAACACAGAAATATTCAATTACCTGTCCAAGTTCATACAAACCGTAAGTGACAGAGCAAAGATCTGAACCTCTGAGTTAGCCATTGTGATCTCTTTGCTTTCTATTGCTTCTTTGCTAGTGTTACAGTTTTAAAAAGGAGTGGAAAGTCTATGGTCAGAAGTACTAATTGCATTAGGTTCTGTATAAGGCAGTTTAGTAACCTAGCCATATTGCCACACAAAATTTTTCCCACTCTAGTGTGACTTTTAGCATCTATCTTTATATAATCTAGATAGCCGAGAAGTTTTCTGTTTAGTTATTACAGCTATTTCAGCAAGCCACTGAGTTGAAAGTGAATAAAACCACTAAAAGATATAAAGCTGTCTTTGGCTCAGATTTACCTCACTGATTACAATCTCAGGGTGATCATAGGTGATGGCATGCTGCTATGTTTATGCTGCTCACTTTGGGTAAATTTTATCAAAATGTACTTCTTTTAGTGGAAACCAATCTATATGCAGGAATACCTTTTGAGTTAGGAAAAGTTTGCATTAATGAAATATTGAGAAAGAGAAAGGAAAAAAGAAATGGTTGGGGAAGTTGTATTTCACTGAGGGAAAACACAGGTTTATTTTTAACACACCCAATATTAGCATTGATTAGTGCTGTGGGATCCATCTATTTCTGTTTCTTCTGAAAATGACCTCCCATTGGAGTCAGTCACTTTATCCCTAGACACAAAGATTCTCACTTGGAAGCAAGGGTTATCAGCAGAGAAATGGAAGCAAGAGTTATCAGCAGAGAACTCAAATGGAAGCAAGAGTTATCAGCAGAGAACATTTACCATGTGTGTGAAGTGGGTAAACAGCTGGTCAGTCTCCATCTAGGGCTTTTATTTCTCTTTTGGAGCTGAAACCATTGGAAGAGGCCAGTATGGACTTCTCTACTACTTTATTTCCCCGGAGCCTGGTCAGCTTCTTCCAAGGATATTACTGGGAGGAAGCTTCTAGGATTTCTGGGTATGTGAAGTTGGGGATTGAATGGGGAGGGAGGAAAGGAAGAAAGGGCAGAGAAGTTCAAAAGGTGACAATGCGAGTACCTTTGAGGATAGCTATTCTTAATGCAGGTGTCCACATCAGGCAGTATAGATTCAAGGACTGTGGCTGGGCAGAAACTGTGGGCTTGGTGAAGGATGCACAGGAGGAGTGTGAGGCTAATACTGACTACAGTATTGATCAGATTGAGCTTAAAGAATTTAGCTAGTTATACATCAACACATCCACCAGATACAGCCTCACAGCCCCTGCAAGTGGGGTCCTTATACATCAAAGCTCTTAACAGAGATATAGATGAATACTTCCTCTAAGACAACTCTGAGAAAACTGTGGCAAGGGAAGGAGGCAATAGCAGAGAAAATGCTAAATATCTTTCTGTAGGCAACCAGTAGGAACTCTGGAGCTCTTGAGCTGTCCAATGAAAGCTCTAATGTGGCACTTCTGCCCAGAGGCCTCAGCACACGTGGGTCATCACAGCCTTGAGAATAGATGTGACTGTGCCACAGGAGAATAAAAAAAGCTAAATTCAAAAGGACGTCATCAAACGATGAATAATGTTTGCCTACTGCTTGTATGCTTTTGAAAGGAACATAAAATCAAAGGCCAAATTGTTAGTACACAAAGCAGGTAGCTGGTTAGCGTGCCTTTACAAATTCCAAATCTAAGCTCCTATGTAAGAAGAGCAAGCAGGCTATTGAAAGGACTTTCGCAATTTATTTAGAAAGGATCTCATGTTCTAAGGCAACGACCACATTTTCCTTGTTAGAGGTGAGCAAATACCTAAGTTCATGGCCATGAGATCAAATGTAATTAATAGAATGTTAACCCATTTCTGACATTAAATCCCCCAGATACTGAGTGTGAGAAGGAAGTAAAAAAGCCACTTCAGTGAGAGGCTGTGGCTTATAAAACCAAGAAGAAAACCACCAGCATTTTGCTTTTGCTTTAAATTTCTATAACAATGAATAGTATGATATATTTTTTATGGAAGCTGACAATTTTGAGTATCACAAAGTTAAAAAGAATGGGTATTAGTATTCTCATTTGTAGGTAAAAAAATTGGGACTCAGGCTCAAATTCTCAGAATGAGTGCTACATCTCCGTTTATCCCTTCATATCAAGGCGCATCCTATCATGTTATGATTGCTTCAAACTCTGCTTAATGTGGGAAGAAGCAGACAGGATCTGCCTAAGTTACATCCAAGCTGTCTCCTGGTAGGCTCCCAGATCGTTTGGGGTTATCCTAAAAAGGAGAGGCGCGGGTAGTCATAATTCTGGTTTGATGACATGCAGAGGATTGATGATTATTCAATAATTAAGAAATGAGCAATGAATGGCACCATGTTAAGAACTTTCTGTGTATTACCTTCATAATAATCCATGAAATTAGCATTATCATAACACCTATTTTACAGATGGGGGCACTGAGGCACAGATGTGAAGTAACTTGCTGAAGGTCACACAGTAAGTTCAAACCCATCCAGGTCCATACTGGTGGGCCTTAATAGTTAATACTTTGTCATTAACTTTGTTGTCAATGCCATTCCTATGCATTTGAATGCATTTAGAGGAGCAATTCATATAGTAGATAGGAGCACCGACTCGGAACCAGGAGACCTGGATTTTAGTCCCAATTCTGCTACTGGTTAGTATGGTATCCAGATTTCATGTTCCTCATCTGCAAAAATAAGCCTTTATGCTACATAATTTCTATACTTTCTTGAAAATCTAATGGGATATATTTGATTAAAGTTTCTGCCTAGTTAGGTACTCAAGGGTCTTCATTTTCTAACTAAGGTTTGAAGATATTCTTCTGGCTTCTGCAATTCTGCAAGACTGTTTTAGTTGCCTTTGAAAAACTAAATTTCTAAGAACAATTTTATAGAGTGCTTGAGCTTTTCAGAGCTCCTAAAAAGGTTCATAACTCATCTTCTCACATTGCTGCTTGTGTTGACCTTGACATCTACCATCCTCAAACTCCTCAAGGCCATCCTGAAAGGTGGGTGGGAGGCAGCAGATCATTGTAGCAGGCACTGAGAGAGCGACCACCAAACATCTTCCCTTGGATTGCTTTCAGCAGCTTAAAAATCACTTTCACAGATTGTAGGGATTCATTTATTCCTCACAACACCTTTGAGGTAGGCACTAGCATTCTCATTTTATAGATAAAGAAATTAAAGCCCAGACAACCATATATTTTGTCTAAGCTCTAAACATTTATAAATAAAGGCCTGAGTTCTAGCCTACATCTCCTGACTCTAAAACTAAATATGTTACCATTGCCTCTTTTAAGGAAGGCTGCGTAGGTAATTGGTAGGGCACTATAGTGGCAGGTTTGACTGCTCCACTCTTTATCATCCATGTGATTTGGGTAAGCCAACTACTTTCTATGTCTCTTCTGTGAAATAGATTAATAATACTTACCTTGAAAATTATTGCAAGGCTCAATGACACATCCAGAATTACCTAGCCGAGTACTAAAATGCACAAAATAGATGCTCAAAGTCATCATTATTTTCACTTCTCTATGTTTTAAACACTTTCACTTCTAAGGAGTTTACAGTTTTATTGTTGTAGTCTAATTACTACACAAATGAAGAATCTTAAAGATCTCCAATAGAAACAATTTTCTCATCATAGAGAGTAAAGAAGAGGACACATTAGAAAAGTGAAAATTTGTCAGTCAATACATCAGAATAATCTGGGGCCACAGAGTTTAGGCTTTCTTGCTATTTTTATGCCTCTTTATTCTTTTAGCTTCTATACTCATTTCCCTTTGTTAAACTCAGATATAAAAAGTTAACTCACAAATGATATGATGTATTAGTCAGGCTGTTCCGTTAGGCATGATGCACAGAAAACTAAACTCGAATGGAAAGTCAAGCAATGCAAAATCTCTATTCAGCATATACAACTGTGTCCATGGTGAAACATTCTCCACTTACACTGTAATAACAAAAAGACTGGTACGCTAAAAGAATAAATAAGTCTCCAAGCTAGAATTTTCAATTTTCATGTTTTACTAATGTGCATTTATTTTAAAACAGAAAATTTTATTTTGACCACCATCATCATTTTTCAGTTCCAGATGTTGGATGCCCTGCTGGTTTCCCCACCTGATTATTGAAATTGATTTTTGGAGTTGAGGAAAAGAAGGCAAATCATCACGTATCAACCTATTATGCATGTTAGGCTGTTTGCATTATCACATCTAATCCATTTGACACTGCAAAGGAGCAGGTAGTATTATCTGACTCAAGTCTGTCCTCTAATTCATCTCACCGCCTCCAGGATTCCTTTATGCTCTTTGTCAAGAAGTCTGGTATAGCAAAGAAAATGGTGATGTTTGTCATGTTCAAAATCTTATTGACCAAGACAATCCTCTCTCTGTCTCTCTCTCTCTTTTTTCTTTTCTTTTCTTTTTTTTTTTTTTGAGACAGAATCTCACTCTGTCACCAGGCTGGAGTGCAGTGGTGTAATCTCAGCTCACTGCAACCTCCGCCTCCTGGGTTCAAGTCATTCTCCTGCCTCAGCCTCCCGAGTAGCTGGGATTATAGGTGCATGCCACCATGCCCAGCTAATTTTTGTATTTTTAGTAGAGACAGGGTTTTACCATGTTGGCCAGAATGGTCTTGATCTCTTGATCTTGTGATTTGCCCGCCTCGGCCTCCCAAAATGCTAGGATTACAGGCATGAGCCACCATGCCCAGATGACAATCCTCTCTTAAGGAGAAGAAGGGGTATATATTTACCTAGGGAATTCCCTAGAGGAGAAGAGGCAGAAAGGCATAAGAGGAGTATAGTAAACTGAAATCTTGACATCTAAATCTAAGACCTGGCTCTGTCACTGTACCCTTTTGGAACTTTGGGTAAATTCTTATCTCTTTCTGGGTCTCAATTTTCTTCTTTAATAAAACAAAGATTTGGAGTAAAAAAACTCTAAATTCATTTCCAGTCCTAGGACCTTATGGTCTAAAGTGAGACTTCTTACATGATTCTAGTTAGGGTAAAACAATTCAGGATTAATAATAGTTATGTTAAGTACACTAGGTTTTTAAGAGCTCAATTTTGCTTATGTATAATAATGAGTTTGACCAAAAAAAGTGGATTAAAGATGAATGGTTGAAACCCTCATTTAGCCTCTCCCTAGACACGGGAATGGATAGTTTGCAAGGGAAAGTTTATTTTCTAGCATTGTGCCAGAAGAAAACAGGATAGGTCTAATAATAGCCTAAAAGATGCAAGAACTTTGAGATTCTTGCTTCCATATCATAGTCAGATTCTCAGGGTCTCAGTGGACATAGTCTTGGAGTTGGGCAGGGCATCTTAAAGCAGTGATCATCACCTAGGTTTACGTTGAGATTCTTACTTTACAACGTGCCTTCTGCCCAGTGACTAAGGAGTGATACAGACAGTTATGGGTACTGGAAGGAGGGAGTAATCACTTAAAGGTGGCAATGTTGGAGAAAAGTATGAGGAGGTGACTGGAAGACTGGATCTTCTTTGAAGGTTGGATATGATCTAGAGAAATAGAGAATAGTTGGGGTCTAAGAGCACAGAAAAAGATGGAATATATAGTGTAGCTGAGGAAAAATAAATGGGCCAGCTTAACATAAGCAACTCTGACATAGATTCAGTCTTCTGAATCAAAATCAGAATTTTGAGGCACTCAAGAAAGAGGGGTATTAACTACATCGGTTATAAACTTTTTTAAAAAGCGATTTTACAGAGACTAGTCTGGAGTGGGTAGTTTCGATATCTTCATAAGGATGACCTTGCCTTGACTCATTCTTTAGCATTATTGTCCTTCTAAAAAGTAATGCTATTAAAAATTTCATGTGTACATTGAGTCTTGAATTTCTTTTGGCACCTGCTGTGTCCATTGATTCAACGCAAGGAAGCTGTATTCTCTTTCTTGAACTTTATGAGTTTGAAGTACAGTCCATCCTATTGAGTGAGTTCTATGGGGCCATTGTCAAATCTAAAAGTGCTTTACAATGCTCCTGAGTAGATGGCATCCCACTGGGGTCATATCATTCACTAATTGTAGGTAATGTTCTTGGATGATAGCAAAACCATATATAGCTCTAATAGCTGCTCTACAGATAGGTCCAAGTGCTATACCAACCCAACCCCAGTCTGTTTATATAAACCAACTATAAAATAATTTGCATGCAAAATATTATTTTACAAACTCCAATATCATAGGAGTAAACTATCTATTGAGAAGGCTTTGAATACTTGCATAAATGTTACATAAACGTTACATAAGCATGATGGGCTTTAGTTTGGAGTCTTTGTTAATATAAACATTTTTAGAATTATCATAACCTAATTTATTTTAGCTCTAGGCCAATTAATATTTATTCATAACCTATGTCTTTGCTAACTTGCCTAACTAAAAGAGCCTCTGACATTTCTTTCCCCTGGTATGATTAAAATTAAAATTTGCCATCGGTAACTTATAGAAAACTTTTTTCACACTTATTTTATCTTTTATACATTAGTATCTTAGAGATCAAAATTGCTGTTTGGAGTAAAACTCTCTGTCTAGTTG
>NW_016804379.1:103330-110190 GCF_001698545.2 Rhinopithecus bieti
TCCCTCCCTCCCTCCCTTCCTTTTTTCCTTCCTTCCTTCCTTCCTTCCTTCCTTCCTTCCTTCCTTCCTTCCTTCCTTCCTTCCTTCTAGCAACGACGATAACATTTAGCACATATATACATTTTAGGAAGCAAAGCATGGGGAATCAGAGGCAAATTATCCCCAAATCTCTGCCTTCTAGGAATACAAAGCCTAAGAGAATTAGATCTAAATAAAAACTGTAAACTACATGTAGACTGAGTTGTCCTGCTTATTGAGATTAAAATGAGATTTATTTCAACCCTAACCTGTAAGCTGTAGTAGCCTTGAATCCCTCCCAATCTTTCCAAAAGTACTTTTGAGAGGGAGGATGGAGGGAGGGAATAAGTGGTGATTGGTATGATATTAACATGCCCCTTAACGTTTCTTGCTGCATATGCTGTTCCTCAAATGCTGTTTCTGCACTATATTGCCCAAGATATGTAATACAGTCTCATTACCCCTGACAACTTCACTCACACAAGACATTTACTTGTGTGGTAGACTTTGCTGAAAGCTTGAGATGATGGAGGGGTTTCACACAGCCCATTATTTGCCCTCCTCCCTTGATACACATCCTTTTCTCCATCATCCAGGTCTCCACCCTATTAACACCGAAGAGAGAACCTTAAGAGGATTTTGGAAAGTAAGGGATGGGACAAAGCATGAAAGATGACCAGGTGCTAGCCAAGTTGGGGGACGCTTTGCTGAAGAGAGGGAGCCCTGCCCTCGTGTGATAGGCAGAATCTTCATCTTTCTTCTTCATGTTTTCCTGTCCATGGACTCTTTCGCATCTGCTTAGCATGAACCACCAACTCCCATCTCACATTTCAATGACATCAAAGAATAGCAGAGACTTTGAAATTTTCTTTCTCTTCTTTTGCTTCTCTGGCATAAAGGAAAGTAAGCACTACACAGATTCATTGATATTGAATTAGGCCACTTATATTAGAAGAAAAGAGTGACTTTTAAATGTTATTTTTTCTCCCTTTACAATTGCAACACATTTCTATCTAGTCCCATCCTACAGTCGAGTATTAATATCTCATTCAGTGGATGATGGATTCTTTATTTTTCATCTTAAAATTAAATAGCTATGTTGTATACCAGAGGAGTGCTCACTGGCTACTAGAGAATTCACTCCCAAATGAAAAATAAATGACATTAAATACATAATTCTGTCACTGCTAGAGCACTGTATTGTTTTCTTGTCATAGTCAATAGATACTTGTTCACCTTTTGGCAGCAGTGAAGGTAATTTTAAATTTTAGAAAGGAAAAACTTCCAGTTATACAGGAATTACTATTCTAAAAGAAATGTGTTTTCTGAATTTAATCTTTTAGATCAAAATGATAGAATTGTAAAGTCAAAAGGAGAAAAATTGAGGATTGCCTGGTTTGTATTATCGTGAGTTCTCAAATGTTTATAAAGGCATCGAAGAGTGAAAAGACAATGGAAACACGTAAGTCATTTCCTAATATTATTTTAACCTTCAGGTTCAAACTTTTTATAGAATAGATGAAATGATAGGTACTTCATTGATTATCTTTTCACATAATCCTGTTTATCCCATAAGTGGAAATACTTCTCAAGAGTGAAATAGCCAAATGGGGGAAAAGGTCTTGGATAATAGCACACATTAGTCTTATTTAAAATTGTCATTCCAAATTATGATAGTTTGTTTCCAAAGATGGCCGCCATAAATTTCTTCTTTCTCTGCACCTATGCACAATTCCCACATCAAGAGGTGAAGTCTAATTTCCCTCCCCTGTTATCTGGACTGACCTTCAATTTTTGTTTCACCAATACAATCAGGTAGAAATGATATTGCAGCACTCCCAAGGCTAGGTCGTAAGAAACTTTGCACCTTTCCCCTGGGCCACATGGAACATTCCTCTTGGGATGCTCTTGAAACACATCAGTCATACTGTGAGAAATTCAAGTCAGATCCAAAGACCACATATAGAAGCTTCAGGAGACAGTCTCAGCAGAACTGCCAATCAACAACTGGCCATATGGTACAGCTATCTTGACCATAAAACCCATTTGGGCCTTCAAATGATTCCAACCCAGCCACCATCTGTTAGCACCTACTTGGGAGACTCTGAGCAAGAACGATTCAGCTCAGTCCAGTTAACCTAACAGAACTTTAAGAGATCATAATAAATTGCTATTTTGAGCCACTACATTTTAGGATGGTTTATAGCAGAGCAATAAATAATTGAAACAGAAATACAAATATTTTGAATAATTCACCTGTTCCTTCTTTTTTCAACTCTTTGCATAGTCTTTTTTAACCAGGTACTATGCTAGGTGCTGGTGATGGATTCAAAGATGAAAGAGATATAAGATGTAAAGCCCGATGTATTTTCATAAGGAACATTTACTTGGTGAGACAGACAAATGTGTAGAAGAATATTATGCCATATGATAAGTGATATAAAAATGCACATGGTTCCTGAGGGATCAGATAGCTTTGGGAAAATAAATTGACTTTTTTGGGGAAGGTTATTAATAAATAAAACTAAAAACTAAACAGGAGACACAGAGAATTACCTGAGCGCTAGTGTGGGGCAAAGATGGCATGTGGAATTTCTTGGAATTGCAAATAGTTCAGTCTGGCTGGGGCATAGAATATGAAGACTAAGTGGAGAGATAAAATTGGGAAAGTTGACAGAGAGCTCAAAAAAGTCCTTGTATACTGTCAAACGAGTTTGGATTTTATTATTTAATGTTAAATTCTAGTCATTTTCATCCATTCATCTTTTATTTTACCTTACTATCCTTCAACAAACAACTAAAAAATATTTATACTCCTCCAATGGCTAAGTTAAAGGATCTTGAGGACAGGAAGAGAGTCACATTGTCTGATTTATGATTCAGGATGATGGAATCTTCTGACCAGATTTCTTTTTTTTTAGACCTTAAAATGCATTCTCTTCAGTGAAGCCATCTTTGGAGTTAGTCATTACTCTCATCTTATCTGTCATCTTGACTCCAATATGCTATTCCTCTTCTTTTGGTCTAGACTCTCCAATTTTAAAGCTATTTTCAAGTTAAGGAAAGGTCATTTTCCACAGTTCAGTTCTCTGAAAACTTACATCCCCAGTGAAAGTCACAGTCCAGGAGTGAAGCAATCATATGCTAGAACTTTAAGGCCAATTGGAAAGTCAACACTTGCCTTGGTCAATCTTATTTATTGCTACAAGCCTGAAAATGCACAGTCCTAAAAAATATGTTGTCTCTGTGCACACATGTAATTTTTAAAAAGGAGAGGGCAATATGAAGGGAACTGAGGCTTGATCACCAAAAATCAGCACAATGAAAACAAGTGATAATGAATAATGAGCACTAGAATTCAAATTACCAGATGTTTTAAAGAGATGGAGTGCCAGTTTTCAATTCCATTTTGAGTACCACATTGCAAAAGAACTATTTTAAAAATAAAAAACTGACTGAGGGAAAAGAAAAACAAATAAAAGAATACCTAAACTACTGAATGATCTCATTTGCTCCTGATAAACTTCAATCACATCTTCTTACTCCATTCCCAGTTCTTTTATAGTATGAGTAGCAGCAATTCTCTGATCTTCAAAGACAAATCTGAGTGAATTCATTGGAATTCCCTGTCTTTGACAATATGATTCTTTGAGTTTCTTGAGCTGTGTTGTCATTTTCACTTTGAAGTGAATCTCACTGCTATCCTGTCCTATGACTTTCAGTTTAACATATTCTCATTCCTTCTTATTCCCCAAGTCATTGGTTGAAGGTTTTGCCTCCTGCATAGCAGTGACCTTGGGTAGGCAAAACTTCATCTGGGGGTTTACAGATTGGTCTCCCTTCCCCATAGTACAATACTCTGGCTGCAGGGACTCTGTTCTTGTCTTTTAAAAGGTGGTATAGGTATGCGTTTGCTTCTATACAAAGAAAGAAAATGCATTAGAGAAGAAGAGACAGAATACATGGATGAAAGGAACAAAGAAGGGGAACTCAGAGCCCAGGCAGAGAAAAGGCATTGGAGAACACTTTTCTCCACTGAGGAAGGTGGGAATAAGTTAAAGATGCATAAGTTTCTAAAGGCATGACGGAAGGGGGCAGGGCACAGTCAAGAAGCCTCTATGCAGTAGGTGAGAGCTGTGGCATCCAAGAATAATGGAGAGGATGGTAAGTAGGTGGTTTCTAAAAAAATGGCAAGGATCTGTAAAAGCTACTGTAGAGTAGTAAGATTGGACTGACTTGAGTCTCAGAGAAGGACTGCTGCATAGCTACATGGCCAAGGTAAGGTTTAAAAGAATGACTTTATATTGTCAGTAATCTGCATGGGTATGTTATCTTTTTTTCCTAGCACTCAGCAATTCAAGTATGACAGTGAGAAGGTGAGTGGCTGGATTGATCCAAGGTTATCACTTTTCTGGGCAGGTGCAGTGAACTCAAAAACTGGATGACAGCTAAGAATACTGACAAAAGAGTAGTGAGAAAGATAGGACACAGGGTCTGAGCAAGGACTTGGACAGCTCATTCAGGTGAAAAAATGGGTTTAAAAGTAAGAAAACGGAAATGATCAGGGACTGTGGTTAGAGAGAGGTGTTGCGCAGATTGGAGACTGAGTGGGCTTTCCTTATGGGCATGAGAGACACAGGGTGATGTAACACTTCTAGAGAAGGGATTGTGAGCTATCCATGACAGTGATGACATCACTAGTCATCACCATCACTTCAGTAGGAGGTCAGTAAACTCCATCTATGTCAAGAGTGAAGAATGCTAGAGTTATAGTACAAGAGCCAACAGGAGCCTCAGAATAAGAGAGAAGTGCAGAAATGATGATAAGGAATAGGTTGATTAACTCTGAAGCATTGAGTAGGTAATGTCTGAGTTTAGCTTTTAAGGATCAATAGGAGTTTTTCAAGCAGATGAAAAAGGTGATAGAGGAGATTTCAGATAAAGTCAGTATCACCTGCCAAAGTTTAGAGGCATTTAAATTATTTTCTAGCACAACATCCTCAGGAGGTATAAACCATAAATACATGTCCTACTTTCTAGTTTTCCTCTTTTCTTCAGACCATGACCATTCTTGAAATGAGCTTTCCCATAGAATTAAAATAATCCCATTTCTGGATACTTGAATAAGTTTGACTTAAATCTTTTCTCAGTTTGCCAGTTGTATAGTGTGAACAATCCTGCTACCTGTGGTTCTTAAGGAAAAGAGGTCATAGGTAAAGTTGGTGCAAAAGTCATTGCGGTTTTACCATTCCTTTCAATGTACAAAAATTGATATCCTAGAATCCATGATTTATTCATGGTCCATTTTCTTTTTGTATCCTTCTTTGGAAGCAGGGTGATTTTAGAAAGAGTATGTATGGCATTCAAGGCTAAACAGAGCTGGTGTTGAATTGTGCTAACAACACCTACAAGCTGTGTAACATTTGGCAATTCACTTGGCCTTTCTGAATTTCCATTTTTGTGAAATACAGGTCACATGTCTATCTCCTAGAATTATGAGAATGAAATGCAATCATGTCAATAAGGGATGGTACAGAATAGATGCTCAATGTTTCGTCTTTGAAGCTCTCTCTGAATCTCCCTTGCTTCTCCCAACTCTGTTTTCCTGAGCTAATTTCTTTCAAGCTTGTGGCTGCTGACCTTTTATTATTCTTAATCCATTGATCCCTCTATATTGTGTATCTACCCCCTGCCACAGCCTCACATAAATACATCACAATTCCCTGAAAGTGTCCTGCTTTCTTAGAACTTGACTTCCAGCAGACTAACTCAGAAAGATCCAAGACAAAAAGATGAGGAAAAGGGAATCTCTTTTATACTGGATAGTTTTAATAATGGAATCCTGGAGACAAAGGCAGAAAGTGATCAAGGGAACAGAAAACAAAGAGAAAAAATACAAGAACATAGAGGAGACACCCTAACAATAAGACTAAGAGCAGTAGAGTGTCCTCCCATGCTGTGCTGAAGTTGAGTGATATCTGGTTAGTTTCCCTGGGCTCTTACTACCTTTCTGAAACTAAATGTTGTTTGAATAGGAGGAGCTAAATTTTTCATAAATAAATCTCTCTGATGGTTTGTTACATGTTCTTTATTTTGTTCTGCATTAAAGTGTAATCCATATTTTAAAGTTTTCCCACTTGCTGACTTATTTTACATTTTATCTCATATAGAGGTCTGCAACCAAGGAAAACTGAGATTCTCCAACCGATTCTCTATGTATACTTTCAGAATAGAGTAGCACACTGTATTTAGGTGAATGACAATCCCTGGGGTTGTGCAACTATGCTTGCCCCGAGAATGACAGAGGCTGGGTTTTCAGGGACCCACGACATTGAAATCCCTGGAACTGCCAAGCCTCAGTAGTTTCTTCACCTTTTCCTGTTAATGATCACACCACTTTATTCAAGGTTCTATGAAACTATACAACAATGATAGAAAGATGAGTTTGTAATATAGACAAGACTATCAAAAAAGGTAATTTACCTTCAGCAAAGTCTCAGGATACAAAATTAATGTTCAAAAATCACAAGCATTCTTATACACCTGTAACAGACAAACAGAGAGCCAAATCATGAATGAACTTCCATTCACAATTGCTTCAAAGAGAATAAAATACCTAGGAATCCAACTTACAAGGGATGTCAAGGACCTCTTCAAGGAGAACTACAAACCACTGCTCAGTGAAATCAAAGAGGACACAAACAAATGGAAGAACATACCATGCTCATGGATAGGAAGAATCAATATCGTGAAAATGGCCATACTGCCCAAGGTTATTTATAGATTCAATGCCATCCCCATCAAGCTACCAATGAGTTTCTTCACAGAATTGGAAAAAAACT
>NW_016804379.1:113409-132566 GCF_001698545.2 Rhinopithecus bieti
GGAAGGGGAACATCACACACCGGGGCCTATCATGGTGGGGGGGGAGGGATTGCATTGGGAGTTATACATGATATAAATGATGAATTGATGGGTGCTGACGAGTTGATGGGTGCAGCACACCAACATGGCACAAGTATACATATGTAACAAACCTGCACGTTATGCACATGTACCCTAGAACTTAAAGTATAATAAAAAATAAAAATAAATAAATAAATAAATAAAAAGTAATTTACAAAAAAAGAAGTATAAATGGTCAATGAGCATATGAGAGGATGCTCTGCCTCTCTAGTAGTGAGAGCAATGCCACTTAAAACAGCAGGGATAAGCCATTTAGAGTGATTTGACATTGATAGCATAAAATAATAACCATTGTTGGTGTGAATGTGAGAGAAGTCTGGAAGAGATTATTCCTATTTTTATTTTCCAAATTTAATATATGATTATGATGTGAGTATGTCTATTGCAGTAAAGGGCTAATAGAAAGTTATCCAGAGAAGTATAAAGAAGAAAGAAATCATCCATAGTCACCTTGCTCTGTGATAACTGCCATTGCCATTTACAATTGATTTATTTGAATCAGGATCCAGTTGAGATCTAATCATTGCATTTGGGATGTCTTTTAAGTCTCTTTTAATTTAGAACAGATCTCCCCTCTGCGCTCTGCCTTTTTTTTCCTGGTGCTTGACTTCTGGGAGAAACTGGGTGAGCTGTCCTACAAATTGGTTCAAAATCTGGATTTGTCTATTTGTCCTCCAACTGCTCTGCAAACTAAAAGTTAGACCTAGGTCTTGATTCAACTCAAGTTTAACATTTTTTGGCAAGAAAAGTTTGCAAGTGATGCTGTGTATTTTTAATTGCATTACATCATGCAGCACATAACGTCTGGTTGTCTCATTTTGAAACTGCTTACATTGATCAATGGCTTCAGATGGAACAGCCTGATTCTTCCGTTTTAAAGGTCCCTATCATCTCTTCTTTTAATGGTTTTAGCATCTGTTAATGTTCGTTGCCTGAATCAATTATTTCATTAGTGTTTTTAAATGGGAATTTTCTAATTTCACTAGTTCTTCTACATTTGATAACTATACTTCTTCTCTAAGGAAAAAAATGTTCCTCATCAACTAGAGATTTTTTTATTTTGAAATGTACTAAAACAGTACAACCAAAATGAGTATTCCCTTATTTTGTCCACTCAAATTCCTAGAAATAATGACAAACCAGTGGCAAGAAATATCCATACATGTTCAGATTATGGTTTCTAAGTAACATTAACGACCAGAGATTCATGGAGAAAGGCTGAGTCCAAGTCCAGGGTGAAATAAGTAAGATGAACCTGATAAACCTTGCAGTGGCAATAAAGAATCTCTCAAAGATAACGGCTGTGTCAAAAAGATCTCCCAGGAACTAGTTTGAAAGAACTTCTGCCAGTGCAAGATAGGGCAATCTTAACATCAAAAACAATAGTGACTGAAATTGATTATCTCATATTAAATATATTTTAAGCCTATTAGTTCATAATAACACAGACAAAAAATAAAAACTGATACAGAACCACAAAACCACCAGCCAAAACAAAAACACAACAAATACCATTTCAGAAAAGTAGGGCACCAACCCCTTACTCTGAAAACTGGTAAATTACAGGGAAAAGATGATTTGTTTCTAAATGGTCATCATGGCTGCTGTGTGAGGAGTATGTTGTAGGAAAACAAGAGTAGAAACAAGGAGGCTTAGGCCAGACTCCAGGGACTGTGTAAATTGCCAGGGATACATAGATGATGAGCTAGCCCCTGACCTCCTGGAGCTCCCATCTCCAGTGGGGAAAGCTACCTTGTCACCAGGCAGTTGGAATCAAGCGGCAAGTATATAATAACAGAGGCAAGCAGACGGCACCACTGCACACATGAGAATGGCATCAAGCCATCCTGGGAGCTCTAATACAGAGGAGTACATACCCAAGCTGAGTCTTACAGGTTGAGTCAGAAATAAAAGACTATCATATCCCAGACCAACTCCAGAACCAGTTAGAGCCTGCTGGAACTAAGGCAGCTGTAGTCAGTACTGACTCAGGACCTGGATAGGATTAAGCTGGCAGGAGGAAGGGAACATTAAGTCCAGCAGAGAAGGGACTGAGGAAGATGGGCTGAAAATTGATCCAACTTAGCTACAGAGAGGATAGGGCTCAGATTTCTTTTGTACTACCATCATCTCTCTGTTTATCTAATCATTGCTTGTAACTGTGAAACACGCTAATTGGTGGTGATGAGAGGAGAGCTATGAGGAAAAGTAGGGAGGCAGACATCAATGAAGCACAAATCACAGCAGTTTTACATGGAAGGTGAATTATGCTATGTTGCTGAGCTGCATCATAGGAAAAGAGGTGCTGTGTCTATGCTATGTTAAAATTTTAATCACTAGGGATGTTAGAAACACTGAAGATTCAAAAACACACTGAGAGATCACTGGCCAGACAGAAGTAACACATGGAGACAGACTCAGGCTGTGGAATAACATGAGATGATGTCAGAGTAGACCCTCACATGACCCAGTGGATCTGCAAATATCCCAGATCCTTGGGATATTTGGATGGATCAAGTGGACCCTGCCCAAAGGAGGGTGAGTAATATGGACTGCCTATGCACAGAAATACAGAGAAGAGTTACAAACCGATGCTGAGCTGAAGTGTAAAGTTTCAGAACAGGGTTTAAACAAATATTTAAAACAATTAATGATAACATTCAGTTGTGGCAGGAGTGCAGTAAAACTGCTGTTTCGGTGTACTACTAGTGAGAGCTGAATCAGTACAATCTTCCTGGAAAACAAATAACGGTATGTTTAAATATCCCTAAAATGTTCTTATACTTTTTCCTAATTATTTTATCTTTGAAAATATAAGGAAAAAATCCCCAAAATATACAAGAATATATATATATATACACAAAGTATATCAGAGTATTAGTTTAGAAGAAAATAGAAAACAATCTAAATTCCTACCAGTATATGAATGATTTAATTAGGGTGGCCATATGTATAATTGGAATATTATGTAGGGGAAAAATGGTTTACAGAGATTTTTAGTATTATGGGAATGGTCTATTATTTGAGATTTAAAGTTAGAAAGTAGAAAATAAAAGTGTATAAATTTTTTAAAACCTTAGAAAAACAATATCTAAAGTAGAAACACAGCAAAATTATCTGTAATCAAATTGTTATTTTTAGAAGCTTTATTGGGAGATAATTGACATACAACAAAATTCACTAATTTAAATGTCTAATTTGATGACTTTTGATAACTATTTATACCTGTGTAACCGCCACCACAATTAAAGAATATTTTGATAACCCCCAAAATTTCTGTGCTTTTTTCTATTCCCTTCTATCAGGACTCCCTGACCCCTGATAACCACTCTCTGCTTTCTAGTGCTGTAGTTTTGCCTTTTCTAACATTTCATGTAAACAGATTCTTATAGTGTGTAGGTTTCTATGCTAGTGTCTAGCATAATGGTTTTGAGATTCGTCCATGTTGTTGGATGTATCAATAGTTTGTTCCTCTGTGTTGCTGAATAGTATTCCATTGTATAGATATACTACAATTTGCTTTTCCATTCACTAGTTGTTGGGCATTTGGGTTGTTTCAATTTGCTTACTACGATAAATAAAGCCTCTATGATCATTAGTGTACAAGTCTTCGTGTGCTCATATTTTCATTTCTCTTGGGTAAATACGTAGGAATGGAATTATTAGATTATTTGGTAAGGGTTAACTTTATAAGAAACTGCCAAAATTTTTTTCAAAGTGTGATAGATGTACCTGTTATAATGTATGAGACAGTTCCTGTTATTCCACATTATAATTTTGAGGATTCCTTTGAGATTTGATTTCTAGCCTTATTCTGCTGTGGTCTGAGAAGATACTTGATATGATTTCGATTTTTTAAAATGTGTTGAGACTTGCTTTGTGGCCTATCGTATGTTTTATCTTGGCAAACGTTCCATGTGTTTATGAGTAGAGTGTATATTCTGCAGTTCTTGGGTAGAATGTTCTGTAAATATCTGTTAAGTCCATTTGTTCTAGAATGCCATTTAAGTCCATAGTCTCTTTCTTGACTTTCTTTTTCAAAGATCTGTCTAGTACTGTCAGCGGTGTATTGAAGTCTCCCACTACTATTGTGTTGCTGTCTGTCTCATTTCTGAGGTCTAGTCATAATTGTTTTATGAATCTGGGATCTACAGCATTAGGAATATATAAATTTAGGAATGTAATATCTTCTGTTGGATTGATCCTTTTATCATTATATAGTGACCATCTTTGTCTTTTTTTTTCTGTTAACCCTTTGAAGTCTGTTTTTTTTTCCTAATATAAGAATAGCTATTCCTGCTCACTTTTGGTTTCCATTTGCATGGAATATCTTTTTACACCCTTTTACCTAGAGTTTGTATGAATCCTTACATGTTAGGTGAGCCTGTTGAAGACAGCAAATACTTGGTTTGTGATTTTTAAAAGTCCATTCTGCCATTTTGTATCTTTCAAGTGTAGCATTTAGGCCATTTACATTCAATGATAATATTGAGATGTGAGGTACTGTTCTTTTTATCATGTTGTTACCTAAGTTTGATTTTTTTCATTATGCTGTTGTTTATAGCCCTTGTGAGTTTTAAGCTTTCAAGAGGTTCTATTTTGGTGCATATTTGGCTTTTATTTCAAGGTTTAAAACTCCTTCTAGCATTTATTGTAGGGCTGGTCTGGTGGTGGCAAATTCCCTCTGCATTTGTTTGTCTGAAAATGACTTTTTTTCACCTTCATTTATGAAACAGTTTTGCTGGATACAAAGTTCTTGGCTAACAGTTGTTCTGTTTAAAGGGGTTGAAGATAGAACCCCAATCCTCTCTGGCCTATAAGGTTTCTGCTGAGAAGTCTGCTGTTAGTCTGAAAGGTTTTCCTTTGTAGGTTACCTGATACTTTTGTTTTAGTGTGCTTAAAATTCTTTTTCTCATGTTGACTTTAGATAGCCTGATGACTACATGCCTTGCTGACAATCTTTTTGTATTGAATTTCCCAGGAGTTCTTCAATCTTCTTGGATTTGGATATCTAGATCTCTAGCCCGACCAGGGAATTTTTCTTCAATTATTCCCTTAAATAAGTTTCCCAGACTTATTGTGGTCTCTTCTTCCTTAGGGACAACAATTATTCTTAGGTTTGACCATTTTACATAATCCCATATTTCTTGAAGACTTTGTTCATTTCTTTTGATTCTCTTTTATTTTTGTCTGATTAGATTAATTCAAAAGCCTTGTCTTTGAGCTCTGAAATTCTTTCTTCAACTTGTTGTAGTCTATTGTTAAAACTTTCCACAATATTGTGTAATTTCCTAAGTGCGTCTTTCATTTCCAGAAGTTCTGATTGGTTTTTCTTTATAATATCTGTCTTTCTAGAAAATTTTTCATTCATATCCTGAAATGCTTTCAAATGTCTTTATGATGGTTTTCACCTTTCCCTGATATCCCCTTGAGTAGCTTAATAATTGACTGTGTGAATTCCTTATCTCATATTTCAAAGATTTCATCTTGGTTTGGATCTATTGCCAAAGAGCTAGTGTGATCTTTTGAGAGTGTTATAGAACCCTGTTTTGTCATATTACCAGAGTTACTTTTCTGGATCCTTCTCATTTGGGTAGACTAGTTCTTCTAATTATTCTTGAATTTATGTTTTATTTAACTGTGTTTCTTCATTTGTTTGTTAATTTCTTTTTTCCCCTTAAGGATGTGACTTTAATGCTTATTGTTGATTATAGCCTAATTAGGTTCTTGATGCTTTCAGGGGTGAAGACTCAGTAAGAGTTCCTTGGTAATACAGAGTCTTTGTATAGTGGCTTTCTCATATGCTGGTTGTAGTAGCAATGTGCTCAGTGTGTGAGCAAGTTCACTGTCTCCTATGGGGTTGGAATGGTAGAGGTCTCTTAAAGCTTATCATATAACCATGTGGTGTGTACATTTTTATTTATTTATTTATTTTTCCCCAGTATTTTGCTTACTGGTTTGATGGTTCAGGCTTCAAGCCAGTAGGGGAAGTGTCTCTGGGTAGGAACCAGTTGTGGCTAAAGCAGGTGGGTAAATGCAATACCCAATGGTAGCAGAGGTCCCAGCCTTGACAGAGGAGTCTGGAGGAGCTCTCAGTGTGTTACACTGAGGTCTTAACAGGGGGAAGGGTTGGAGCCACCCCAGGTCCCCTGCCAGGTTAGCAGGAGAGTTATCCAACTCTTAGACACACCCCTGTCCCAGTGCTATTGCTATTCAGATCACACGTGTGCCTATTTTCATCTGTAGGAGTGTTGATGTTCCAACTAGAGAGGAATTGTGACTCTTGTAGTCCTGAACCTGGAGGGTGTTCCTTCTGCAGGAATACAGTCACCCCGATGTGTTCCAGAAAGGCCATCTATAGTTGCACCCATGTCAAGCTCCCATGGCAAAAGCCCCAACTGTGTCTGCAGTAGTGGACGAGGGGGGAAAGATGTCCCCTTCTCCAGTACCCTTCACACACACCAGGGCTGTCTGACTGTTGGGTTAGAACTAAAGTTGCTTCCTGCTGAGCCTAACACTGCAACTCTGCCTCTGCTGAAAGAAACTTTCCACCAATGGAAAGATCTGGTGCTCAAGGCCTGCCATCCAAATTACTTTGTCTCACAGGGTATTCCCTTGCTGTGGTACACTACCACTTCCCCTAGGAGTGGGAGTCCCTGGGAGACAGACTACTTTGAGTGTTGTTGCTCCTTTGGGTCTAGCCACCCAGTGAAGTTGCCATACTCCAGGCAGGAGCTGGAAAACGTCTGCAAGGGATCTGTCCTCAAGTCTTCCAGCAGTGGATAGCAGAACCAGCTCTAATGGGGGTGGCAGGGGAGTGATATAGTCTGTGAGATTCCTTGGTTATCGTTAGCATTAGTGCATTGGCTTTCTCAAATGCCTGTTAAGGTAGTAACGAAATAGTGATATGGACAGACTCAGGACTTCCTGGTTAGCCAGAGTGGTGCAGGCAGAGGTGATAGCTGAGATCGTGAAGCTGTTTCCTCCTTCCTGGGTGCAGTGTTATTCTATCAGGAGATGCTGTAATGGACTGCATTGGTTGGTCTCCAACTAGGAAGTGGTGCTTGCAAAAGAGCATCAGCTGCAGTGGTAGCCGTGGGATTTTTGTTTGCCTTATTTTGCCTGGGGAGAAGGGGATACTCTGGTTTCTCAGGCAATGAGAGGAGCCATATAGCTCCCAAAAGATTCTATCTTTTGCGTTAAGCTACCAGGGCAGGTGGTGGGGCAAAGCTAAGTTGGGGCTGAGTCAGGCAGGTTTATACAGTGAGTCTCATGCAGGGTAAGCAGCAGCCCCTGTGGGTATCAGAAGACAGGAGCAGTTCTCAGGCCACTGGGTTGATATTCCAGAGTGTAGTATTGCTGCCTCTGTTGCACAGAAGAGTTAGCACAGGGAGTGGGGAGTAATGGTAAGCCCCACACAGATCCCACACACTTGGCAAGGCGTATCCACTCCTGCAGTGTTCCACTGGCAGCAGTGAGCTCAATTCCAGGTGGCCTGCATTCAGAACTCACAACTGCTCCAAAGCGTATGCTTTCCCTCTGGAGATGGCAACTGTGGCTTTCAGGCCATGCCCCTTCCTATCCACTGCGAAGCTGGGCACCCAACTTCTGCACTTGTGGTTCCTGCACTAGCAGCTGGAGCACACTTTTCATTCCCCAGCCCCAGCCCTGGCTAAGGGAGTTCATCCTTACCCAAGATTATATCGTGAAACCCACTTGGGGACTTCTTTCAACCTAAGACCCCTGCCTGAACTATTTGGCTGTGCTCTGCAGGATCCCCTGTGAGGAACAGTGAAAAATGCCTTCCCTCTGTCTGCACTGGAAACTGGGAGTGCATGCAAGGGTCTTCCCACTGCTGCTCCTAGTTTTATATTCCATGTACCTCACCAGGTTGGTTCCTGTACTGGGTACGGTTAAGGCCTTCCCCTGGGGCCTAGGCTTCCAGGGTTCCTGGAGGGGCTGTGTGTCCCGGGGTAGTCTCTCCCCTCACTCTAGGGGCTCATAGCCCTTCACCTGACTCACTGCGTAGGCTGCAGCCTCTTGCTTCCTTCAAAGGGTCTGTACATCCCTTTGGTTTCCCTGTTCAGTTTCTGTATCGCTTCTTGAAAAAAGTTCACAGTGTGAATCTCTACACACTATTTTGTCCTTCCAAGTGGGAGAGGTATGCTAGCAATGCCTCTAATCCACCATCTTGGACAAAATAAAAAAAAAAGAATTGACATTATTTTTTCAATAAACGTTTGAAAGAATTCAACTGTGAAATCATCTGGGCCTGGGGTTTTGTGTGGGGAAGAATTTGTTTTAATTATAAGTTCAATTTCCTTCAAACATAGACAAAAAGCTATTCAGGTTATCACTTAGTTTTTGAACAACTTGGGTAGTTTGCTTCTTTCAAAATTTTTTTTTCATTTTACATAAATTATTGAATTTATTGGCAAAAAGCTGTTCATTATATTTCCTTATTTTCCTTTTAATGTCCCTAGGAACTCTAGTGATGTTTCCTCTTTTGTTGTTGATATTGTCAAGTTGTGTCTTTTCTCTTTGGCCTGATCAGCTTGGCTAGAGGTTTATCAGTTTTATTGATTTTATTGTTTTTTTAAAACATTTTTTTTCTATTTTATTGTTTTCTAATATTTATTATTCCATTCCTTCTACTTACTTTGGATTTCGTTTGCATTATTGTTATCAGAAAACAGTCAATAAACAAAATCAAATATGACAGCCTAGATACACTAAAATTATCTTTTCTTGAGTTATTAAAGTAAAACATTTCAGTTTGAATAGAAGACTAGAGACTCACCCAATCTTCAAGGACTACAAGCAGTTCAACAAAATCAAATAAGATATTATTTGCTTTTCTGTAGAAACAAATGCTAGAGAAGGATTTTCATTGGCACAGGAGGGCTAAGAAAGAATTTTACTTTTTTAATCTCAGTTTTTATCCTGAATCTTCTCAATACATTTCATAAAATCACTGTACTATGCTTTTCTAAATTTAGAACAAAAGAATGGCAGGGAATGATCTTCATCATTCACCTCCTGAGAATATCTTGACAAAAACTGATGAATAATTGTGAAGCTATGAAAACAGCTGTGGAGTATAATTGCCAATATGCTAATTAAAATTTATAAAGTGTCAACATATTGACATTGAGAGTCTCCAATTTACCTAAAAATTATTAGAATTCATAATTGAAGTGATGTCGCTGCCATCCAAAGCAACAAATGTTTGTAGAATGTCAGCTTGTGTATGGTACTGAGCTAGCAAAGAGGACCCTGCTCTCAAAGAGTTAATATTTTCATTGTGGATCCAAGACGTACATAAAGAGATAAGTGCTACAGGTTGTCCAAAGCTAAGTGCCAAATGAGTAGTGCAGAACTCTAGAAATTCAAAAGCTTACGACATGTAAGGGCTATAATCATGGATCAGGGATGTAGAAGAACATTTTATAGGAAGTTGAAATGTATCTGGATCTTAAAAGAAAAAATCCAACTGAAACAAGAAGAAAGGAAAGAAACAAATCCACTCAGAGGAATCAGAGTAAGCAAATGTGCAAAGAAAATAATGCTTATAATGTGCTTTTGAAACAAGCCAAATGGTTGTACTTAAGTGGGTTTGTGAAATGCAGTAGAAGTAAATAGTTGGGAGAAACCAACAACCCCCTAAAGTGTGTTTTATGTGAAACGGTTTCGATGTGCTTTGCACTTTATTGTTGGACCCATGATGTCTTTGTTGGAGTGCAGGGATTATAATTCTAATTTTACAGCAGAGGAAGCTGAGGCTCAGTGAGCTAAAATGACTTGCCCAAATTCAGTCAGGAAAATCTGGCAGACATGGGCTGATTGGGGAGGGAAAATAACATTTAAATTTGGGTAAGTTGAGTTCGAGGAGTAGTGTGGCATCCGGATAGAGATAACTAGCAGGGTATAGGAACCCCATATAGTGCTGAAACTTACAAATAACCATTAAGGGAATGTACAAGTGGGGATCAAGGTTAAGAATCTTCTTAGAATGCTTTTTTTATAGCTGGTCCTTTCTAGAAGATTGATTCTGCCTTTAAATTCTCCATAATTAAAGAGAAATCAAGTATGATGCTTTGGAAAGGTGATTAAAAGCTTTGGCAAATCAGTCTTATGAAGAAAGATTTTATAATAGCTGTGCCAGCAGCCAAGATGGATGAAATATTTTACTATGAAGAATTCACATTTGTGGACTGCTTACTATGTACTGGATGCCTTTCGGAGTCAACCTCATCTAACACTGACAAAACAGATAAAATGATGGAGGAATCTCATAGCAGAATCATAAAGCTTAGAAGAATCTTGGAGTGCTGTTCAGAGATGAGGAAATGTGGAACCAAGAAGGTTAACTGACTTACTTTCTGAAGAGTTTTAAAAGAAAAGTGTATTCTTGTTATTTTTACGTAATCATACTCCTGTTTAAAGCCATAAAAAAGGACCATGGAGCCTTATAAAATCTTTTCTGGATGTGTGAGTACATTTTGGAATTGTGTTTAGTAAGGATGACCGCTCCATCAGGGTTCAATCTTTGGCCCTGTTTCTACTCTTGGAGTGACTAGGAAACCAACAAGTATACGGCCTCTACTCATACCTTGCATGCAACCAGTGATTGAACATTTCTGCTATTCTAAACAATTAGCATTTTTCCTCGGAGTCCCCCATAGGTCAGTCCCTGTAGCCTATTTTAAGCTATTTATGCTACTTAAGCTTCTTTTTCCTTCTAGATTAACATTTCCCACACTTGATTTCAGCTCTGAAGAAAATCTTATTTTTGGAAAGTTCTAAAGAAAATCTGTGCAGCTATTTTTGAGTTTTCAGAGTGAGAAAAGTACTTTGATGCTTTGGATACCCAGATAATTAAAATCTGTCTTCTCACGGAAAGTTCTAACTCAGCATGCTTATCGTTCTCAGAAAAAAAAAAAAAAAAAAAATCAGCTGCTATGCAGAGTTTGACAATATTGGCCCTGTTTTAGTTTTCTATTGCTGTGTAACAAATTACCACAAACTTTGCAGCTAAAGCAACACACATTTACTATTTCACAGCTTCCGTGGCTGAGGAGTGGCACAGTCTAATTGGGTCCTCTGCTTAGCCTTCACAGGGTGGTGATCAAGGTGTCAGCTGAGGCTGAGCTCTCATCTGGGAGGTCTTCTTCCAAGTTAGTTCAGGGTGTTGTGATTATATGATGAGGTCCACATTTCCTTGCCAGCTGTCAGGCAGGGACCACTCTCAGCTCCTGGAAAGCGCCCTTCTCTGTAAGCAGCTCACAGCATGGTTGTTTGCTTGCTTCCTCCAAAGCCAGCTAGAGAAAACTGCATTTAAGGGCTTACCTGACTAGGTCAGCCTCTCCCAGGGTAAGATCAACTTATTTGTGGCCTTAATTGCATCTGTGAGATCCCTTTGCCATATCATGTAATATGATCAGGAGAGTGGTATTTCATCTGATTCGCAGGTTCTCACCACACACAAGAGGAGGAAATTATACAAGGATGAGAGACACTGGGCATGATGTTATCATAGAATTTTGCTTACCACTGGTCCTGAAATAAACTTGTTTCAAATGAGTAGAAGCTGTCATAATATATAGTAGCCTATCAAGTCCTCTATCAAGATTTTAGAGTCAGGGCTGGTTGCGTAACTGAAACAAACCACAAGCTCTTCAGGCCTTTGTGTTTCTCCTCTTTGTACTGCTATAAAGAATAAGAAAGCTAAATGGAGGTTAATCTGTCTTAGGCACTGATGAGAAGAATAGTGGATACCCATTCATTCATTCATTCATTCATTAAACAAATGTGTGTGTGTATGTATATATGTATATGTATATATATGTTTATGTATATATATACATATATGTATATATGTGTGTATATATATACATATACATATATGTGTATATGTGTGTGTGTGTGTGTGTGTATATACAGGAGACCTATATAGAGGTATTGGGTAAGTTGAGTTTGAGGAATAGTGTGGCATCCAGATAGAGATAACTAGTAGGGTGTAGGAACCCAATATAGTGCTGAAATTTACAAATAAACATTAAGGGAATGTACAAGTAGGGATCAGGGTTAAGAATCTTCTTAGAATGCTTTTCTATAGCTGGTCCTTAGAGAGGCCAGGCACTATCCTAAGCAGTGGAGATGAATGATAAAACAGATAGGTGCTCTGCCCTTGAGAAGATTTACAGACTGGTAGGAGTAATAGGAAAAAAATTTAAGGTGGAAGGAATACTTGTTCCAAAGACCTTGTAGCACGAGAAAGCATGGTATATATGAAGAATTCAAAAGAAGTTGCCATGGCTGGGTCACAGTGAGCAGGGGACATTGTGGTTTCAGATACATCTGGAAAATTACTTAAACAAATAGAGAATACGGAACTTTTCAGACCATGGTAAGGATTTTGCTCTTAATATTGTGAACAAGGCAATAACACACAAGGGTTTAAGCAGAATAGTGTGATCAGGATTGCATTTTGAAATGATCCCTCTGACGAGAGGGTAGATACTGTAATTTTAAACTGGCAGAAGTAAATGTAAAAGACCAATTGGAAGACCATGATAGAGACCCAGTTAAGAGAGAAGACAGCATGAAGTAGGGTGCTGGTAGACTGGATGGAGAAAAGTAGAGTTTGAAGAACCTTAAGAGATAAAATAAACATGGCTTGGCAATAGACGTAGTAATGGGGTGAGGAGAAGACAAAGGAAGGGTCCAGGAGGATGGCCAGGGCCCTGGATTATGCAGTGGTGTCACCATTTCCTGAGGTTAGGGTCACTGTAAAAGGACCAGGTGTGTTATGTCGGAAGAGAGGGAGATGGCAGATGGAGATCATAAATTTGTTTTTGGACAAATTAAGTGTAAGATGGTTTGATATATTTAGGTGGACATATCAAGAAAGTATTTATATAAGGAGTCCGGATCTAAGAACAGAAGTCTGGGCTAGAGCTATATGGTGAATCCAATTGTATTTTTTTTTTTTTTTTTTTGAGACAGGGCCTCACACTGTCACCCAGGTTGGAGTGCAGTGGGGTGCTCTCAGCTCACTGCAACTTCTGCTTCCTGGGTTCAAGCAATTCTCATGCCTCAGCCTCCCGAGTAGCTGGGACTAGAGGCATGCACCACCACGTCTGGCTAATTTTTGTATTTTTAGTAGAGATAGGGTTTTGCCACGTTGGCCAGGCTCGTCTCGAACTCTTAACCTCAAATGATCTGCCCACCTCGGCCTCCCAAAGTGTTGGGGTTACAGGCATAAGCCACCATGCCTGGCCAAATCCAGCTGTATTTGTTGCTCCTGTAACAAAGTACCATACCTGTAGTGTCTTAAAACAACACAGATTATTCTCTCACAGTTCTGGAGGTCAGAAGTCTGTAATGAATCACACAGGACTAAAATAAAAGTGTTGGCAGAGCTGGTTCCTTCTGGAGGCTCTAGGAAAGAATCTGTTCCTTGCCTTTTCCAGCTTCTAGAAGCTGCTCCTGTTCTCTTCCCTCCTATTCAAAGTGAGTCGTGGAGTATCTTCGGAACTCTCTCTGCTTCTGTCTTCATATAGCTTTTTCTCTTATAAGGACCCTTATGATTACATTGGGCCTATCTGAAAAATTCGGAATAACCTACTCCTTATCTAAAAATCCTTAATTTAATCATATCTGCAAAGTCTCTATTACCATATAAGGTATGTTCACAGGCTCTTGGAATTAGGACATGGAGATCTTTGGGAGTGGGGACATTATTATTATTATTATTAACTTTTATTTTAAGTTCAGGGGTACATGTGCACGTTTGTTACACAGATAAACTTGTGTCATGGGGGGTTGTTGTACAGATTATTTCATTACCCAGGTATTAAGCCTAGTACCCATTCATTATTTTTCCTACCTCTCTCACCTCCCAACCGCCACCCTCTGACAGGCCCCAGTGTGTGTTGTTCCCCTCTATGTGTCCATGCATTCTCATCATTTAGCTCCTACTTATAAATGAGAACGTGTGGTATTTGGTTTTCTGTTCCTGCATTAGTTTGCTTGGGATAATGGCTTCCAGCTCCATCCATGACCCTGCAATGGTCCGTGGTATGTATGTACTACATTTTCTTTATCTAATCTGTCACTGATGGGGTTTTGAGTTGAGTCTATGTCTTTGCTATTGTGAATAGTGCTGCAGTGAACATACACATGCATATGTCTTTATGACAGAATGATTGACATTCCTTTGGGTGTATACCTTGTAATGAGATTGCTGAGTCAAATGGTATTTCTGTTTTTTGGTCTTTGAGGAATCACACACTGTCTTCCACAATAGTTGAACCAATTCACAATAATGTATAAACATTTCTTTTTCTCTGCAACCTCACCAGCACCTATTATTTTTTGACTTTTTATAATATCCATTCTGACTGGTATGAGATGGTATCTCATTGTGGTTTAGTTTGCATTTCTCTAATGATCAGTGATGTTGAGCTTTTTTTCATATGATTTTTAGCGTTGTGGGGTGGGGACATTATGAAACCTATTATATCAACTCTGCTAAAGCAGATAGAAAGGGATTATGAGTACAACTACCATATTATTATATGCTAGGAAGATTTTCATACATTGATATATCATCTAGGCACTTTAATATACATTGATGCAGATCCTTAAAGATCTCCTCAGGGGAGATATAGTTATTACTATTTTACAGATGCAGAAATAGAGACAAGGAGAGGTTAGGTGACTTATAGCTTGCACAGCTAATTAGAGGGAGAAGAAAGATTTAATCCAAGTCTGTCTAGTTCCAAAGTTCTCACAGTTCCCTCTATGCTGAAGAGCTCGCTTTTGTGGCAATCTGGCCATCTTTTGAGAGCTTCTTCTCTCTTAGGCCTGTTATCCTTCACTCACTTTGGGTGCCTACTTAACTCCTGCTGAACCAGACTTTTCTTGTAGTGAGAGATGCAACTAAGAAGCAAATCCACAAAGGGTTATATGACATGTACTGTTGTCATGGGTATTTGCTTTTGAAAGAGGAGTACATAGCCATAGTCATGTTACACTCAAAGTAATTCTCGATGATACAATTTTAGGCTCACCATACCAGGAAGAGAAAGGGCAAGAGGAAGAAATCCTTCCTGAGTATCCTATGATGCCTGCCTGGTTCTTGGCTGAGTTAGTAGAAATACTGAGCTGTGATAACTGTAGGTGTCTGTCTAAATGGGAGGGAGAACTTAAAGCCTGTGACCTCACACCATTTTCTTCATAGGTTCAAGGGCATGGGTTGGCTAAGGAGACAATTGGGCTACATTCACAGGCAGTTGGACTTTTGATCGTTGTACAGATTGGCCTTTCCTGGAGTAAATTTTTCTTTGTTGCTCTTAAAACATGTCAAAAATGCTGTTCTTTGGGTTCACCTTTCCATGCCTCTACTGGCGCAAGTCATGATAAGATTCTGGAGGGTCACACTTGGAGAGTGGTTCAAGCTGGCTCGAGTGTTTTTTCAGGTGGAAGAGTCAAATAATCTTCTTATCTTTGTAAGGTCCAGCCTGGCTCACCTGGGCTCCATGTAAGGACTTTGGCACATACATCCTTATAGAAATAGACTTCTGGAATCCACCTGGAGTAAATTTTCTGCATATCTTCCTGTCAAGACTAAATCGATGGTACCGGATTGAGAACCCAACATTCTGGGAACTAAATATCTTCCTATGTCCCTTTTCACCAGGGACATAATTAAGACTGGCCTGTTTTTTAAAACCATATTTCAGGGAACAACATCAATCCATGTTCTGACTGGGATTTACTTGGAACTTGTATTGTTTTGAAAAATATCAAGATGTGTGGCCATATAATTAACCGTTATGCATCCTCAAGTAGGATTGGAGTTCCATTTATAGAACCATAGCACCCAGATGAATTTGTCTCAGAAAAATCAGTGGATAAGGTTACTGACCACTTTTCTGTGGCTTTGTGTGGCACACTGAGGTATTATTCTGTTAGGCATCAATCTCCCTAAAGGCCCTCCTTTGAGATGCCAATATTTTGTCTCTGTCCCTGACACTGAATTATGAGAAGAGGATTTCTGCTTACCACTTTCTATTTTTACTAACTCTCCACCTTTACGTCAGGAGTTGCGTTTTTTTGGTGGAGTGCAGATGAAAGCTTGCATTCCTGCTGACTCTGGCAGATCCGTTGTTTGGCAGAAATTCTTGCAACACAGTGTATTCTGCTTGCGTAAGTTAAACTCAATAAACTTAAGTTTGAACATCCATCATATGTTGGTGTTATCGGGGATGCAGAGATAAGTAAGCATCACATCTCTGTCCTCCAGCAACTTCGCAACAGATATTCCCCTTCTATAGCTCAGAGTAACTCCTGCTGTAGTCTCCTAGAGAAGAGAAAATTCTGCTCCTCAGGCCACATGTCCTTTAATTGTCTAGTTAACTCCAAGATACTGCTCAAGATAGCTTAGAATTCTAATCCCCATTTCATAGATAAAGCCACTAAGGCATGAGAATTCAGCAGCACTTTGTCTGTAAGTCAACAGTGACACTTACTATTGAGTCAAACTTTCTTTGTCTCTCTATCCCACGGCTATGGGCTTTTTGTTGAAAGTGGTGCATTATGGCTGGGCACGGTGGCTCATGCCGGTAATCCCAGTACTTTGGGAGGCCGAGGAGGGCAGATCACCTGAACTTAGAGGTTTGAGACCAGCCTGGCCAACATGGCAAAACCTCGTCTTTACTAAAAATACAAAAATTAGCTGGGCGTGGTGGCAGATGCCTGTAATCCCAGCTACTCAAGAGGCTGAGGCAGGAGAATTGCTTGAACCCTGGAGGCGGAGGTTGCAGTGAGCTGAGATCGTGCCACTGTACTCCAGCCTAGGCAAAAGAACAAGACTCCATCTCAAATAATAATAATAATTGTGCATTTTTCATTTCAGTGTTCCCCTCAGCTGGCATGCTGTCACATAGTGGGAGTTAATGTTAACTTTTATTATAATTGTTATTATAGGTTATATATTCCTTATATAAAATGCTTGGGACCAGAAGTGTTTTGGATTTTGTGTATTTTTTTTTTTTTTTTTTTTTTGAGATTTTGGAAAAATTTGCTTTATACCTACTGGTTGAGGATCTATAATCAGGAAATTGGAAATCTGAAATGCTCTAATGTGCATTTCCTTTGAGTGTCATGTCAGTACTCAGAAAGTTTCAGATTTTGGAGCATTTTGGATTTCGCATTTTTGAATTAGGAATGCTTAACTTATACTTCTGAACATCAGTTCTAAACTTACTGTGTATGTGAATCTCAGTACTGTATTCTTTGGTCGGTTCTTTTAAGGGAAGGACAGTAACATGTTTGAACAAGGGGAGACTCCATTTATGCTGAGGGTCTTCTTAATCTCGCACTCTAGTCTCAACCACCATATCCTTAGCTCTGCAGGATACATGGCAGAACCTGGGAAGATGCTGACTTCCATTCCTCCCTCTTGCCTAACATCTCCCCTTCCTCTTATTTTCCTCTATTGAACACATTTCCATGGAAGGCTCACAGATGTTCAATGCAGCCATTTTCACTTTTTTAAGGTTAAATTGCAAAAATCCCTATTATGCCACCTACTTTACTTACATTTTTTCTTCTCAACCCTCCATCTAATATAAAATAAACCTTTAGGGTACTCACTGCATTTCAGCATTCTTTTTTCTTTTTTTTCACACAGAAAAATAAAAGATATCCATCTTAATGTTTTCTTAACAAAATAGGTTCATTTGTAATTTGAGGGAATTGCTTCATTCCACCTCTTCACTGCACATTCACCATTTTAAGGATTCTGGAGGATTTGTCCCAGAGTTTCCATGCACATTCGATTCGATTCAGCAAACATTCATTAAGTGTCCATTAAATGCCAGACTCAGGGTTAGGCTCATTGGGATGCAAAGATGAATTAAATGTTGTTTCTGCCTTTGAGATGTTCATGGTCTAGATAGGGGAAGCAGAGCAGCATGTGCAAAGCTATCGTGAAAAGACATTTTGAAGAAGAGTTACAAGAGAAACGTGGCTAGAATATAGAGGACTTGTGGGAAGTTTAGGACAAGTTGTGAAGGGACTTGAATGCCAAAATAAGTTATTGGAATTTTGTCCTGATGTTTATGGGGTGACCTCTAAATGAAAAAATTAGATTTTTGTTATGTTTTGAGTCTGATGCAAAAACGGAGCTGAAATTCAAATAACATTCAATTAACTTTTAAGGTAGATAATTCAGGGGCATTGGGTGCATTCACAATGCTGTACAATGGCCATTTTTCTCTAGTTTTAAAACTTTTTCATCACACCACAAAATACCTTACATTCATTAAGCAATGATTCTCTATTCCCCCTCCACGAATCTGCTTTATGTGTCTATGGCTTTGCCTATTCTGAGTATTCCAAATACAAGGAATCATACAATATGTGGCCTTTTGTCTGGCTTCTTTTGCTTAGCATAATGTTTTTGAGATTCATGTATCAGGACTCACATCAGGTATGTAGCATGTATCAGGACTTTATTCCTTTTCAGGGCTGAATCATATTCTATTGTATGTATTTAGTATAATTTGTTTATCCTTTCATCCACTGATGAACATTTGGGTTTTTTTTTCCCATCTTTTGGCTATTGTGAATAGTGCTGCTATAAATGTCCATGTACAAGTCTCTGTGTGGACATATGTTTTCATTTCTCTTATCTTTCTAGGAATGGAATTATTGGGTCAAATGAGAATTCTGTATTTAATTTTTTGAGGAGTTGCCAAACTATTTTCCACGATGGCTGCACCATTTTATATTCCCACCAGCAATGTACAAACTTCCCTTTTGCTCCACATTTTTGCCAAACTTGTTACTTTCCATTTTTAAAATCATAGCCCTCCTATGGAGCTTGCAGTGAGCTGAGATCGTGCCGCTGCACTCCAGCCTGGGTGACAGAGCAAGACGCCATCTCAAAAAAAAAAAAATCATAGCCCTCCTAGTGGGTGTGAAGTGACATCTCCTTGTGGCTCTCTCCCTCCCTCCCTTCCTTCCTTCCTTCCTTCCTTCCTTCCTTCCTTCCTTCCTTCCTT
>NW_016804379.1:132805-163841 GCF_001698545.2 Rhinopithecus bieti
CCTCCCTCCCTCCTTTCCTTCTTTCCCTCTTTTCTTTTCTACTTTCTTTTATTTTCCTTCCTCTTTCTTTTTTCTTTCTTTCCTTCCTTCCTTCCTTCCTTCCTTCCTTCCTTCCTTCCTTCCTTCCTTCCTTTCTTTCTTTCTTTCTTTCTTTCTTTTTCTTTCTTTCTTTCTTTCTCTCACTCTCTCTCTCTCTCTCTCTTTCTCTTTTTCAATAGAGTTTTGCTCTTTTTGCCTAGGCTGGAGTGCAATGACACTATCTCAGCTCACAGCAACCTCCACCTCCCGAGTTCAAGTGATTCTCCTGCCTCAGCCTCTCAAGCAGCTGGGATTACAGGTGCCCACCACCACACCTGGCTAATTTTGTATGTTTAGTAGAGATGGGGTTTCAACACGTTGGCCAGGCTCGTCTCAAACTCCTGACCTCAAGTGATCCACCCGCCTCTGCCTCCCAAAGTGTGGGATTACAGACATGAGCCACCACACCAGGCCTGATTTGCATTTCTTTAGTGACCAGTGTTTAACTTCTTTATATGTGCTTGTTGGCATTTTTGCATACCTTCTTTGAGAAAAATCCCTATTCAAGTACTTTGTCTATGCTGTGTTTCACTAGACAGCTTTATTGAGGTAAAATTCACATACTATACAACTCATCCATTTAAAGTATATAACAATTCAATGATATTCATATATTGACAGGATTGTGTGACCACTCCCAGAATCTAATTAATTTTAGAATATCTTCATCACTCCAACAAGAAATGTACTATCCACCAGCAGTCACTCCTAATCCCTCCCCATCCCTCAAGCGCTTGGCAACCACTAATCCACTTTCCATCTCTATAGCTTTGCCTATTCTGAAATGTTTCATATAAATGGAATAATATAATATGTGGTCTTTTGTGACTTGTTTCTTTCACTAAGTGTAATGTTTTCAAGGTTCATTCATGTTGTAATATGATCAATACTTCATTCCTTTTTATTGTCAAACAACAGGCCATTGGAGGGATACGCTACATTTTATCAGTTCATCAATGGATGGAAATTTGGGTTATTTATACCTTTTGGATATTGTGAATAGTGCTGCTATGAATATGATTGTATATGTATTTGTTTGAGTACCTGTTTTCAATTCTTCTGAGTATGTACCTAGGAGTGGGATTGCCAGGTCATAAGGTAACTCCGTGTTCAACTTTTGAGGAAACACTAATCTGTCTTCCAAAGTGGCTCCAACATTTTACATTCCCAGTGGCAATGCATGAGAGTTTCAGTTTCTCCACATCCTCTACAATGCTTGTTATTAGCCACTCTATAGTGGCTTTGTGAAGTGGTATCTAGTGGTTTTAGTTAGCATTTCCTTAATGAATGATCATTGTAAGTATCTTCTCATGAGCTTATTAGTTATTCATATGCTTTTCTTAGAGAAATGTCTACTTTGATTCTTTGTCCATTTAAATATTGGATTAATTATCCTTTATTATTGAATTATAGGAGTTGTCTATATATTCTGGATACACATCTCTTGCCACATGTATTATATGATTTCCAAATATTTTCTCCCATTCTCTGTGCGATCATTTCATTGTCTTAATAGTATTACTTGTGTTATAAACCTTTTACATTTTGATGAAGTCAAATTTATCTATTATCTTTTGTTGCTTATGCTTTTAGTGTCATTTCTAAGAAGGCTTTGCCTGACTCAAGGGCACAAAGATTTACCCCTGTTACCTTGTAAGAGTTTTATAGTTTTGACTCTCACATTCAGGTATATAATCCATTTTGAGTTTTTTGTGTGTGTGTAATGTAAGGAAGGGGACTGGCATCATTATTTTGTATGAGTTTGATGTGTTTGGATTCTCTACTTTAAGGAAAAACTAATGATCACTTTAGTACAGGTTAGATGGAGGTGCGGAGAAGAGATGAAAATTTGAAGAGGGCAGTCAAGATGATAGGATTGAGCTTTGTACTACCAGGGCCATAGTTCAGGAATGTAGATATGACTGAAGCCAGCTCAGTGAGATGCAATCTCAAGGCTTGCTGGAACTGTTGGAATAAAAACTCTCTCTTTTTTTTTTTTTAAGGATTATTATCTGTTTTGATAACTTAAGTCTCAAGCTACCAGTCTCTTTAAGTAGACAGCTTACTGGAAAATGGGTCAATAAAACGAAAAGCAAAGCCAATAGGTGGGGTGAGACACTGAGTTTGTTAACATTGTTTGAACTTTTGAAACAATACTTGAAAATCTACTCTTGAATTTTCAGTTTCAGATTTTTTTCACTTAATTACCAAGTAAGTACAGAATGGCACACACCTGTGTCTTGCTCCAAATACCCATCAACAATATACACTAGAGAAAGAATACATTTATTATAGTTTCCTGATCATTCTTTGAAGCCTTGACATGGCTGTTTCTCCCACTAGAAATGTCTTTTCTCTAATTTACTTGATTAACATTACCTTTCCTTCAAAAATCATGAAAAGGCCTCAACTCCTCTCCTAGAAGCCTTTCCTAATATAGTGAGGCAGGGTTGAAGGCCCTCCCCTCAACCCTGCCAAGATCCCCAGTGGTGTCTGTCTCATTTCATTTTAGGTTTCTGGCCCCTCAACTTTTGAGAAAGTAAAGGGCAGTGAACACATTTATTTATCTGTATATTCCTTGTGCCTAGACCAGGGCCTAGTACCTAATGAGCAATCAGTAATGTTTGTTGAATGAATGGTAAATGCAATAGAGCTCCCATACCATGAAATTTTATTAATATCTCACAGTCCTCTAAATATATAATTATTTTCTCTGTATCTAGCTTGTTCCCTCTCCCTTTGTGTTGAATTTTAAAACATTCCTACAAGAAGACACCTAAGATTAAGAGGAGCACAGCCCGATGTATTAGTTTTGGCCAGTGTGGAATGCAGCTGCCTTCTTGCTTTCTGAACAAAGTGATGGCAACCAAGTATAACAGCCCTATATTCTCTCTGCTTATCAGTAGGTTTATATATATTTAGGTTGGCTTTTTTGAGTCAGAAGGCCAATGACAAATAATCCCCTTTACCTTCAGACACATTTAGCATTCTTGAGCTTACCTTCCCACTCAACCACACCTGCCATGTTTCTGGAGTTACTGTATGGTTTAAGTCAGAGCAGTGAGCAGCTGGTGTTACTTTATTTCCTTGTGAAAACTTCTCTGTTCCAGCCAATATCCATGCAACCTCTATTCTTTTAATATTTCCAATATTAATTGAGTTTGCTTATTCTACACACGATAGATGGCTGACCTGTAAAGATTTTCAGGCAAAGGAAAGAGCACTGGAGCCAGGCAAGTAGCCTCAGTTCCTCCGTTAGCTTATTATATTTGATGTCTTCAGTCCTCAATTTCTTCTCCTGAATCATGATAAGCTTGGATGGAGGAGCACCTAGGGCCCATTGCAGTTCTCAGATCCACAGGACACTCGATGTTCCTATGGTTCTCATTGAAGTTACTTGTGATGCTGGATAGCAGCTGAGGGAATTTGGCCTTCTAACTTTTGGTAGCATGTTCTCAGGAGGTATGCACTGTTAATTGTACTGTTAATTAAAGAGAAAACATTGACATTAAAAGAGAGTTCCTTTTACTTAAGAAAAGCTGTCTTTACTTTCCCCCTTTTTGTTTTTATCTCTTTAAATCCCATGTTGTGACCATTTTATGGAACCGCCCAAATCTAAGTGGGCCCTGTAATCTGCCTTATTTCTTAAAAGAAGGCAATACGCTGCCTAGTCTCTAAGACTTTACATAGCTGGGTTGTACAGTCAGAATAGACCAAATACTATACTAAATAATCTCCAAATCTCAGTGTTTTAACACAATAAAGGTGCATTTCTTACTGATGTCATAATCTAGTGAGAAGTGGCAGGGGCAAAGTGTGGGGATGGATCGGGACATGAAGGTGTCAGAGAGACTGTTTCCACCATGTTCCAGGACCTCAAAGTCTTTCACTGGGTCTTCTTCTTCCACCAGCAGATGCAGAAAGAGAGGGGAAGGGTAAATGGTTTTGTCACCACATGACCAGAATTCAGTCACATGAAGAAAGTTTCACTGTACACCAAAGACAAAGAGGAAATTAATTTAGTAATCTCTGCTGCGTCATCTAGGTATGGCAGAAATATGCACAGGGAGATGTTTATACGATAAGGTAATGATACAGACAGACATATAGACTGAAAAGACTCATGAGACTGGAGGGCCACAAAGAGGGGCCAGGGGCTAGGTGGTGATTCTGAGCTCAGACAGGGGACTTAATGCAACCTCTCTTGTTTTATAGCCAAGGAAATTATGACCCAGGTAAGTAAAGTGGCTGCTCAAAGTCACCACAAATTAACTGCTTATCTGAAACGAGTACCCTTTGGTCAGCGTACTTCCTGGCATTCATGCAGTAGAATCATAAGTGCTAGCATTCTTTGGAGAAAAGCCTACTTGGCTCTGGTTTAAGACCAAAGTAAAATATCAACCTTAATTTTTTTTTAAATGGAACTGGTCTAAAAACCATAGAAGATTTTAAAATTCTGAAGAACTATTGAAAGTCACCAAATGTGTAAGAGCACAGAGTAGGCATTTAATTAGAGATAGCAGACAGAGAGAGAGAGAGAGAAAGAGAGAGAGAGAGAGAGAAAGAGAGATAGAGAGAGAGAGCCACTAAGAAAGAGTCAAAGATCTATTAAAGAAATATTCTTTTGATAGTACACCTGGCCTATTGGTTTTGCTGGCTATAGGGGTCTATAAGTTTTACTTCCTGTCTTGTAGTTCTAAGGAGAAGGAGTCCCTAAACAAATATTGACAAAGATAAAGGCTGCCTTTGGGCCATTTGCCCCTTTGATGGTATTCCTCTTCTAACATTCAAGTTGTACCAATGTCTCCCATCCCCCTCACCAGATAGCAATGCCTTCATTCCATTCCCTGGTCAATCTGATCACTCCATTTTCCATCCCCAAACAGACCATTATAGTTATGTGCAAAGTGCTGATTACATACATTCATTGTCTCCTTTAGAACTCACATAAATTTTAGGAGCTAAGTTTTAGTATACCAATTTTACGGATGAGAAAAAGACCAATAGATAGAGCTACCAATTATTGAATACATGCTATGTTCCAGATGCTTTATATACTCTATCACAGTTTACGCGGCAATCTTGCAAAATATTATTATATCACTTCCCTTTAAAATATGAGGTATCAATATCAGAAGGGTTAAATAATTTTGCCGAGATCATCAAGTTGGCAAGATAGAGACAGATTTTAAACTTGGGTTTATTTGATTTTAAAACCTGTGTTTTCCATGATGCCTAATAATAGCAATGATGATTTCATTATTTTTTTAAATCATTTTTACTGTTATTAAATTTTTTATTTCATAGTCTTTCCAGAGAAATTCACATTCTCTGATGGGATTCTTAGAGGTGCAATGTTTTAAACATTATGAATAAATATGGTAGTTCAATTTATCAGTTAGGGTGCTTTTAGCTGGATGTTAAAAAAAAATGAACAAAGATAAATGGTATAAAAAGCAAGTAAACAAAGCTATTTATTTTGCCTCTTAAGGAGAAATCCAGAGCTAAAGGAATTTTAAAGCTGGGTAATTCAGTGTCTCAGTGATGCTACCAAGAACCCAGTATCCATCCTTTCTGTTCTGTCATCTACAGTAATTTGCTTTATCTTCTTAGGCTGGTTGCCCTGATGGTACCAGATGGCTCTCTCATTCCAGGTATCTTAAGCAGGTGACAACATCCAGAGGCAGGAAATAAAACTGCTAGACTTGTGTTCATTTTTAGGAGTGAGAAAACCTTCCCAGAGCCTCACTGACAGACTTTCCTTGACATCACTTCAGCCAAAATTAGATCACATGCCCATGCCTCAACGAATCACTTTCCAAGGGGAATGGAGTTGCCATGTTTGACTAAACCACTTAAGGCTTTAATGTCCTTTGAAATAATTGACTTATCAATATCTGAGCAAAATTCAGGTTCTGTTAGGAAGAAGGATCAAGGCAAATTCTAGTGGGTAAGAAGCAATAGTGATGATCACATTCAGGCACCAGTACTTGGTGGGATAGGGATGGAGGTAGAAGCTTTCAAGTTCACACAGAGGTCTTGCCTTCCCATGAGCCCAGCCCCACTGTGAGTCATCTTATAGAAGTAAATACTATAAATGTTTGGGGAAGAATTTACACATTATCCCAAAGTGTTATTTTGAAATTACAAAGATTCTCAGTCGACTGACTAGAAACTATGTGACAAAAAAGCCAAATTCTGACTCATTAAGGGCCACTTATGTTATTACACTGCGAACTCATGGGTCTCAAATAACTTTACAGCCATTTAGTTCAATTCCCAGATCTTTTGTTATAATGCTTGGCTTCCTTCTACAATGTCTTTTCCTCTTGATTATGTTACCTCTGCTACACATTTTGTGGCAAGAGGCTTACTACTTGTGAGGCCTCTGAGCCCAAACTAAGCCATCATAACCCCTGTAACCTGCAAGTATATACTCAGATGGCCTGAAAAAACAGAAGAACCACAAAAGAAGTGAAATAACCAGTTCCTGCCTTAACTGATGACATTCCGCTATTGTGATTTGCTCCTGCCCCACCCTAACTGATCAATTGACCGGGTGATATTCCTTCTCCCGGACAATGAGTCTCAGGAGTTCTGCACCAAGCACCTTGTGACCCCCGCCCCTGCCCACAAGAGATAACCACCTTTAACTGTAATTTTCCACTACCTACCCCAATCCTATAAAACTGCTCCACCCCATCTCCCTTTGCTGACTCCTTTGTCGGACTTAGTCTGCCTGCACCCAGGTGATTAAAAAGCTTTATTGCTCACACAAAGCCTGTTTGGTGGTCTCTTCACACGGACACACGTAACACTACTTGCACTCTATTATCTTTGAGGGCAATTATTTTTGTTAAAAAGTTATTTCTCATTTTAAACTGAAGTTGCTGTTACTAAATAAGTATATCTTTTACATAGACACAAATGTGCTGTGTAGAAAAAGCAGGTTTTGGAGTCAGACAGAGTAAGGTTAGTATCTTGGGTTTGCCAATAACTGGTTAGAGGGTTGGGAGCCTGACAATTGGCCTTAAATCTCAAATATGCTGTTTATCAGTATGTAACCTTTGGAAAGTACTTAAGTCATCCCTTTATCCCTCCATGACCCAGTTTTTGTAGCTGCAAAATAAATCCTATAGTGGTATCTCCTTAATAAGGTTAAGTCAGTCAATACATGTAAAGTCTTAGTGCTGGAGACAAAAAGTATTTCTTATAATTACCAAAACTAACTGTGAGAATATATGAAAATGGTTTGAACTCTTTGGTACTCAAGAAAATTGATATAATCATAACATACTTTTGAGGTTCAGTATAATGATTAAGTGCACAATAAGCATTAGCTTTTGATATCATTATTATTTCACAAACTCAATTGTTGATGCAGCTAATGGGATGGGGGATAGTGGAGAATACAATTATTTCAGAGCTTTATAGTACCTATTTTCTTCCTTTCCTAGCCAGAAATTCAAATATTTACTTTTCCTCTCCCAAGATGTAAGTCATATTCACAAAGACCAGACAACACAGTGGGCAGGGAGTTCTAAATGTCTTGTGGACCTATTTTCTGCTTATCTTTGCTTAGGCTGGTACCACATTTTCAGTTCAATTTGCAATTTGAAGTCATGCAAATTGTATTTTCAGTGAATTAACCTAAGTAAAAGTTTGATGACTTCTGCCCCTAAACATGCTTTGCCTAAATCACTTATTTTTGCCCTTCAAATGATAAACTGAATTGCTTATAAAATATGGCATATGTCACATTAAATCAAAACACTGATCCATTCAGTCCAACCTTTTCTTCCTGCTGCCATCTCAAGGTATGGATTGCATAAGAATTTTATGGCATAAATTTGAAAACAAAACCAAAAACAGATCTTCATCATCTTTTATGGATTCTCCATTATGGATTAGTCTTAATGTTTCTTGAATTTCTGTTAGGGAACATCAAGGTCCCTATTTTCTCCCCCATTTTCTTAGGCTTGTGCATTTAATCACATGCCCTTGGGATCAAGCTTGTGTTTTCACTAAGGTCTTGTAGCTGCTGACCTATTTCCCAGCCTCCTCCTTAGCTGACCTAAGAGGCCTGCTCTATACAATGGCTGCCCTCAGCTTTGTGGGATCTCTTCTTTTAATCTTTGGTATATTTGAACACTAAATAACTTATTCAGATCCTGCCTGCCCAGGAAAGATGTCCGCACTTTTTTCTCTTAATACATAACTTCCTGATACCAAAGAAATCTATTTATCTAAGGAGTCAGAATTTCAGAAGCTACACTGAACTATTCTTACTTTGGGAACTAAGTGTGAAATCTGATGAACTGACTCCTACTTTTATTTTAGCTGGGCTGGGATGTCTGTATAAACAGCGTTTCTTATGACAATTTGGCAGTGCAACTTTTGGTCAGGAAAAGAATCAACAAATGCTTTTATTTCTCAGTCTCCATCCTTACCCACCCTCCCCTTTACTGACCTTTCTTTGAACCAAAACTACAGTTTTATTGGGGCTTTGTTTTGTGTCTTGGGCAAGAGTTTTGGATCAGCTGAGGTCAGATCTTATTTTATCTAAATCAGTTTGCCCTCCCCAATCGCAAGGGAAAACTTCAACAAAAATACATTTACACATAAGTCTTAGTTTTCACTGAGTTCTGTCTTGGCAAAGGAGGCCAGATTCTTATCCCTAGAGGCACTTAGCCTCTTAAACAATGTTTTATTAATTTTTTTCAAAGAACCTCTACTCAATCATAAATAAATTGGCTCTCCTGCTTCTGATTCTGACTCCAGAGGCTTGTAGACTTTTGATGTTTTCTGTAATTTTTAATCTAGACATTGTCTCCCACATATAGCAAGAGGCAATATTACAGAATAGAGAATAGAGGATTGGTGGTTAAGAAACCTGGGTTCTAGTTCTGACTGCGCCACGATGCATAACCTTGGGCAACTTTTTAAATCCTAGGCTTCTCATCTCAATAATAGAAGATTAGATAATATTTACAGTTTCTGTGGACTACGATTTTATGATTGGATTGAGAGGAACTAAGTGGAAATCCAGGACCTCAAAGTAAATCAAAAGGCTTTAGACTTATGTCAGAATTCAGAATTGTATTAATTTTTAAAAAAGATTTACTATTATTATTATTATTTAGAGATGGGATCTCACTATGTGGCTCAGTCTGGAGTGTAGTGGCTATTCAACAGATGTGATCATAGCTCACTGCAATTTTCAACTCTCAGCCTCAAGTGATCCTCCCATCTCAGCCTCCCAAGTCAGGTGCACCACCAAGCCCAGCTGGAGCACACAATTATCTGCATAGTTAATTAAGACAGAGGTACTCCTTGAGTTCCCAGATTAGGGTAATGTGAGGAGCAATAGAGAAATTTTGGCATGTCAGAGCTGGAAGGGCTAATAGAGGCTGTCATATCTACCCCATTTCTTTAATAGATGAGGAAACCGAGGCATGAAGAGGAGCAGAGGCTTTCCTAGTTTCTCTTCATCGCTTTCACTTCATACTACTTTGCCTCTTTATACTACTATTCAGAGGTATTCTTTACAATAAATGTTGTTATTATTGTGTTTTGAATAATTCTAGTTTTGGAAAACTCTGTTAAAGGCAAACCTGTTAGGCCACTCTCTCTTCCACATTAAGACTGTAACCATAAGCCAAGGGGCAGTGTGTTGGTTGACACATTGTACATACATCCTGGTAGTTTAAACACATAAGAGAGGAATTTAAAGCACCACCTATGTGAGGCCATGTGAATTTCCTCTTTCATCCCTTTTTTTTTTTGGTTCCACATATACCGATTATCCAGTATATTCAAGCCTGAAAAATACTTTCTTGTCACAATTTTCCTAAGACTACCTTTATCTAAGATATCTGGGTAGCTGAAGTCCAAGTTTATTTTGGAAAATTGAATAATCAGGATTACTAGCTGTGGGAAGTTTACATACTACATTAAAGAGGATAGATTTGGTTTTGCATACATCTCCTCTCACCCCCAAACTTTATGTGTTTCCAATATTCCTCAGACAATGAGAACAACACATTCCATTTTAGCAGGAGTCATATTTGAGTTCAGAGTTTGCCAGCAAATATTTTCTACCCTTCATGATCTTATCTTGTTTATTCCACATTGAGAAGATGAAAAGGATCAAATAAATGAGTTTTTTCAGACAATTAGTATCTTTATTTTAAAAAGCACAACCCTAGTTTTAAATTGATAATATTTGGCAAGATATTTGATTATATATATTTAACTTGAGTAGTTTATAGATGCTTTCACATCATTTGAATGATCAAGCTTCATTATGAACATCGATTATTGTACAGTTCCTGATAATACAGTGATTATCCTAGGGGCTACTGAAATGCATGGGGCCATCCAGATGACCCCAGCAAGTACACATTTGTATTTTGGTGGCAGTGGTGGTATAAATGATAGGTCACCTATGAGGTCCCATCATGAATAGTGTGATAATTTTTGGTAGCCTCTCATGCACCTGAGAACATCCTGCTTTGGGCTTTAAACCAGATAAGCAAATTTGTTATAACTGTGGGAAGAAAGAGAGAGATAAGAATCTGAGAGAGGCTTGCTGAACTTTGGTGCTTGGAATTTTACTGCTCAAAGATCTCTGCTATTTAGCAATCACTAGCTTCTAGGAGGAATTTTCTCTAGGGTTTACAACCATATATTAGTTTCCTAATTGGAATTTTGGATCAGTTTGTTTACATTCTTCTAAATAAAAACTTGAGTCATTCTTGGAACTAGACAAGTTATAAATTATGAATGATTGGGTAAATAATTAAGTAAACAGAATTTAGATATATACAGTAGATTCTCTTACAGTTCATTCTATTTCTAAGAGACAGCATAGTATGCTTGTTAAGGAGAACAAGCTTTGGAGCCAAAGCAACCTAGGTTTGAATCCAAGTTTGAATCCGTAAACTTAGGTTTAACTCCTATTTTCTTCATCTATAAAATGCATATGATAATAATACCTACCTCTTATTTTTTTGTGAATGTTAAATGTGGTAATGCATGTAAAACCCTTAGTACAGGGCACATGGTACTGGCACATGGCAAACGATCAATAAATATTAAACTGTATTTTAAGGCACACCTTCCTCTTTATCTTCCAAATGTCTCTAATCTTTTTGTCAGTCAGGATTGGCTGACTGCTATAATGAACACCATTTAAATTTCAGGGGCTTAGCATATAACAGAAGTTTAGTTCTAACCTATCTAAAGTCTAGTCAGTAGTGAGTAGGGTATAAGTTCTGTGTTCCACACGATGATTCAGAGACCCACGCTCCTCCCAGCATGGTTCTCCATAACTGCCTTGGGGAGGAAGCAGCAAATGATGGCCCATGGGCCAGATTGGCCTGTTGCATGTTTTTTTTTTACAGCCCATCAGCCAAAAGTGTTTATCTGTTTAGATGACTGTTTTAAATGGTTATAAAATAACACATAATATCCTTGATCTTGCTTCTTAGTCTACAAAGTCTAAAATATTTACCATCTTGCCCTTAAGAAAACGTTTGCCAAGTCCTTTCCTAGGGCCCTACAGCAGAATTGTCTGCTAGGTTCTTGGCTTTGGGCCATCAAATGTAGGAAGGGAAGAAGTGAAGGATCATATGGGAGATTTTTGTAGGTCCATTCTGGAAATGGCATGCATTATTCTCACCACATTGCTTTGGCCAGAAAGCAGCCAAATGGCCATACCTAACTGCTAGGAAGGCAAGAAGATGTGATCTAATGTATGCTCAGGAGAAAATATAGTGGATTTTAGTGATGACAAGGCAGTACTACCATACCATTGTAAAAATAAACAGAAACTTAGCAATTCTTCCATTTATCTCTAATCAGCAACCTGTTGCAAACCTAAAATTTATAATTTCCTTGTATCTGTATTTTGCCTTAACCAACCACTGTCTCCTTATTCACTATAGATGACTATAAATTAGTAATTTATATGTGTTTCACTCATTAATTCAATACGTATCTACTGAGAAACTATCATGCACTCTATTATGCTTTTATCTATTTTTTTTTCAGGCCATCCAATATAAGGATGTCAATTTACTCTTGATTTCAAAGTGTCTGTATCTACTTACCTCTCTCTCTGCTCCTTTCCACTATCTTAGAGGATGAAGAATCTCCCCCATTTTCTTAGGCTTGTGCTTTTAATCACATGCCCTTTTATCTCTGTTAGACCTAGTCCTATCAATTACTCATTTTCTTTTCTTCATGTTCCACTCTGAATGACTCTACTTAAAATTATGACTTAGTATACTCCATTCTAGGAAACCAAACTCTTCTCCTGATCCTACTTCCCCTTACAAAAAAATCCTGTCTTTCTTTTTCCTTTCTCACCATATTTTTTCAGAAAAGCTGCTTTGTGTATTTTACCACATATTAATATTTTAATCTCCAGTAATCTAGTTACCCCTTTCCCCTCCTGAACATTGTTCTTTTTAAATTTTATTTTATTTTAAGTTCAGGGGTATATGTGCAGGACATGCAGGTTTGTTACATAGGTAAATGTGTGCCATGGTGGTTTGCTGCACCTATCAACCCATCACTTATGTATTAAAAGCCCAGCATCCATTAGCTATTTTTCCTGATGCTCTCCCTCCCACTGAATCCCCTTCCTCGACAGGCCCCAGCATGTATTGTTCCCTCTCTGTGTCCATGTGTTCTCAATCCCATTGTTCAGTTCCCACTTAAGTATGAGAACATGTGGTGTTTGGGTGTCTGTTAGTTTGCTGATGGTAATGACTTCCAGCTCCATTCATGTCCCTGCAAGGACATTACCTCATTCCTTTTTATGGCTGCATAATATTCCTATAATATGCCTATGCCCTGAATGGTATTGCTTCGATTTTCTTCTAGGGTTTTCTTTATCCAGTCTATCATTGATGGGCATTGGGTTGATTCCATGTCTTTGCTATTGTGAATAGTACTGCAATGAACATACATGTGCATGTGTCTTTACAATAGAATGATTTATATTCCTTTGGGTATATACCTAGTAATGGGATTGCTGCGTCAAATGGTATTTCTGCTTCCAGATCTTTGAGGAATTACCACATTGTCTTTCACAATGGTTGAACTAATTTACATTTCCACAAACAGTGTAAAAGCATTCCTATCTCTCCACATTTTCACCAGCATCTGTTTTTCTTGACTTTTTAACAAGCACCGTCTGACTAGAGTGGGATGGTAACTCATTGTGGTTTTGATTTGCATTTCTCTAATGGTCAATGATGTTGAGGTTTTTGAAATATGTTTTTTGGCCACATAAATGTTTTCTTTTGAGAAATGTCTGTTCATGTCCTTTGCCTACTTTTTAATAGGGTTGTTTCTTTTTTTTTTTTTTTTTTTTTTTTTTTTGGAAATTTGTTTAATTTCCTTGTAGACTCTGGATATTAGACCTTTTTCAGATAGATAGATTGCAAAATTTTTCTTCCATTCTGTAGCTTGCCTGTACACTAGATGATAGTTTCTTTTGCTGTGCAGAAGCTCTTTAGTTTACTTAGATCCCATTTGTCAATTGTTGCTTTTGTTGCAATTACTTTTGACATTTTTGTCAAGAAATCTTTGCCTGTGCCTAAGCTCCGAATGGTATTGCCTAGATTTTCTTCTAGGGTTTTTATACTTTTGGATTTTACACTGAAGTCTTTAACCCATCTTGAGTTAATTTTTGTATAAGGTGTAAGGGAGGGGTCCAGTTTCAATTTTCTGCATGTGGCTAGAACATGGTTTTTTTAAACATTTTTTTTCTTCTTTTCTTATGTTAAAAAAAAAAAAACAAAAAACAGGATACATGTGCAGAACATGCAGGTTTGTTACATAGGTATACATGTACCATGGTGGTTTGCTGTACCTATTGACCTGTCCTCTAAGTTCCCTCCCCTTGTACCCCACTCACCAACAGGCCCTTGTGTGTGTTGTTCCCCTCTCCGTGTCCATGTGTTCTCATGGTTCAAATCCCATGTATGAGTGAGAACATGTGGTGTTTGGTTTTCTGTTCCTTTCTTAGTTTGCCTAGGATGATGGCTTCCTGCTTCATCCATGTCCCTGCAAAGGACATGACCTCATTCCTTTGTATGGCTGCATAGTATTCCAGAACATGGTTTTTCTTTAACGGTAATCCTTGACTTAATAATTACTAAAGCAAGTTACTTTTTCTTATTGTTTATTCCTTCTGATCTCTACCTTCAATTTTTTAAAATTAATATAATAAAATAAACCAAATAAATTCGAAGTATCTTTGTAATATATCCCAATTTCTGGTGGTATAAGTGTTCAACTTTGTTCATCTTTAAGATTATTTTGGCTATTGTTGAATCTTCACATAGATTTTAAAATTAGCTTGTCAATTTACACACACATACACACAAACTGCTTGAGATTTTTATTTTTATTGAGATTGTACTAAATATGCAGATTAGTTTAGAAAAAATACACATCTTTACAATACTAAATTTTCTAATCTATGACTATGGTATATCTTTTTTTTTTTTTTTTTTTTTTTTGAGACGGAGTCTCGCTCTGTCGCCCAGGCTGGAGTGCAGTGGCGCAATCTCAGCTCACTGCAACCTCTGCCTCCCGGGTTCAAGCGATCGATTCTCCTGCCTCAGCCTCCCGAGTAGCTGGGACTATGTTTTTCTTTATGTAAATTTTCTGTCATTGATCTTAGCAATATAGACTTATTTCTAGGTAATTGCTGTTTCACTGTTATTTTGTAAATCTTTGGTTTCTAATTTTTTGTTGTTGATATAAAGAAATTAAATGTATGTTTATATATTGATCTTATATCCAATAGACTTTATACATTAATATTTAATTCTAACCTTTTATCTGAGATTCTTTTGGATTTTCTATGCACATGATCATAACATCTTTGAAAAACAAGAGTTTTCTTTCTTTCTTTTTTTCTTTCTTTCTTTGTCTTTTTTCTTGTCTTATTGTACTAATGAAGGCATTCAACACAATGTTGAAATGGTGATGATAAGCTCTTTGAAGTTTTTTTTAAATCACGAATGGTGTTGAATTTTGTTAAGTAACATTTCTGTATCTATTGTGATAATTATAATATTTTCTCCCTTTTCTCTATTATTATTGGGAAACAAATTGGTTGATTTATATTATTATTTATGCTAAAATCATGATTAATAAATTATTTTATCTATATGAATATACTAAACTATATATCTAATTATATAATATATTATTTATATTAAGATAATAAATATAAAATATACATTAGTATTTTATGATACTTCTGCTGTATTATACTTTTATATATATATAAATAAGTATATATAATTTCATATTAGCCCAGCTCCATTAGCTGTTTTTCCGATTCTCTCCTCCTGCTGGAATCCCCTCCATCGACAGGCCCACAGCGTGTATTGTTCCCTCTCTGCTGTCCATGTCGGTTCTCGCAATCCAATTGTTCATTTTCCACTTAAGTGTGAGAACATGTGTATGCTTTGAGCTTTCTGTTCCTCTGTTTCAATCGTGTTAATGTATTATTATATATTTACTATATATATATATATAGTACATATTATATAAAAATTAAAACCCAATTTGGTTCCAGGATGTAAACTAAGTTGGATATAAAAATCTTATTCTTTATACTAATATTTAAGTATTTTATTTAAAGCTTTTGTATCTAAATTTGTAATTGACTGATATGTTTCTTTTCTTGCAATATCTTTGCCAGGTTATAGTATCAATATCATACTGGGAATATAAAAAATTGGGACATGGTCACTCTTTTCCTATTTTCCTGAAGAGTTTATGTAACATTAGTATTATTTCTTTTTTTAATTAATAAATTTTATTCTTAGAGTACTTTCATGTTTACAGCAAACCTGAGTGGAAAGTACAAACAGAGCTCATGTGCCTCACATGCACAACCTTCCCCACTATTGAAATCTCACCCTAGAATGGTATATTTGCTGTAACTGATGAACCTACATTGACACATCATTCTCACCCAAAGTCTATGGTTCACTTTTGATGTTGTACATTCTATGGGCTTTGACAAATGTATAATGACATGTATCTGCCATTGTAGTATCATACAGAATAGTTTCACTGTCCTAAAAACCTCTGTGCTTTGTCTATTCATTCCTTTCTTCCTCCTAACCCCTGGCAACCACTATCTTTTAATTGTTTTTACAATTTCCTCAAGATTATATGGCTAGAAAATAGCAAAGCTAAGTTTCAAACCCAAGCCAGAACACAAAGGTTTACCCACAAAATTGTGCACTGATTTACCCCCCTAAAATGCTGATTTCTGACAGTAGCACCCTCTTCGCAGCCCTCACTACCCTCACCAACCATTCCCTAGATTTGAACACTGAATACTGTGTTATCACTAATACAAAGCTATTTCTGGAATACAGGAGCCCTCAATAAATGCTTATCAAATTAAAAAAAAAAAAACAAGAAAATAAATGTTTTACTATGTCTGAATTTAGCTGACTTATTTCTGAACCATTCAATATCCCAGGGGCACTCTGAAATTAGAATGGGTTAGATAACATAAAATTAAGAAACATAATTCAAATTCTCCTTAAGGTCTAGGTGTAAATTAGACTCTTGGAGACAGAACCTACACTATTTTAGGCCTCTTGTGTAGGAAGTTTTACGTGAATTCTTTGAAACTGCTGATTAAACATACTTATGCATATTCTACAGGTACAAGAAAGAGTCAAGTGTGCTAAGCATAGTGGTCTTCCTTGGCTGAAAGGATAACATGGACAAAAGCCTCTCTATGTAAGTCCACTGTGGCCTGAAAAAGTTAAGAGTCTTCCTAAGGAGCTTGATTTGCAATGGGAATGCCAAGTAGCCCCAAGAAGCTACTGACTCTCAGGGCAGCACTTCTTTCTTCCCAGCACAGTATTTTGTATTGTGGACCATCTCTCAGGTTTTGTCCATAGTGAGTGGGAATTCTCGTCACTGGAGAACATGTACATGACATACATGATGTGCATCTGTGATACAGCAGGGGTGCTTTGTTCTTGAGTAGCCTTTTGTAGGCAACTTCATCCTGCATCCTGGGAACATGTTCTTTGACTTCAGTTGCAAAGCAGGGGAAAGGGATGAAAGTGGGAGTGGTGGCTGGATGAGAGTCCCTGTCTTCATAGGACAATCCTTCCATATTCAATTCCTTCCAGCTCCAGCCTCCTTACAGTATTACTCCTCTCAACCAAAAAGGCAGGAGATGGATGGTACAAGTGGGAGTTTCTACCTCACTGGGTGTGAATGTGAATGTGCTTTATATACTGGGAGTTTCTATGCAAATATAAAACATTATTATATTATATATTACACTCTGTTTTGAGGGGCAAATGTTGACTTGCAAAGAAATACCCATGGCTGCCTAGAACAAAGCCTGTGACAAAATTAACCATGTAAGTTGGCCCTGATAATTTAACAAGAATTAAGATAATTTGGAAATTTAGACTGAGCCTAAAGGACATAAGAATAAAAATAGGTTTAGGAGATTAGGAGGAGTGCATTTTGGTTTTCCTCTGTTGGAAAGAGTTAACTCACTGTGACACCTACAATTGCACAAAAGGCTGTATTTTTCAAAGCTCTTTAACATATCACCTTTCATGTAATTTGATCCTCAGAGTAACTGTATGAAGAGGATAGCATTATAACCCTTTTGTACAAAGGAGGAAATAGTTATCCAGGCATTTGTTCATTTCTATTACTTATTGTCTATGGGAAGACAGGGTGGGACTAGAAAATAAAACTTGCCCTTCTGCTTCCAGATCTTTAATCTTTCTACTACAGTGTAGACTGTAATATAATGTTATTATTAAACCAGTTTTCTTCCTATGTCACACCTTAGACAAAAGCAGAAGGGTGGCAGTAACGTTTGTGTAGGCTTGAAGAGCTTTTGTCATTGACTCAGAGTTACTGTGCAGAGGGAGATATGTAGATCAATCCCTGGCATATGTTTAATCAAGAAATTGTAATCACAGGTGCATTCCAATGTTCCCCCTAATTCAGCCTTGCCCTTCTTCTCCTACAGTGGTGGAGCAGATTTTGTCAACAAGTGTGTTTTGGGCACTGTGCTGGGCACCATAGGGAATAAAGTTGTAGTTTATTGCAAGATCCTTGCTCCCAGGAGCCTGAAATCTAGACTAAATAAATTCACACACACACAAATCTATAGTACCAGCTCTGTTTGAAATTCATTTAAGAGAAAAGAGAGACCAGTGAGGGCAAGACTAGCTTCAGGAAGCTGCAGGAAGAAGGCATCCTTTACAGCTAGTCAGACATAGGTAAGGAACTAAATATACTGAAGGGTGAAGGCACATATTTCCAAGGGAAAACCTGAGCCAAAGCTTAGAGGCAGGAACAACCAGGGTATGTGTGTGAGACAATGAGGAAGCCATCTTGCCTAGGGCAGGAGGGTAAACCACAGTTACCTATTAGGAGGAGAAACTGTCAGCCAGGCCCAACCAGTGGCAGAAGCAATAAGAGAGAGCTTTGATGATGCTGTGGTAGGTAGGGACTCTACCCCGCCCCAGATGTATCTGTATTGTTGACCAGAATGATCCTCAGAGGGATGTACTCAGGGTGGATGTAATTTTTTTTCCAGGAGTGTGAGAAGGAGGAAGTGTAGGGAAGTAGGAGAGAGGAGAAGAAATGCACTGGGGTGGGGAGGTTGTAGGTTTCTACTAGCTCACATTGTCCCACAGGAAAAGGCTTTCCACGACGCATATCTCCTTCCTCGTCTTTGCAGGCTGATTCCTGCCAATGATCTTCCTTTGGGAGATTTCCCATTTTCTCTTCCCGTTCCTGCTTGGTACATACTTTTTCTTCTTATGGCAAATTTTGTATTTTTAGCCCAGGCAGTTGCTGTGGAAACCACTAGAGCTGAACATTTTGTTTCCTAAGAACAAATGCATGCTTAAATATTCAAGCAATTTTCTGTTGTTCAAGGAACTCAGATTTCTAGCGTATTGTTCAGACCACGTGAGAGAAATTGAAGTTTTTCTTCATTACTTTTAAGGGTTCCCACAGTAGTCACACTTTTCTAGGGTTGAGAGGAGGTCAGGTTTGATGTTTACATCAAACATGGTAATCCCTTTCAAAAATAAGCATAAGGAATAATTTTATAATGTTTCCCTTCTTCTTCCAACTTTTTAAAAAGATCTTAACAATGAGTCCTCTAGACAATGAAGATGGGAGTTCATTTTTTCCCTCTTTGGGAGGGGGAGATGCATTAAGAGGCATGCTTCTTCAGCCTTTCCGTAAAGAGGTGTCATCTCTTTCAAGTCTAACTTACCTAAAACAACATTCGCATTGAAAATAGCTTTTGCTCAGTATTTCAACCTGTCGCTACTTTGGAGAAATTGTAGAAATTGCATTTGCTGTATCTGAGTAGTCTTTTTCCCCCAAGAATATTTCATATACACATTACAGCCTATGAATTGCAAGCATGTCCCTACTTTGGTATCTGAGGTTCTGAAGCCTACCCCAGCCTCCAGATTTCTTTCAAGTACATTGGAGAATAAGAATGGATTTCCCACACATCTAGATAAAGAGTTCTTAACCTTGGGTTCACAAACTTGGATGGAAAAAAGCCTACACCATTATTTTTGCTAATTTCTAACTCAGATTTATAATTTCTTTCACTTATGAATGTAGGCAACAAATCAAAAGTCTAATGATGACTTTGTCACCACGGGAACTTATTATAGTTGCTGAAGAGTTATATCAAAATTTTGTGCTCTCTTCACACTCCTTTGAAATTAGCCATTAGATATGCTGCAGTTATGTGCAGTCCAATCTTGTTTCTTGAGTTAATAAAGAATATATATATATATTCCTATGGAAATTTGATGTATAGTATTTTGAGAGCTATATTTAAATATAATTGCTATTCTTTGTAATAAATTATATTTTATTTTATGCATTTAAAAATGTTATTTTGAGAAGGGGGTCTGTAGATTTTCCAGACTGCCAAAGGGGTCCATGGCACACAAATATTTAACAACTCTAGTGTTACCATCTCAACAAGCTATCACCATCTGTTCGCCATTACTTCTGACATTTTCTGCACTCTGTTTATTACCTTTGAAAGCCACATGTAAAATTTATAATGTAAAAACAATTCTGTGGAAGGAAGTGGTATCAGTTACGGTAGTGTCAGGACTGGGAAACCATTCTGGACATTTTAACCAGGAAAAGATGTAATATAAGGAGTTATAAACTGGAGCTGAGGGATCAAAGGTCAAGGAATACTACCACTGACATTCTAGAAATCAGGAAGTTTAAGGAACTTTAGGAAGCTTTCACTAACATTCTTAGCTGCTACAACACCAAGAGGTATGACTGGTGGCAGAAGGATACTTGAAAGCTTCTGGACAGTGTCACATCTACAGTGTATGCAAGCCCACACAATGCATACAACTGCCTGTTGCTGCTGCAGAAAACTTAATAGTTTCTATTTTTTCTCTGTTCTCCAGTTCTTGCAGTTGCTTTACGTTGTTGAAACGTAACTCGGGCTGGGATTCTGAGAAATGTAGATTTCAGGCTTCCAGCCTCTGGAACACAGAGGCAGCATAAGGTAGGAAGCAGAGAGCATGCAAAGAGGAGTGCTGAGCCAACAGCATACCCAGCACACAAGCCTGATGCAGCGGTGGTGTCATGGAGAATATCAGGTTTGGATGTTGGGATATCTGAGTCCTAATAACCTTGCCTGTGTGCCTTTGGGTAACTCACACTTGTCTTTTCTGAGACACAGCTTCTACGTTTACAAAAGTTTAACTTTTAAACTAGACTAACATTTTGACTCAAGTCCCTTTTAGCTCTGAATTCAGATGGTTCTGGGAATGTAGTTCCTTGGAATTCATTCCCTTGAAATAAAATTTACTTTTCCATTCACAAACACTGATGAATGGGTGGGTCTAGGAAAAATAGAGCTTGTCGGGCAATGGGCTAAGGAATTTTGAAATAATTATTTAGATTTCTTTTGCTCTGAAGAGAGGATACCTGTCCTTCCCAGTACCACATAATTATAGGTTGACATCTTTCTCTACAGTGTTGCTTGGGCAGCCTATGTAGAAAGCAGTAAGACTAATTCCACAAGCCACACAGGAGGGTTTGATTGCTTTATCTGAGAGTTTCATCACTTGCATGTATTTACATGAAGTGTTTGAAGATAATTTCTTACTAACACAGAGGCATCTCTGTGTGATATATTCAACCACTTTGAAGAATCTCCCTCTAATCTGGCTCATATTCACCTTCACCGTTTCCTCCACTCACTCCACTTCCCCATCAATTTGCCAAGTGAGGAAAAAAACAGACTAAGAATACAAATATTTCAAATACCTACAATAGGTCAAAGCAATACAGATTGGATCTAGAGGCATTTTGTTGCTGTTCCATCACGTTCATATTAGCTCCCCAGAGGGACTCTGGCTCAAGCCTTCCAGGGAAAGTTCTCTTCTCTCCGGCAGGCAGGTGCATCCTGGAGGGCAGGAGCACTTTGGTCAGAAGGCTGATCTCCTTAACCAAAAAGCCTCATGGGTGCCATGCTGTCACCCATCAAGTGAAAGCTTGAGGAAAGAGGCTTCAAATGGCCAACATTGATTCTCTGAGTTTATTCTCTTGAAAGTGAAAGGATTATGTGCAGCTGGGAGATCTAGTTTAGCAGGAATTTCCTTTCAATAAGGAAAGGACTTCACATTTGATTTTATACATTACAAGGGCAGGTCTTGGTTTACAGAACATATCAACAATTCTATTCCTGTCCTGAGAGTGGGGAGGCCTTTGGGCAGAGGTGGGGCAAAGTCAGAAGGCCAGGCTTCCTGGAATTCTTGGCTCTGTAGGGAGGCGATAAGCTGGTTGTATAGTCAAGTGGGTTGCAATTTTGAAGATCTCTGCTTTATATTGCCTACTTTCTGCCCTGAAGTGACAAAGAGAAAATCAATTGAATTCACTTTTTGAAAGCAACTGTGGATCGCATATATGTAAGGACCCACGCTGAAGTTATTGCGGATTCAGAGATGAAAAATGCCTCATTTCTGTCTTCAAGATTTTATAAGCTGATTGGAATGAATTACTCATCCAAACAAATTTGATATGACTCTGTGACGACTGCTAAAAACCATATTTTATGAGAGAAAGAATTATTTCTGTCTCTGTGAATCTCAGGAGTCATCTAAGAAAATATGAGAGTTGTGTGGGCCTCGAAGGAAGCAGAGGAGTTTAATAAATAAATGATGGGAAGATTAGTAAGGGAGAGTTTGCATTAGTAATGCAAAAGCCCAAATTTGTACTGAGGCCTAAAGTAGAAGGGTGAAGGACATTATTTGAGAAATAAGGAGTGGCCATAAGTTCAGTGTTAATGAATCAATACTACATATTAAATAAGGTGTCTTTAAAGAGAAACACACATAAAACAAGCTTATGTATTCACTGGTTAACAAAAATGTTATGACCATTTGCTCACAGGAACTTAACCTTGTATTTCTTCTAGGAACAATGGGTCAGTATTTGCTAATTCATTGCCTGCAGTAACTTTACAGAACGCAACTACCATGAATAACGAGAATCAATTGTACTTGTCATCTCTGGGCTAGTCAATAATCCAAATAATAGATACACTTAATTACTAAGTACTACTTGGCAGGCATTGTGGTAGTTGTAAGAGATACAGTGATGAAAGAGAGAGACACAGCCCCTTTTCTCAAGTTTATAGATCATAGTGAATTTAGATGCTAATGTGCTCATTGCGAAAGTGACGGGTATGATGAAAAGGGAATTATGGCATACTGTGGGAAGATATGCAGAAGGACCTAATCTTCAGGTAGGCGCTATTACTCTCCTATGCATGGGGGACTTGGAGACACACAATTCCTAAGTAATAGGAATAGGGAATAGGAATAGGGATAAGTTTCCCTTATCCCACTTTGCACAACTGCCTCTGGGGGTGGAAAATGTTGGGAGGTTAGAAGGCAGAAGTGATGAGTAATCTCACTATAAAAGGAATCTTGATTTTATTGGGATTCACTTTAAATACTATGGTGCACAAATGCAAAGTGTCAGGAACTACTGCAAATGAAGACAGAAACGATGAACCTGCAGTGCTTCAATTTCAATGGTTGTCAGTGAGATACAAGTCAGTTTTCTAAGCATTTCATTATGCACAACTTTTCAAGATAAATCTGCTACATAAGGCAAGGTAATTCTCATGCAAATGAATTCAAGTTTCTAAAATAGGGAATTTCATAGAGAAATCTTTTTTCCTTCTTTCTTTTTTCTCCCTTCTACAGCTCTGCTGCTTTTCTCTTGCGACCATGGTTTCTTAACTGAGCTGTATTCAATTTTATAATTACGTTTAGTATTGATATTTTCTGGTTCCTGAGAGTAAGAGAATCAAGGAGAGAAAAGCAAGTAGTACATGGTTTCCTCTTACTTTGCTCTCACTTTCTAGAGATTTAATTTGTTCTTGGTAATGGGTAACGACTCCCAAGAGGCCTTGATGACACATGCACTACAAATGGAAAAGTCTCTAGGGGAGCCCCTGTTTTCCTTGTTTATGTGAATACAACAGCATCCCTCTGTCCTTGGGTTTAAAGGAAGAAGCACTTGCCAATGACAAGGTACAGGCACAAGAGAAGGCAGGAAATGAAGAGTTCTCCCTAGGGGAGAAGGCGCGGGTTGGGGGGTAAATAGGCGAGGCATTTGTTGGGTGGAGACCTTAATGAACAGCATGACAAAGAAGCCCTATTTCCACACGAAGGACGACCACTTCAGGATCCTTCAAGAGGGCACAGATTCCATTCACCTCATCTGGTGGCGCATGTCCCAGTTCTGCTTTTTGTGTTTTGGAAACCTTTGTTGTTTCAACCGTGGTCATGTAGAACCACCTATTGTATGTACAGTATTGTTCTACTTCCCTATACTCCTTCACAGTACAATAGTTCCTGAGGTGGGTGGAAATGATTACCGGTAGGTTTCTGATGGGAAGCAAACCCTTGAGAGAGAAAATGTTTGTACAGGGCTCTCTAGCCAGTGAGTAACACAGCTGTGATTTAAGGTAACCATTACAGGCAACAGAGCAAACAGAAAGATATAGACAAGAAAATGTCATTCTCTGGAAGACCAGCTTGCCAACTGAACATGTGCTGAGAGCTCCATCACTTGCTTTTAAAATCAGCTGACTTAAACAAATGTCTGAAAATCTTATACTCTACCAATGTCTATTTAAACATGGCTGATTAAATCCAAAAGAAGGGCAGATCAAACAAAAATAATGTTTGGACTTCAATTGCCAGATCGAGCCATTTGATTAAAATATGCCTATGCCTTGAATAGAGATTCTATATAAAAATATAGCTGAGCTTAGCTTTCTTGTTTAAAATAGGACACTTGTAAAAATGGAACACATGTGGGAGATTCTTCACAAATGGCCATTATTGTTCAAATTGGAAGAGGTGGATACGTGTAGTGTTGCCAGATAAAATGCAGGATGCTTAGTTAAATTTGAATTTCAGATAAACAATGAATGATGTTTTAGTATAAGGATGTGCCAAATACTGCATGGACCATGCTTATTCATTGCTTATCTGAAACCCTAATATGACTGAGTGTCCTGTATTTCTACGTGCTAAATCTGACAAGTTTAGTCATGTGCTTTAAAATCAACATCTGGTTCTGGATATCAGAAGTGCAAATAATATCATAAATGCAATGCCTTTCCAAAGCATTTTCTAGTCCCTACTGCAAAGTTGATACATCTTGAAAATGCATATACCCTGAAAATGGAAATCCAATCAAAGGAACTTCCTCATGCTCCAAACACAGAAAATTTGGATAAACTATGCCAATAAAAGTTACATATGCTGCTAAGCTCAACAAAAAAGGAACTCCATAGGTAGTAGAAATAAAGACATTCTCAAAGTCAAAAATGGTGATAGCCTAAAGCCACAGTGGTTCACGGGACAACAGGTCCTTGATATACATTTTAATGTATGAATATTGGGTTTTTCATGCCCACAGAGGACAGGTTATGAGATCTAAAGCCATTTGAGATGAGTAACTATAATGGAGTCTCTTACATATTGCTGCAATTCTTGAAAGCAGATTCTATCTGTGGAAAAATGATTTTAAAAACCTCCACCTATTAATGACCCAAGGAACTAGCTATCCACAACACCCGTAAGAATTCAGAATCTTGAAATTACATAATGATTGTGTGTAGAGTCTAAATATACCCCACCCATGAGGTGTAGGAACCCCAGATTTAGAAAGCAGCATAAAACTGTACTAGCTTTGGTCAAACGCTGAGGCCCTGGCAGAGGCAAATATGAAAATACTGTGTAAGTGCACTTCCATCAATCAGTGCAACAGAATTCCCAATGAAACCCACCTGCAGTAAAGATGAACTTTTAAAAGTTACAAGAGACAACACAAGAAAATTCTGAGGAAAATCAACAACAACGTGAAAAAGAAAATGACCACTTCAGTAAAAAAAAATGAGAAAATGAATATATTTAAAATATTCATGTTAGAACATTAAAAAAGGCATAGAAATCAGAAGACAAGAACAAAAATAGTATAAGAAAAGAAAAAGCAGAGAAATGGCATTTCTAGAAATGAAAAAATACGTAGTTCAATTAAAATAGCAAATTATGAGTTAAACTAAAGCACATGCAGCTGAAGAAAGTTTAGTAGAAGGTAGAGCTGAACAAAACATCTATAATGCAGGAAAGAGTGACAGAAATGGGGTGTTTTATAAAGAGATTAAAATATATGAAAGTTAGAATAAGAAGATCTAATACATATCTGTTAGAAAAAATGAGAAGACACAATATTCAAAAGATACTGGCTTAGAATTTTCAGAACTCCAGAAAGATGTAAGTCATCATATTAAAATTATGCAAGTAATCCCAATCAGAATTAATTTCATAGTGAAAATGCAGGAAAAAAAAGATCAGAAAAAATAAATTGTACAGGTTCCAAGAAAAAAGACAGATTACCCACAAAAATAACTGCTAAGACTAATAGCATACTTTAGCAACAATAGAAGCCAGAATGAAATGAAATATTTGCAAAATGTTCAGCTGAAGTGTCATTGAAAGGTATGATGGGCCAGGCGCGGTGGCTCAAGCCTGTAATCCCAGCACTTTGGGAGGCCGAGATGGGTGGATCACAAGGTCAGGAGATCGAGACCATCCTGGCTAACACGGTGAAACCCTGTATCTACTAAAAAATACAAAAAACTAGCCGGGCGAGGTGGCGGGCGCCTGTAGCCCCAGCTACTTGGGAGGCTGAGGCAGGAGAATGGCGTAAACCCGCAAGGCGGAGCTTGCAGTGAGCTGAGATCTGGTCACTGCACTCCAGTCTGGGCGACAGAGCGAGACTCCGTCTCAAAAAAAAAAAAAAAAGAAAGGTATGATGAAATACAATCATTTTTCTGTAAAGAAAGACTGAGTTTATAAATCACAGATTTTCACTGAAAAAACTGCTAAAAGTAACTGCTGATTGTATAAACAACAAAAAAAGGCTGTTTTGAGAAGCTTGAAAACAAGGTGAAACTAATGTTAAATAACATGAAAATGGAAGGGGATTGGATTTAAAGCATACCAAGTTTCCTCTATTGGTCAATAAGAGATCTTTATTAGAATTGGACTTCATTAGGTATCCATGTTAAAGAATAGAAATACAATACATATGTTCAAAAGAGTAGATGAGGAAAAGGAAAGAAAGAAAATGGATCTGTTATTCAAGTACCTTAAAAAGTAAGAGCAGAGAACATTTTAAAGTAAAAATGTTTTAAAAGATACAGTAGGAAAAAAGAAAGCTGTTATTGCAATATTAATATCAGACAAATCTAGTTTTTAAGGCACAATAGCTGTGAAAAGGGTTATTTCTTAATGATTAAAACAGTTCAGGGCCAGGCTTGGTGGTTCATGCCTATAATCCCAGCACTTTGGGAGGCTGGGGCGGGCGGACCACCTGAGGTCAGGAGTTTGAGACCAGCCTGCCCAACGTAGCAAAATCCCATCTCTACTAAAAATACAAAACATTAGTCGGGCATGGTGGCAGGCACCTGTAATCCCAGCTACTCAGGAGGCTGAGACAGGAGAATTGCTTGAACCCAGGAGGCAGAGGTTGCAGTGAGCCAAGATCATGCCACTGCACTCCAGCCTGGGCGACAAGAGTGAAACTCTGTCTCAAAAAAAAATGAGGAAAACAAAACAAAACAAACAACAACAACAAAAAAGGTTCATCAGGAAAATATAATAATCATTACCTACTACAAACAGAAACTGACAAATACAAAATCATAATGGGAGATTTTTTTTTTTACCTCCCATCAAAACGGATAGATGAAGCTAATAAAACTGGTGAAGATATACATATTTGAATATTCGTGTTTATAAGCTTGATTAACTAGACATGCTTAGAACACTTTACCCATCAATAGAGAATTTAACACATACTTTCATCTTATAAGCATTTTTTCCAGAGGAAAGGAAGCAAGCGAAAACTCCCCAAGTCAATTCATAAAACTATTCTAACTTTGACAGCCAAACAAGACAAGAATAGTAGAAGAAAAGAGACCTGAAGACAAACTCTTCATTTATAAACATAAATGCAAATTTCATAAAATATAAGGAAACTGAACCTGTCCATTTATTATTTTTTAAAAGTTCATCATGGTGAAGGAGGGTTTATTTTAGAAATGCAGGGATATATTAACATTAGGAAATCTATAAAGTAACTCACCACATTAACAGATTCAAGAAGAAAGTCAGATGAGCAACTCAATAGATGCAGAGGATGCATTTGATAAAAATTCAACATTCCTTGTGGTTTAAAACAACGCTTAACAAACTAAAAGAAGTGTCTTAGATTAAGAGAATCTAGTAAATGTGTACAGTGAATACTGTATTTACAGCCTTAGAATCTAGTCTTTTAAAGTCAGAGATACAGCAGAGATGCCCATTATTATTTCTAATCATCATTTTCCTGAAGGTCTTAGGCAATACAAAGAGGCAAGGAAATGAAACAGGAAGAGTAAGGATCAGATTGGGAGACACAAAACTTTCTATCTACAGACAAGCTATTACAAGTTATAAGAGAAGGAAGCAGTGTTCAGGGTGTGAATTTCATTCTGTAGGAGTATAATGACTTAAACACACACCTACTCCAGTCATTCCTGCTTCAGTCCTGGGTTTAGTTTGGTTACTCTCTGCAGTCTGTCATTTTTTTTTTTTTTTTTTTTTGTGATAGATTCTTCTTTTGGTCATATTCCCTACATTGACCACTGGATTATATCTTTCCATAAAACATTTTCTCCCTCTTCTTTTACTTACAGATCTATAGTATAAATGCAGCATGGGCTATCAAAGATATTTTGGTGTTTTGTTTTTTTTTTTAATTTAACTTTTATTTTAAGCTCAGAAGTACATGTGCAGGTTTGTTACATAGGTAAACTTGTGTCATGCATATTTGTTGTACAGGTTATTTCATCACCCAGGTATTAAGCATAGTACCCATTGGTTATTTTTCCAGATCCTCTCCCTTCTCCCACCCTCCTTCATCCAATAGACCCCAGTGTGTGTTATTCCCCTCTATGTGTCCATGTGTTCTCATCATTTAGCTCTGACTTATGAGAACATGTGGTGTTTGGTTTTCTGTTCCCGCATTAGTTTGCTAAGGATAATGACCTCCAGCTCCATCCATTCTATGGAGAGAACATAATCTCTTTCTTTTTTATGGCTGAATAGTATTCCATAGGGTATATGTACCACATTTTGTTTATCCAGTCTACCATTGATGGGCATTTAGGTTGATTCCATGTCTTTGCTATTGTGAAGAGTGCTGCAATGAACATACATGTGCATGTGTCTTTATGATAGAACGATTTATACTCCTTGGGTATGTACCCTGTAATGGGATTGCTGGGTGAAATGGTAGTTCTGTTCGTAGGTCTTTGATGAGTCATAACACTGTTTTCCACAATGGTTGAACTAATTTACATTCCCACCAAAAGTGTATTAGCATTCCTTTTTCTCTGCAACCTCGCCAGCATTTGTTATTTTTTGACTTTTTTTATAGCCATTATCAGAGAGATTTTGAAGCACCATCAAATACATAGCGGGATTCCATGTTCTAGCTAGTCCACACTTTCAGTCAACACTGTGATGACGGATTTTAGGTCCTATATTCATTAATAAAGAGAAATGCTCCCAAACTTAATAGGAAGGTGAATATTTTGATGCTTCCCTTTCAGTAACTGAGGACAGAGGCATTTACAATACTTTTTATCCTATTGTGGAACTTCAGTCAAAGGACCCAGAGAGTGAAATTTATTTGCTCTGATAATTTCACTGATGGAATGACTGTCACAGCTGGAATAATATGCAGAGAAGAGAACAGCAAGGAAAAAGTAAATAGACATTACAGAACACTGGGGTTCTATCATTGCAGGTTGAGGAGGCTCATATAGTAGGAATAGTTCTTTCCTCCTTTTAAGAGTGATTTTATCTTTTTCCTCCTAGATTTCCTTTCCTCAGTGGCTGTGGAAATCTGTGCTTTGCACAGTAGCCTCCAGAAGCATGTAAGCAAATAAGGTATCTGAAATTTACAAAATGTCTTACAATTTACAGTGCAGTTTCACACACATTATCTCCTTAGATGCTCACAACATCCCTGAGCCTGCCATGTGGTGTCATTCCCACTTGATAAGGAAGGATACTGACTTTTCAGAAAGGTTAGGTGACTCTTCAAAGTCATGCAGCTCATTTAGTAACAGGGTCCAGATTCAAGCCAGTAGGTCATCAATGTTTTTTCAGCAGTGCATTGAAACTCAGTGACTGATACAATGGGTGGCAGTAAATAAGATATCAGAAGCCATCTGTCTGTAGGTAACAGCTTTTCTAGGATCCCTCTGCCGAGGACAGAGGGCACAGAAAATGTCTTTGGAGACTATTGCACATATCCTTAGAGCTCCAAAAGTTTCACCCACTGCAGATTGCTCTAACCCGGTCTCTTGAATTCTAGTCTTGACTTGTCCACTGTGTTTGGAATCTTGGGCAACTGACGAAGTTTCTCTGGCCTTACTTTTTCTTTTCATTCAATAGAGTTAATGATAATTCCCCTAATAACATCAGGATTGTTGCAAGAATAGAGCAAATAATAAACATCATCTCAGAAGGCTTAAAGTGCAATATAAAAGCTAGAAAGGTATTGTTATTCTTGTAAATAATAATGTAATAAATAGTACAGTAAGACTTTGGTTTCAGTTAACATTTGACAGATGTCCATGGACCCCATGCCAGGTAAATACTGCAGTAGCTTCCTAGAATTGTGTGCATTTATTTTTCCAATTTGAAAAAATACCAAGACGTATCAATATAAAAATTATCCACATTTCTAATATTGAAAATTAATATAAATTAAGAATATGACATCTCCTGTCCTCATCTCCCCTCCCCTCCCCTCCCATCCCCTCTTCTTCACCTTCCTTATTACCTCCCAGTCCCACCCCTAGGGTTAATCACTGTTGACTGCTTCTTGTTTTCTTCCCTTTAGTTCCTGGATTTTTATGAAATGTGCTACACTGAGAAATAATATTGCTATGCAAATAATGACCACACCTTACAATCATACAGAGCCCTATAGTTTATGAAATACTTGCTTGAGTACTATCACCTTTGAGCCTCCTAAGAGCCCCTAAGAAGTGCTTATTAGGACTTTTGTATTGTGGTTCAGTCAGAGTAATACCATGGAATCAAAGCCATGAATCTTGCAGCAATCACAGTTTAGTGAAGGAGATGAAAAAATATACATAATATGCTTCTATATTTTTAAAAATTTATATTAAAATGCATTTTACTTATACACATAAAATAAGTTTTATATTATAAAATGTATATATTTATATATTTTTAAATAT
>NW_016804379.1:164008-179378 GCF_001698545.2 Rhinopithecus bieti
ATATATAAATGTATATATTTTTATTATAAAGTATATATATTTTAATGTATTTTAAATATACAAATGTATACTTTAAACATGTAAATAAAACATATATATCTGTTACATACATATATACATACATATATATACACACATACATATATATATATAATTAATTCGGCCTAGGGCCTAGTAGAAAAGAGAGGCCAGGAAATATTTTATATAGGAGATTACAGTAGAGCACAATTATGAATGATATTAAAATCTAGAGAGCAGTAATTACTCAAGATCAGACCACAAGAAAGGACTCAAACTCATATCTTGTGGCTCCAAGTCCAAATTTCTTTCTCCCACACTTTATTGTACAGTTTGTGGTTTGCCCATTCAAAGCAAGCATGTTTTGTGTAATATTTAACCAGAGTCAAAGGAATTTCCCAGCTTCAAAGATATTTAGTACAGCTGACAGAGACATGTGATTGCCTGAATGGATTCTAAAGTTCATAGAATTGCCAGTTGCTGTGAGAATACCCTTGATGTGTCAGAATGTGTATGGTGCGAAATAGATGAAGTAAGGAAAGTTTCCTTTTGGATCGTTTCTCCTCAAACCCTTCAGACTTCCTGGCTCTCTTGCTGTCTCAGGCTTCTCAGGCCCCATTGTGATAACACAACCAAGGCTACCTGGTCCTTAACATGGGCCTATCCCTGCATTATCCAACACTGACCTGCCAGTGTGTCATAATGATGCTTAACAGGCTGCAGTGGAATCTGGTGTGAGTACATTACCATGATGTGATCAGTTACTAATCATGGTGTTTAGTAACTGTGTGGTTTATGTAGTGAATATTTAGTTTCATTGTGTTTCATGGTGTTTCATGGTGTTTCATGTGTTTCATGGTGTTTCATGGTGTGTTTCATGGTGTGTTTCATGGTGTGTTTCATGGTGTTTCATGTGTTTCATGGTGTTTCATGGTGTTTCATGGTGTTTCATGGTGTTTCATTGTGTTTCATGTGTTTCATGGTGTTTAGTAACTGAGTGGTTTATGTAGTGAATATTTAGTTTCATTTAGGCATGAGATATATAGAAACTACAGTCCCTTGACTCAAAGATATGGTTTTCTAAAGCTACATTTTGAGATGTGCTGCCTGAGGAGGAAAATATGATTTGTGTTGGGCAGTGGGGGATTAGAAACCACCAACTCTGTTTACATGTGACGCTGGATCTCACAACAGCAGAAATAACTGTGACCTTGCTTAGCTTATTTATTTGTTTTCCATGCTGGTGGTGACTGGCTACTTTGGTGGGGGAGGAAGAGTGAAGGTTTTTCTAAGACAAAGGACAGCACATGGAGTGTTCAGCCCAGAGGGGCTCCCTCCCCTTGGCCTTGTGTCTTGTCACCCCTGTGGCAGGAAGGAAGATGCCTGCTGGGATTGACAGCTCTGGCAGGGCCACCTCCGGTTTCCTGTTCTTTGGGCTGCCATGGTGGCAGGGGGCAGGTAGCAGGGGGGAGCACTGGCTACCAGAGGAGGGGTAGCTTAATGAAGGCAATAATGCTTCAGGAATTGGGGGAGAAAAAGCCAGGCTTAAAGATGTCCCAACCAAGAAATACTATTATTTGGACTGTGAGAGCTCAAAAGCCTTTCCAATGCCAGCACTCAGTGACTTCATAACTATGAAGGGAAAGGGCAGAGTGGTATTGGGGAGTATCTGCTAAGGGAGCCAAAAGTTTTGCCAGCCTTTGCCTGTCCCCATGACACCTCTTTTATTTCCTGTCCTTCCCATTGCTACGGTAATTTGCATGGGTAGTCACTATGCCTATTGTGTTTATTGCTTTATTGCAACACTTAGCACTGTGTCTGACACATAATAGAAAATTAATAAATATTGCTGAATGACCTTTATGACTATCTATATCTATTTGAAGTAAAATCCCATTGAACTATTTCCTTCTGTATAGTCTATTCAGACTTAACACTTTGGTTAACAAATAAACAAATTAAACTTGTGCATAGGACAAAAGACTAGAAGGAAATTATCAAAATATTAATAACTTTCTTTGGGAAATATAAATATGTTTATTTATCTCTGTTCTATTTTGGTTTAACTTTCTTTTTCTACCTTTCTATAATTAAAAAAAGTGTGTTAACTTTTGTAATGAAAAAAATCTTCAGCAAACTTTATTAAAAAATGTAAAATCTTTTTTTGGGGAATCTATGTTCTGAAGAAATAACAACCACTGTCTTCCTATAATGTTTGGGGTGCAGCCATGGGTGGGCTTCTGTGCACATATGTACATTCCTCCAATGGAGATGTTAATTCCTTCTTTTAAAGTTTAGTGTAACCAAATAAGAAAGACAAGCATTGTACTTGGTAAGCTCTTCCAGGACAGTAACATTACACAATTCCTCCACGAACATCTGCAGAAGTGCTTCCCAGCTTCCCAGCTGATTAATTCTACAACCTCATCTCTTTCTGGGCCCATCTCCTCACTGCCAGCAGTGCCCAGCAGTGCCCAGCATCCTCCACTGCTGCCATACTGAATTGCTTGTAATTCCCTGAGGAAGCTAAGTCTTGTCTATTTCCGCTTTTGCACCTTTCCACCTAGGAAACACCTCTCCTTCAGAATGCAGCTCACTAAAGTGTCACACACTCCATAAAGCCCTTTCTGGCTCTTTTCCCAACTCTACTCTTCACCTTTATGGACAACTGATCCCCCATCCTCTGGGCATTTGTTGCACCCCATGAGGGTCCCCATCGCAGGCCTGCAACCCTGGACCATGCTTATCTGCACAAGTTTGTTCCTCCACTACCCTTTGGCTCTCTGCAGGTGAGCAGCAGGTCTGAGTGCCAGAACCTAGCCCAATTCTTTGCACCTAGAAGGACCTGGAGGGTTGTTCGATAAAGGAGCAAAACTGACCTCAGCCTGCCAGTCCCAGTGACAGGTTAACGGCAGGTGGTGACATAGTGGGAAGAAATGCATGGGGGTGAGGACGTGTTTAAAATTATAATGAAAGTCAGAAAAAATGAGAATTTACTGCAGCCAACTTTTAGAGATGTAAACTGACTTGCCATTTGTTTTGGATCTCCCAATGCATTACTTTGTTGTTTTTGTCTAGAAATGTCACCTGAGATGATACTGTTTATATCTTGTCTGTCACAAGTTCTACGGTTTGGTAGTAAGAACACAGAAACTGGCTTCTATGCTGCTATGGTAATCATTGCCTGTAAAAAACAAAATGAAGCAAATAACTTTTATCCTTGAGCCTATAAAAAATAAAAAAACAGCTTTGAGATACTGCCTAATTAAGATGTAAATGTTCACCCCATATACTCCAAGACAACTATGATAATTATAACAGCACAATCATTATATTCACAAACGTTTGCAAAGCACCTACCATGTGCCAGACACTGTTTGTAAGTGCTGGCGCAGCTCTTGCCAAGGGACTGGGGACAATAGGTCCTTTCTACCACGGTGTGGCTGGGAATGTAACCACACCGTGGCTTCATTCTTCCCTTCCCCCAATATCCATGGGGTACCATGCTCTGACCTCAACCTGAAAAGCGAAAGGCATTTAACCCCTACCTGAACATGTGAAGGAGGGAAGCCTCTTCTCTTTTCCCACAGCTCCTTGATGAGAGATGCACCAACCATGGGGCTTCAGAAAATGAGGGAGACCATTGTTACGGGGAGATGCAAAGGTAAGGAGAGAGAGAAGAGGCTTTCATGTGCTGACGATGGGGTGGAAGGCCAGTAAGACAGGAGTCTTGAGAAATGGGAATTGTAGCAAGGAGCTATCAAGACAAGAAATGTGTAAAGAGAATGAACTAGAAGATAGGAGAGAAAAATGGATAGATGGACGCTGGGGAAGAGACAGGGTGTGGGAGAGCTAGAATTAGAGAAAGAGTGCTGAATGACAAAGCAGTTGGGTTACTTCACTGTCCCGGATGTGCACTTCTCTTGGAGAACCTGGGGCCTCTCATTGTTTAACGACTTTAGCCCAGCTTGAGATCCTGGGTCAGCTGCCCAGGCTCATTTATTTACTTATAAAATGCAGCCTATCAAACTTAGAATCTAATGAAGATTCTTCCCTTGGCATAATAGGGCCAATCTGGGCATAGGGCATGATCTGGTTCCTAACCCACTCTCCAACCTCATTACCTCCTACTCACCCTTCTGCTCAATCCACACTGGGTTTCTTACTGTACATCAAACATTCATTTGGCCTTAACATATAGGCCTTTAAGCCTTTAACGCTCTTTGGACAAATATTTACATGTCTGTATTTCTCAGTTTATTCAGATCTCTGCTCAACTGTTACCTGATCCTAAAAGTCTTCCCTGACAAACCTATTGAAAACAGCTTCCCTTATCAATCTTCATGCCCAAACTGTGATTTTTTTCATATCCCTAATTACTATGTAACTTCACACATTTATCCCTTGATTCATTCAATATATTTATCTTTGCCATTTAGAAGATAAGAGCCATGTGTTAGGAGAGATTTATCCATGAGTCTCACATTTCTGCCTTTCTTGTGAACAGAGACATGGACTTTGTTGCAAATGATCTCTTCTAGTTCATCTGTATAGTAAACACCCTGGAAAGTAGAGAGAGTGTCTCACTCCAGAGCAAAGACCAGGAAAGCTTAGTGACCAATTAGAAAAGATTCAGGTTCCCTAAACTCAGTGTTCTTCTCCTGCAATACAACCCCCTGCATGTTCCCATCACCTGGTTCCACGGATCCCAATTCTCACAGGGTGAGGCCAGTGCAAGAAGAGGCTGTTATTCTGCATCCACTGAAAATGTTGCAGGCTAACTTTTAGCTTACAACTAGGGTAAAATGCTTTAAGAGTGGATAGTCAGCTATTTAATTACATTTAGTTACATCTTGGAAAGGTCCTTCCCACCCTTCCCACACTGCTACCTATGCCCAGATTCCCTGTTCCTCTATTAGCCACTATTGGTGTCTAGAGCACAATAAATTGCAACCGCCCTCAGTGAGGCATCCCAAGACCTAATCAGGACTCATATGAAATAGCTTAGGGAAATTCCCAACCAGTGGGGCTGATCTCAAATCTCCTATCTCCGCCAGATTTGCACCCAGGAAGTCAATTTAGGTAATCCCCTGACTTTTCCCCAAGGCTTGCAGAGTTTGAATTTTATCTGTGGGAATTATTTACAGAGAGTTTTCTTCGTGCACGAGCAAGGCTGAAAATTTACAAGGTTGTTTTCATAGCTCCCTGATTCTCAGCTGTCTTAAGAACATTTGATTCAAAGGGCAGTTTTGTAGCTAATGCTAGCGGATCAGTTGGTGAGACTGAATTGCTGTTTTGCCTGACTTAACGTAAGTATGGTTTTAAAGAGGTGTAATTATTTATTTGCATTGGTAATAGAAGCACATGCAACAAACTTTATCCCCAAAAGTCTATGTAATTGAGTTATTATAGATCAATTTGTATTTTCTCATTCAATTGCATTACAATTTTAGAGGTAAAAGTACTTATTCTCATTGCTTAATGGTCTAAAATGGAAGTGATTACTGCCTCAATTGTCATTCTCCAAATGTTTATTGAACACCTATAATGTCCAAAGGATAGTGTTAGGCTTGCAATAAAGTTGGCAAACAAGTGCACCCTAATCAGGTTAGAGCATGATACATGTCTTAAATATAAACAAAAGGTTAAGTATCAGTATAAGCAAAATGCCATGAAGGTTTCAGGAAATGGAGTGATGGGGAGTAAATAAGGTTCTTATATAACATCAAACGCAAGGCTTGATTTAGACTAAGTTTTCAATAAGTGCTTGTATGATTGAATGCAGGAAAGAGAGCATATCTTTCGGGGAAGATCAATGATTTTATGGAATAAATGTTACTTCATATATATCTTGAGAAATAGGCTAATGTAAAATCTCTGGGAAAGAGTCCAACATTTTAGTAAATGTATATGAAAGTGAGAAGATGGAATTCTCTGCCTTTGAACTCCTTTTACTAATGTTTCATGACTTTGTTCTCTCCTCTGCTTCTAATACTAAGTAGTATTAGTAATTACATTATTAATTATTAATTACTACATATACTATATAATTATTAATATAATTATATATTAATGATTATAGTAATAATATAACTACTAGTAGTAATAATGACTAGTGAATTTTCTTTATCATATTAATCCTTGTTTTCTTTTCTAGTGCAAATAAATAATTTTGATATTGACTAATGCATTTTATTATATTTCCAAAGTCAGTTTAGAACCAGGACCACTCTAGACAAAATTGTAGTAAAGCAAGGGGAATTTGTCATCACCATTCCTTTCCCAGGCAACACATATTCTGAAACATTATACTCACACCAGTATAGGCTGTTCTTGGTTCCCAAATCTTAAAGAGTTCCCTGTCTGCTAATCCATAGCTCAGTTGCTTGATAAAAAAATGACAAAAAAAAAAAAAAAAAAAAAAAGAATTATATTGTAATGGCTTGCTTTTATCTGGTGCTACATATTTAAAGATGGCAGCATGGAGCCAATCTGAAACTCATAGTCTTAAAGCGATGATTCAGACAGTGGGGGGTTTGTTCACTATGAAAGGCTGGTGGTTGAAATACACTACATGCTGCTACATTTATACTATCTTCTTTGGAATCATAGAATTTTAAAGCTACAAAAGACCTTGGATATCAACTTTTAAAATAAGGAAATTGAGGCCTAGAGAGATGAGATAAAACAAGTAAGCAAGAAACTAAGCAAACACAGATTATCCAGTCATGATTCACACTAGCAGCATCAAACTAGATGAAATGAAAATTCAGTGCTTTTAATGTATAAGCTAGAGTTCTTAGCAATTTTAGGAGCCACTACTTATCATTGTTCTGAAATAATTTAATTTCTAATTAAGACCAGGTAGCAAACTGACAGTTAATGGGTCTCATTATATAAAAAAAAATTCTGAATATTATGATTCAATTATATATTACAGGTTTGTTTTTTCTGGTTACATCAAAGACAAAGCAATTTTCATTATAGAAAATTTAAAAGCTAGTAATTTCTAAGTGACTGCTCTAAGATCATACAAAGTGTCAGTGGTTCAGCAGGGATTGCAACTGAAATTATTGGCCTGCTCTTTAAAGTTTTTAAGTCCCAGAACTTCTTCCGTGGGCCCTTATTTCCCTCAATATTTCCAACTGTGTGTAAGTTTTAAACACATAAATGTATGCTCAAGTATTTGTGAATGTATTTAGGCAACTGCTGTCTGAGATCCAAAGAAGAATAATCTCTGATGTCAAGGAGTTTCTATCTGGCTGGGAATTCTCAAGAAGTATATTCTATCCAGGAATAAGGAGGTTAGATAATCATATGGCTTGTAAGCTTCCACAGATGGTTTATATCTTGAAGTAAGTAATAGTAACAGTAACATAAACCAGAGCAAAGTTTTTGACGAAAGGCCCTAGAAGCACATAGATTTTCTATCTGACATTTTCACTCCTTTCAAGCCACATATTAATGATGCTGACCTTTTTAGTAATTTGATTCTGACAGTGACACAGCAGCAACAGTACTCAAAGGCTGACAGCCTGATGTGGGCAAGCCAGGGAAGTAATTACTGCTTTAAATCAAAGAAGAACTGTTTGTGCCTCTGTAGCAGGAAAATTCCGTGTTAAGCAGGAACCCTTCCATGCTCTGAACCATATTGTATTCATCATCTTTCTGTGGGTTTACTTCCCAGGGCTCAGAAAAACTGGCTGCCTATTCGTGCCTCCAGACATAATAAGCATGTTTTTTGTTTGTTTGTTTGTTTGTTTGAAGACAGGGTCTTGCTCTGTTGCCCAGGTTGGAGTGCAGTGGCGTGATTACGGCTCACTGCAGCCTTGACCTCCTAGATTCAGGTGATGTTCCCACCTCAGCCTCCTAGGTACCTTGGACTACAGGTACACACCATCACACCTGGCTAATTTTTTTGTAATTTTGTAGAGATTGGGTTTTGCTATATTGCCCAGGCTGATCTCAAATTCCTGGACTCAAGTGAACACAGACCCTGGAAATGTTGGACTAAGATCTCAATATCCTATAGATAAATTCACGGTGAAATGAAGGTGCTTATGAAAATGCATTTTCGTTACATAACCTTCAGGCCGTAGTTTTGGATAAGAAGGAAAAGGGCAAGTTAAAGAATATTTTTAACTTAAAAAGTGTAAGCAAACTCAGTTTACAAAAGACTAATTGGATTTTCTGCCTAGCCGTTCCTTTTTTCCCCATTGCATTGCACTTTTCCTGGACGAATTAGATCAAGCTGGGCAATTTAGCTTTTGGTTTGTAACCAGATTCATTTCCTATCCCTCTGGGGTTTTAGCAGAGTTAGCTTTTAAACGATAGGAGGGAAAAACCACATTCTCACACTCAGAGCCAAGACTTCAAAATGATTTTTCAAACACCATTGACTTCTCTAATTATCAAATTCAATTCTTCGGCACTGTACTTGGACCATTCTAAACTATCTAGTTGCTCATATCTACTGATGATATATCCAAAGGGCAGAGACTAAATGTGGACTTCTTGCTCTTACTTACTGAATTTCCTCATTCATGGGGAACAACTCATGCTTTGTCCCCATGAGTATAGGGCCATTGTTAACCTACACAGCACCTTTGGAAAATGGCAAAATATCCCATCTCTGGGTAGATGTACAAATTACCTAGCAGAGAGTGATTTTGTGAGAAACAAAAGGGCCTCCTGCCTCTGAATAAATGCTGCCCTAATTTAGTGCTTTAGCTTTGCATCATAAATATAGCAGAGGGAGTTAAGCTAATACTAGCTGCTATAACAAACTAGTTCAAAATGACCAGTGGATTAAAACAACAGAAGTTCACCTCTAGTTCACAACAGTTACTTACCAACCTCCAATGGGCAGATGGAAGAAGGCAGAGAATGGAGAAGTCAACCTGCTTCTTGATCTCTTTGGCCTAGAAATAACATGCTTTACTTCTGCTCATATTCCACTGACAAGAACCAGTCACATGGAGCTTTCTAGGGGATGCGGAGAGTTAGGAGGTATAGTTCATATCTAGGCAGTCACTTTTCAGATACAAGGGAATTTCTGTGCCTGATGATTTAATAACATGCATTTTCAGCAAGTCAAAATGTTCTTGTGGAGCCCCACATTCACCAGGACACCGCAGAGCTGCTGGTGTTCAATTTAGGAGGCTGAGCTCCAAATGCTTTTCATATGCTAACGGCTTCAGACTATAAATTCATGTGAGCATGGACTTGGGAGTCAGCCAGAATTATATTTAAAATCTCACAAATTGCTTAGCCACTCATGGTCTCAGTTCTCTCATCTATACAATACAAAATAGAGATAATAAGAATCCCAGTTCAACATAATGAATCGAATGGCTTTTTTGTCTCTGTTCCTTTCTGAAGTCCCAGTAAAATAAATATGAAATGTAACAATGTTATAATCTTTAAACCCAATTGGACGGTGACAGCAGATAGAAATGTCAATACATTTTAGCTGATGGATGGTGGACTCATGAAAGAGAACTGATTTGATGTAATGAAGCAAATAAAACTTTATAATGTAGTGAGGGGGTGAAGAAAGCCAGCAACAAGCAAACTGATTTATACCACAGAACACTATAAAGGCTCAGAAATGGGAGAAAGGAGGTACATTTGAAGAAAAGACTGTAAGATCGGACTGAAAACAAGATTAACTGCCACCATCCTGGGAGCTGGAGAGAGATGCAGTGCCACGTGAAACATGTGCTTACAGACAAGTCTGTGAGTGGTATGGTAAAACCCTTATCTTTTTCTCCTGCTTGGTTCCCAGGTTTTGATAAGCCAGGATTACATGTGCTCTCTTCTGGAGAAACTTCTGGGCAAAGAAAAGGCCTGTACACATCCTCATTGGGGGGTGTATTAATTGCTTGCTGCTGCTGCAACAAATTCCCACAAACTTGGCAGCTTAGACCAACACAAATTATCTTACACTTATGCAGGTCAAATGTCCAAAATGGACCTCTTTAGACTAAAAGCAAGGTGTTGGCATTCTAGGGGATCTGGGGAAGCATGTTCATGTGTCTTTTCCAGCTTCTACAGGCTTCCCACATTCCTTGGTTTGTGGCTCTCTTCTTTCATCTTCATCTTCAACGTCAGCAACATCAGACCAAGTCTTTTCCACACTGCCATCTGTCTGATTCTTTCTTCTAATTACCTATTCCACTTTTAGGTGCCCTTGTGGTAATACTGGGCAGCCCAGATAATCCAGGAAAATCTCCCTATTTTAAGGTCAACTGATTAGCAACCTTAATTCCATCTACAACCTTAATTTCTTATTGCCATGTAACCTGATACAGTCACAGGTTCTGGAGATGAGGACATAGCTCTCTTTGGGGGACATTTGATCTCATCTCACAAAAATGCATTTGTGTCCTAGTCTAATCACTTTGTGAGGCCCACTGGCTGCCAAGCTGTGCCCATGCAGACAGAGCTCCCAACTGGCTTTTTAGAGCCTCTCCCTTATAGGTGAACTCACAGTCAAGGACCATCAGACATTAGGATACCTCTCAGAGGTAAGAGAAACGCATACAAGCACACACAAACACACATCCACGCACTGCACTACACCACACCCACCCACACTTATACTCAGATCCCTCTCACCTCTCACCCACCAGGCCCACAAGGGTGAGAGGAATGTGAGTATAAGTGTGGGTGGGTTTGGTTGTAGTGCAATGCATGGATAAAGGCTCACCCCCGACCTTTTGTAGGGCTCTGTGGTATAGATCAGTTTGCTTGTTGTTGTGAACTAGCTTCTAGCTTAACAGCCTCTGCAGTATTTATGATTATGGCATCCCTGACTACAGATAGAGCAAGGATCTTCATCAGGCACATAGAGCCATTCCAGAATGAATAGGGCTTGCTGTATATTCTCCTGCTTTTCCCCTAGAGTTAGAACAGAAGGAAGACTGGAACTACTTATCAAAAAGCAGATGAAGCTGGGGCCTATTGCCCTCGGCCTCTGGGGCCTATGGTCTCAGGCCAAGTAAAAGAAGAACTATGAAAGAAATGTTCTGGCCGTGTGTGAAAAGATTAGAGTGTGAGGTAAAGTTGGAATACCCTGGTCTACTAGACTGCAGACAAATGGGCCAGGTCCGAGAGAGCTATTGAGATGTCGGGTAACATGAGAGGCTGGGGACATGGCCACATATGCTACATGGTTTCACCTTGTATCTCTCCCATTCTTCCCCTTCTCTTTTCCTTCCTTAATCCTGCTATTTCTTTCTTCCTTTTCTATAACCTTTCCCCACTTTGGATTTTGTCCAAATCTCATATGGAATTATAATCCCAAGTGTTGGAGGTAGGGTCTAGTGGGAGGTGATTGGATTGTGGGGGCAGATTTCTCCCTTTGGTGCTGTTCTTGTGATGGAGTTCTCATGAAATCTGATTGTTTAAAAGTGTGTGGCACCTTCTTCTACTCCAGTCTAATGTCCCCTTTGCTTTCCACCATGCTTGTAAAGTTTCCTGAGGCCTCCGCAGAAGCTGAGCAGATGCCAGCATCATGTTTCCTGTACAGCCTGTGGAACATGAGCCAATTAAACCTCTTTTCTTTATGAATTATCCAATCTCAGATATTTCTTTATAGCAGTGAGAGAATAGACTAATACACTTCTCCTTTTTTTTTCTTCAGTGTCCCTGCATGTCTTTCTGTCTCTGTACCTATTTGTCACTTAAACTCTCCATGTTATGACAATATCCTCTTAGTTTACACAAAAATATGTACCAGAGTCAATGTACATTTCTCCTCATTTTCCTGAAAATCAGTTTGATAGATTATTGCCGTTTCTGGCATATTATGTCACCTGCCTCCCTGAGATTTCTAGGAATATATGAAACAGGAAATGTAATAAATTGGTTTTCTTTCATAATAGCCTTTCATCAGGTATACTCTGAGGAAGTGTGCTAATGGAAGAGGTAGAAGTTTTACTGTCTCTAATCAATAAACCTAACTAAAACATTCCAAGTGCTCCTCAGTTTTTCCCTAAGTTAGTGGCATCTCATGGTTACATGAGATGGAGTGATGATTTTTGGAGTGATGATGGCATCAATGAATGCTAAATGCTGGGGAAGAGCTTGGGGTTAGCTCAGAACATTCTGGCCCTATTCTGGTGATTATCCTCCTAACGCCTGCCAAGAGGAAAGCTTTGAAATTCTAGTTCCCAAACTGAGCATTCACTAGAACCATCAGAAACATCCCAACAGGCAAGGGATAAGGGATCATGAGTTATGATGTCTCTTAAAAGTGAAAGGAAGAAAATTGGATTATTCTCAAATATGTAATTAGATTTAGGTTTCTATATGATCATGTCCAAATTGATATTAAAAAAAAAAAAACTTGCTTCAAAACGTCTTAAAACCCTCTGACATTAAGTTCTTATATACTTGTTTCATAAGGTGTAACTAATGTTTAAATTTGTATTGAAATAATACATATATGTAGCCTAAAAATTAAAACAGTACCACAAGGTTTATGATGAAAAACAGCAACTCCACATTTCCCCAATTCTGATTTCTACTCCTATAGGTAAACATTCCATTCTTTTAGCTGTTTCTTCTGTTATTTATCTTCATCTTCATACATAAATACTTACACTGCCATTTCTTGATCTTCCAATTTTAGACACTTGATTTCCTAAAATATAAAATAGGGATTTAGACCTCTTGCTCCGTGTCCCCTTTGCACACTTACAGATTTATTCCAAATATGTTGACATTATAAATTTTGGTTATATCAATATTCGGGACTCACGTTGTTATGTTTATAGTAATAGACATCACAGCTGGGCCACCGGCAATGGTGTCATTACATTATATTTCTCATCTAGCTTTTCTATCTCAATGAGATTAATCATTGCTTTTATGACTATTTGCTTACATTTTAGTATCCTCTCACTTCCAAATTCTCTGCCAGATCTGTAAGATCCCTCTCATTATGGTCAGGTTTATCACAAACTCTACGCGTTATTTTTAGTTTTTCTTAAAGACATCCCCTCTGGAGGCTTCCATTCTCTTGCTCCTAGCTGCACTGGTTGTTGAACAGACTGTGAAACAACTGGGTATTTTGGGGTCTTCTCTTTTTTTTCTATGTAAATCTTGCCTGTTTGATTCTAAATCCCTGTCCTTCATTATTTTTTGCATATTTCCCTTTTTAAAGAAATGGAAAACATCCTTCAGCAACTTTCTAAGAAGGGAATAAGAGGGATAAATATTTTGAGACTGCCTATAAACGAAAATCTTTTTATATTCCCGTAATTGAGTGGTCATTTATATGGGCCCTGAAGTGAGGGTTAGAATTTAAATTGTATTCGATATTTAAAAGGCATTTCTCCATTATCTTCTGTAGTCTAGCTTTGCTGTTGATAAATTCAGTACCATTCTGATTTCAAGTCTTTTGTATGTGACCTGGATTTGATTTGTTTTCCTATCTCAAGAAGCAGTGAGAATGTCTTGACAGTGTTCTGAAATTCTCTAATGATATGCTTTGATGTGAGTCATTTTTCATTTATAATAAGGGGCTTTTAGTAGACCTTTCTGTTTCAGGCTTATGTCTTCAGTTTTGAAAGTTTTCTTATAACATTTCTTTGATAATCTTCACACTTCCACCATGCCCCTCCACTTTCCTGGTCTTCAATTCCTGGATCTTCTGATGATTCTTTAATCTAATCTTATTTTAGAGATATTTCCTTAACTTTATCTTCCAACCCATATATTGACTTTTTTGTAAACTTCTACTATGTTTAATTCTCCAAGATATTTCTCTTTCTCTCAATGTTTCTTTATTATGGCACTCTTTTTTTGTTTTATGACAATAAAATCTTGGTTACTTAAATAAATTAATTTTAGGTTTTCAAAGCTGTCATTCTCTGCCAGCCAGCAATATCTCTATTTCTTATGAGTTTCCCTTCCTCCCTTACCCTTTTCTTCCTTTCTCTTCTTTCTTCCTTCCTTCTTTTTATTGTTGTAAGAATAATTAACATGAGATTTGCCCTCTTAATGACTTTTTAAAAGTGGATAATAAAGTATTATTATCTATAGGCACACTGTTGTACAGCAGGTCACTACAACTTATTCATCTTGTATAACTGAAAGTTTACACCCCTTGAATATCGACTCTCCATTCCCACTCCCCTCAGCCCCTGGCAGCCACCATTCTACTCACTGCTTCTATGAATTTGACTACTTTAGATACCTCATATGAGTAGAATCATGCAGTATTTGTCTCTCTGTAACTGGCTTGTTTCGTTTAACATAATGTCCTCTGGTTCATCCACATGGTCACTTATGACAGAATTTTTTTTTTTTTTTTTTTTTTATACAGAGTTTCCTTCTTGTTGCCCACGCTGGAGTGCAATGGCATGATCCCAGCTCACCGCAACCTCCGCCTCCCGGGTTCAAGCAATTCTCCTGCCTCAGCCTCCAGAGTAGCTAGGATTACAGGCATGTGCCATCATGCCCAGCTAATTTTGTATTTTTTTAGAAGAGACAGGATTTCTTCATGTTGGTCAGGCTGGTCTCAAACTGCCAACCTCAGGTGATCCACCCACCTCGGCCTCCCAAAGTGCTGGGATTACAGGCGTAAGCCACCGCGCCTGACCAGAATTTTCCATTTTTATGACAGAATAATATTCACAGATATATGGATATGGTATAAATATTTATTATGCCTTTTTTATCCTTTTATCCAATGATGGACATTTAGTTTGTTTCCACAGCTAAGCTATTGTAAATAATGCTGCATAGAACATGGGAGTGCAAATATCTCTTTGAGATTCTAATTTCAATTCTTTTGGATAAATAACCAGAAGTGGGATGCTGGATTATATAGTAGTCCTATATTTAATTTTAATTTTTGAATTTTTAGAGAAACTTTCGTACTGCTTTCCATAGTGGCAGCATCATTTTACATTTACACTAGCAGTACATAAAGCTTCTAATTTCTCCACATCCTTGCCAACTCTTTCTTTCGTTCTTCCTGCCTTCGTTTTTTTCTTTCTTCCTTTCCTTCCTTCCTTCCTTCCTTCCTTTCCTTCCTTCCTTCCTTCCTTCCATCCTTCCTTCCTTCCTTCCTTCCTTCCTTCCTTCCTTTTTTTTCTTTCTTTCTTTCTTTCTTTCTTTCTTTCTTTCTTTCTTTCTTTCTTTCTTTCTTTCTTTCTTTCTTTCTTTCTTTCTCTCTCTCTTTCTCCCCTCCCTCTCTCTTTCTTTCTTTCTTTCTTTCTTTCTTTCTTTCTTTCTTTCTTTCTTTCTTTCTTTCTTTCTTTCTTTCTTTCTTTCTTTCTTTCTTTCTCCCCTCCCTCTCTCTTTCTTTCTTTCTTTCTTTCTTTCTTTCTTTCTTTCT
>NW_016804379.1:180130-182147 GCF_001698545.2 Rhinopithecus bieti
TTTCTTTCTTTTTTTCTTTCTTTCTTTCTTTCTTTCTTTCTTTCTTTCTTTCTTTCTTTCTTTCTTTCTTTCTTTCTTTCTTTCTTTCTTTCTTTCTTTCTTTCTTTCTTTCTTTCTTTCTTTCTTTCTGTAATAGCCATCCTAACACATGTGACGTGGTTTCTCATTGTAGTTTTCATTTGTATTCCCTGATGATTACTGATGTTAAGTATCTATTCATACACTTGGCCATTTGTAATATATCTTCTGTGGAGAAATTCAAATCCTACTCAAGTCTTTTGCCCATTTTTAAATCAGGTTATTTGGTGTTTAGTTTTGTGTTTGCTATTTAGCTATAGAAGTTCCCTTATCACATATATGGTTTGCCAAAAATTTCTCCTATGAGTTATTTTTTCTTTTATCTCTTATTTTCTTATCATTCCTGAAATGCTGTTTGTCTGTCAACTCATAATTAAATTTGAGCCACATAACTAAATTCAACTTAGGTTGAATGGGGGTGTAAGTGTGACAGTCTGCACTCTGGGTATCGGGTTTGAAGTAGGTTGTACTGTTCAACTTGTGGGCTTTTACTTCATTTTTTTATGATTCAATATGAGCTTTGCTCTTGCCCTGAGGTAGGCAGGGTACCCCCAAATCCTGAGTTCCTCTACTCTAACCTCTCTTTAGAGGAAATCTCTATCATTTTCTGGAGTGGGAGAATGAGTAGATGAGGATGAGTGGATGAGTAGACAATATGCAATTCTAAGCTCCTTATACAAATTTATAATCACTCTTCTTTTTTTCAGCCTTCCAGACCATCCCCACCCTTTATATCCCCTCAAAAAAAAAAAAAAAAAAACCCTAGAATTTCTAAGTCTTTCTAAGAATCTGACCTGTGGCTTAACTTGGTTTCCCTTTTCTTGGCTTTCCCCTACATGCTTAGGGCTCAGCTTTCTATTTGGTCAGTTACTACTGGTGCTGATGCTGTTGTTTTTCATTTTCCAAAATTTTGGCATTGCTTATTGACTATTGTCTCTCTTTACCTTCCTTTTTCCTTATACATTTATAAAATCCTTTACTATAACTTTAGTATGCTTCCAAAAGGAAGTGTTCAAGTGTTCAGCCCACCACACTTAATACAGTAATCTTATTTAAAGTTATGATGTAATAGAAATAAACTGAACTTGCAATGAGAGCATAAGATTGGATTCTATTGCATGTTAGCTTACATGACTATGGTCGAATAAATTAATCTGCTGAGGCATCTCAATTTTTTGTCCTTAAACAAGGAAGCTTCATTACACCTGTATACCTGTGAAGTATAAAATCCCAAACACAGCAGGTTTCTGTAAGCCTTTGTGAGGGTAGGTATTGGTAGTCCTATTCAACAGTGTGTCCAGTGCCCAACACAGTGACTGATGCATACTAAGCATCCATTGTTGTTATTAAATGTGAAATCACTTTGTGAAGTATAAAATACTGAACATTTATAAGGCATTACCAATGGGTATTATGGGAAGGCAATACTGAAAAGACTTAATCAAGAATTCACTATATACTAGGCACTGTTCTAAATGTGTTATAACATTCATGCTCTCATTTATTTCGTATACAAACATTCTGAGATAAGAACTAGTGTTATTCCCATTTTATATATGAAAAAAATGAGGCACTAGTGGTTAAGCAACTTGCCAAGGGCTGTGTAAAGAAGTAGCACAGGTTATGATGCCTGGTAGACTGACTTTAGCGGTCAGGTTGGTATTTACTACATTGCAGGCTCCATGACACGGGACCAAAATATTAGAAAGAAAATTCCAGAGACTTACTTTATAGTTAGGTAAGACCAAAAATATAACTGGAAGATAATCAGCAAGCAGCATATTAAAAAGTGCAGTGTATCAGTTATTTAAATAATTGTTGTGGGAACAAAAACACAAAAGGAAATAGACAGTTAATCCAAAAAGGCTTCCTGGGATCAGTAAATTTTTAAGCCAAAAAAAAAAAAAAAAAAAAAAAACATTTTAAAAAAATCAAACAA
>NW_016804379.1:182747-206632 GCF_001698545.2 Rhinopithecus bieti
AAAAAAAAAAAAAAAAAAATGCTTGTAGAAACTCCAACTAAGATTCAACGATATAAATTATAGGGACATTTAAAATGTTAATACAAGTTTTCACACCCCACCCTGTCCCCACTTTTCATGCCTTAGTCAAACCAAGTTATGGATGATAATGCAAGAGTCTCCAAAAAGGTCCAGAATTTGGCCCTGCAATCTTTCCTTCCTTCCTTCCTTCCTTCCTTCCTTCCTTCCTTCCTTCCTTCCTTCCTTCCCTCCTTCCATACATCCATGTGTCCATCCATCCATCCATCCATCCATCCATCCATCCATCCATCCAATCATCTGTTTATCACCCTAGGCTCTCAGGCACAAATTTGAATACATCATAGTCCCTTTCCATGGAGACTTTGTAGACTAATGGGAGAAGCAGACACCTAACTTATGCCATAGGTATAATAATATAAGGTAGACATCAGAAATTATAGAAGGAAGAAGAAGGGGCTCTTGAGAGTCAGGAATGGCTTCATTGAAGGAAGTGATGTCCAAATGAAGTCTTAAAGGATGAACTGAGATTAGACAAGCAGAAGAGAGGAAAAGAGAAGGGAGTAGTAAAGAAATTATAGTTCTGCGTTGCTGAAGCAAAAAGTTTAATCCCTGAGAACTGAGGCTGGAGAAGTCAGCAAGTGTCCATTAAGGAAGGGCATTTATGGCTGGTTGTGGAGCTCAAATGTCATGCAGTGTTGGAAGGAAGCCACTGAAGGTTTTTCATTAATGAAAGATACTCCCAAATGCAGGGGCCATTAAAACAATATGCTAAGAATAGATAGGGCTCAAGGACAGTATCTCCAGTTGAACTTTTAATGAACTCCAGTAGGCGCCAAGAAGGCGGACAAATAAGGGAGAGCCTAGAGACAAGGAACTAAGCAGAAGGTTACATCTGGGCAGAGAAAGTTTGTTTTGCATTGTGTTATTTCTGCTGACGTGGGGTTTATGGAGTATAAATAAAGTGAGGCGGAGGCTCTGGGGGCGGCTGCCATGTTCTCTGTTTGTCTGTGTCTCTTGTGTCTGTTCATTCTCCACCATCCCTGGCACGGTCCTCAATACCCAAACCTCATACTGCCAGGCCTAGTACCTAACATCTCACCCTTGTATGACAGTGGGAGCCATCCTTCAGGCAGCCAAGAGTTGGACGCCCTTTCTTTAATGGCATTTTTATTCAAATTGCTAGTTCATGGGCCTTCAACTCGCCCAAGACAGACAAAGGCAGTTGACATCCTAAACCTAGCCCTTTAACGTTGCTTCATGGAACTTCTTGTTTCAACCCAGTGAATCAATGGACGATGAAGCATATCTCCAAGCTCACTGCAATACATGCATGAATGCCATTGTTCTTACAAAAATAGAAGAACAGTCTATCACATCTTATATTCCGTGTTGACCCTCAAGCTTTTCTATTTATTCATGCAAATTTTAGCAGTTGACTGAGTAACAAACCTAAAAAACTAATTTGTTCTAAGGAACTGATACTTAATAATGTCTTAAAATATTAATTTCACCAAAAAATGTCTGCATATTTTCTGGGGTCTTCAATCCCCAAGCCAAAGAAATCCTTAAGGTGAGAATATCAACAAATTGTCAGACCAATGGATAAGGTATCTGTGGTTAGACTTGCCATTACACATTCCTCCAGTCTTACTCTCTGTGTAGACAGTCCCATACTCTTTCTTTCTTTCTTTTTCTGAGACAGGCTCTTGCTCTGTCCCTCAGGCTAGAGTGCAGTGGTACAATCATGGCTCACTGCAGCCTCCACCTCCTAGGCTCAAGTGACCCTCCCACCTGAGCCTTCTGAGCAGCTGGGACCACGGGCATGCACAGCCATGCCTGGATAATTTTTTTTTTTTTTTTTTTTTTGTAGAGGTGGGGTCTCACTATGTTGCTCAGGCTGGTCTTAAACTCCTGACTTCAAGTGATCCTCTCATCTAAGCCTCCCAAAGTGTTACGGTTACAGGGGTGAGCCACTGACCCCGGCCTCATCTTATTTTCAGAGTCAGAGCAGCTGAATCTATTCCATTAGGATACCTGGACCAGTTCTGTGTAGGCTCAGAGCAGGGATCTTCCGTGGAGAAGATACTGACTTTCTGAAGAGGGCTCCTTTCAACCCAGATCCTGGCTCCACTAAGTTAACTGTATCCATGAAAGTGTTTCCACAACCATAGATTGCCTTGCAAACATGCGCTGCCATTGAGATACCAGGATATGAGAAGATTACATTCATGGCTAGGTTCATACTCTGATCTTCTGATGTGATCCTTCATTGCTCAAAGAGACCATGAATGATTTCAGAGGATGTGTGCTTGTTCTTGATGGAAGTGCGACTGAAGTTCAGGTAGAAAGATAAGGTATTAAGTAAATCTGAAGAGGAGGGAAAATGAAAGGAGTTCAAGTCTCTGCTGATTAAAGAGTTATGGTTAGGAAAGTAAAAGTACTTCCTAGTTAATTGGTGCATACACTAATATCAATTTACAGAATACTTTTTGTCAGTCTGCTAAATATTTCCATCTGAAGCTTCTTAATTTTTTAAATCTAAAAATCACTTGGCAGCCAAAGTGAATATATCCTAAGTCAGTGTGGTGAATATGATTTTCATTTCACATCAGATCTAAAAGAAGCAATTTAAAATAGACTTAAATAGCTTACATTGAGGCATTACATTGAGGCACTCTCTCCATATATTTATGTATGGCACGCCTATAGAAATTTTTTTCTTTCAACTTTTATTTTAATTTCCGGGGTACATATGCAGGGTGTGCAGGTTTGTTACATAGGTCAATATGTGCCGTGGTGGTTTGCTGCACAGATCAACCCACCACCTAGGTATTAAACCCAGCATCCATTAGCTGTTTTTCCTGATACTCTCCCTCCCCCTTCATCCTCCTCCTCAACAGGACCCAGTGTGTTTTGTTCCTCTCCATGTGTCCATGTGTTCTCATCGTTCAGTTCCTACTTATAAGTGAGAATATATGTTGTTTCATTTTTTATTCCTGTGTTAGTTTGCTGAGGACAATGGCTTCCAGCTCCATCCATGTCCCTGCAAAGGACAAGATCTTGTTCTTTTTTATGGCTTTGTAGTATTCCATGGTGCATATGTACCATGTTTTCTTTATCCAGTCTATCATTGATGGGCATTTAGGTTGATTCCATGTCTTTGTTATTGTGAAGAGTGCTGCAGTAAACATAGGCATGCATGTGTCTTTATGATGGAACGATTTATATTCCTTTGGGTATATACCCAGTAATGGGATTGCTGGGTCAAATGGTATTTCTGCTTCTAAATCTTTGAGGAATCTCCACACTGTCTTCCACAATGGTTGAACTATGTTACATTCCCACCAACAGTGTAAAAGCATTCCTATCCCTCTGTATCCTTGCCAACATCTATTGTTTCTTGACTTTTTAATAATCACCATTCTGACTGGCATGAGATGGTATCTCATTGTGATTTTGATCTGCATTTCTCCAGTGATAAGTGATGTTGAGCTTTTAAAAATTTGTTTGTTGGCCACATAAATGTCTTCTTTTGAGAAGTGTCTGTTCATGTCCTTTGACCACTTTTTAATGGAGTTGTTAATTTTTTTCTTGTAAAGTTGTTTAAGCTCCTTGTAGATTGTGGATATTAGACCTTTGTCAGATGGATAGATTGCAAAAATTTTCTCCCATTCTGTAGGTTGTCTGTTTGCTCTGATTATAGTTTCTTTTGCAGTACAGAAGCTCTTTAGTTTACTTAGATCCCATTTGTCAATTTTTGCTTTTGTTGCAATTGCTTTTGACGTTTTTGTCAAGAAATCTTTGCCCATGACTATATCCTGAATGGTATTACCTAGATTTTCTTCTAGGATTTTTATAGTTTTGAGTTTTATATTTAATTCTTTAATCCATCTTGAGTTAATTTTTATATAAGGTGTAAGGATGGGGTCCAGTTTCAATTTTCTGTATATGGCTAGCCATTTCTCCCACACCATTTATTAAATAGGAATTCCTTTTCCTATTGCTTGTTTTTGTCAGATGTGTTGAAGATCAGATGGTTGTAGGTGTGTGGTCTTATTTCTGAGTTCTCTATTCTGTTTCAATGGTCTATGTGTCTGTTTTTGTACCAGTATCATGCTGTTTTGGTTACTGTACTCTTGTAGTATAGTTTGAAGTCAGGTAGCCTGATGCCTCCAGCTTTGTTCTTTGGCTTAGGATTGTCTTGCCTATTGGGCTCTTTTGTGGTTCCATTTAAATTTTAAAGTAGTTTTTTCTAATTCTGTGAAGAATGTCAGTGGTAGTTTAATGAGAATAGCACTGAATCTATATAAACTACTTTGGGCAATATGGTCATTTTTACAATATTAATTTTTTATCCATGAGCATGCAGTGTTTTTCCGTTTGTTTGTAGCACTACAAACCACTGCTCCAAGAAATCAGAGAGGACCTTCGCTTCTCTTGTTAGCTGTATTCGTAGGTATTTTATTCTCTTCTCTTTGTAGCAATTGTGAATGGGAGTTCATTTATGATTTGCTTGCCTATAGAATTTTTTTTTTTTTTTTTTTTTTTTTTTTTTTTTTTTTTTTTTGACAGAGTCTCTCACTGTCACCCAGGCTGGAGTGCAATGGCTCAATTTTGGTTCACGGCAACCTCCGCCTCCAGGGTTCAAGTGATTCTCCTGCCTCAGCTTCCCAAGTAGGCAGGAGTACAGGCACCTACCAGCCATGCCTGGCTAATTTTTTGTATTTTTAGTAGAGATGGGGTTTCATTATGTTGGCCAGGCTGGTCTTGAACTCCTGACCTCATGATCCGCCCACCTCGGCCTCCCAAAGTGCTAGGATTACAGGCATGAGCCACTGTGCCCAGCCGAGATCTGATGTTTTTTATAAGGGGCTTTTCCCCCTTTTGCTCAGCACTTCTCCTTGGTGCCGCCATGTGAAGGATGTGTTTGCTTCCCTTTCTGCCAAGTTTCCTGAGGCCTTCCCAGCCATGCTGAACTGTGAGTCAATTAAAACTCCTTCTTTTATAAATTATCCAGGCTCAGGTATGTCTTTATTAGCAGCATGAGGAATAATATAGTGTTTTAAATTATAAAATGCATAATCATTACTGTAGATACTAAAGGCATGTATTTTAATTTGCATTGAACACACGAGGAAAGCAAGGCTCTGAGAAGTTAAGTAACTTGCCCAACACCACATAGCTTGTAAGTGGCAGAACTAGGGGTACAGGTGGTGTGGGTGGATTAATCAAAACTAGGGCTCTTTGACTCCGTGGCTCAGGCTCTTATAAACTCACATGTTGATGTCCTCTCTTCTGCAAGCCCACTAAGGTGCAATTTTATATTTTAAAGGCTGTGACAGAAGACAATTCCACCATACATTTGTTTATCCATTTCTTTAATACTGTTTTTTTTGTTTTGTGTTGTTTTGTTTGCCATTTACATCCTCCCCTTGTCCCGCCACATGACTGCTCAAGCCTATCGGTTTGAGGCCCACCCTCTCTCCTGCATATTCAAGGCCATCTTAAGTCTTGGAGATTTTTCTGGGAAGATCTGCTTACTGGTCTTCCTTCACAGTACTATAGAACAAGGAAATATATCAGTGTTCTTGATCCCAGTCCTACCTCATCATCCTCTAGTTGTCATCAACTCTTCAGGTAAAAATTAAGCCATCTGGCTTTCCTCTGGCTTTCTTCTGGCTTCTTGAAGCCCCGTGTTCTTTTATTTTGTGTAAGGATAGAAGGGATGATAGCTCACCACTCAGTGAAAATGGTGGAAGGAAACATAAGAAAAATATTTCAAAATGTTGTTTAGCAGGTGTCATGGGTTGAATTGTGCTTGTTGAAAAAAGATGTGATTGGAATTGTAACCTCTGTTGCCTCAGCATGTGACCTTATTTGGAGACACAGTCTTTACAGAGATAATCATATTGAAGTAAGGTCACTATGTTAAGCCTTAATCCAATATGACTGGTGTCCTTATAAAAGGGAGAAACTTGGAAACAGAGACAGACACACATAGAAGGAAAACAATGTGACAAGACAGGGAGAAGACGGCCATCTGCAAGTGAAGAACATTGGCCTAGAATAGATCCTTCCCTCATGGGTCTCAGAAGGAAACCTGCCAACACCTTGATTTTGGACTTCCAACCTCCAGGATTGAAATGATAAATTTCTGTTATTTAAGCCTCCCAGCCTGTGGTACTTTGTCATGGCAAGCCTAGGTAGCTGGCAAGCAGGTGAGTATAAGGGAAGACGTGCTCCAGGAGAGCAGCCCAATGGTACTCTGGATAGAAACATAAAGACAGGAAGTGAGTCTCCAGGGAGCCACCCACAGAGCCCTGTGAGTGACAGAGCTCTCTCAGGATCACTCAAGGAAAAGGATCCTTGTTTGAGCTGCCAGCATCTCATTCTACATCCAGGCTCTGGGGTGCTATTCTCTCTATTGCCATGCCAAATGAGAAGTCAAAAATTCAAGACCATCTTTTAGGTTCTCTATCCAGCACCTACCATGAGCACACTTGCCTCCTTAGAGCTTCCATTTTAAGGTGGATAAGTCATAGCATTCTTTTTTTTCACTGATTTCAAGGTTACGGTCTATTTCTATCAATAGAAACACCTCTGTATAGTATGTGGAAACATTCACCACAGTGTGTTGGGGCAAATTCAGCAAGTAATGTTTTGGATCATTGTTATGCACAAAAGATGATACCCCTCAGGGTCTGAAGTAGTAAATGCACTTCTTTCATCACTCATGATTGCTTGTGTGTGTGCATACACCCACCCACACCCACCCCCACCCACACCCACACCCACACACACACACACACACACACACAAACTTATATAGTACTTTCTTTGATTCTTCCCAGTGCATTTCTATTCTCCCCATCACCTGCTGTACCACTGCACGTATTCCTGTGGGAGCTCAGACCATCTATTTCATCATAGGTGGTTTCATTAGTGACGAAATCATCACTTATTCACCTCTGGCTGTCTGAACAAAGGGAATAGACAAAATATCTTCTCTGTCCTTGTGTCTACAAAGCTCAGAAACAAGCAAGGATATAGGGCATCTTCACAGGGGTTATGACTGAGGCTTTCTAGGAGCCCCTTAGCAGCTGGGTACCTTGCTTCAAGGAGATGGAGAATTATTTATGGTCTGATGACATTCACACACACACTGACTCTGAACAGTGTTTCATAGCTGTGTTTAGAAGTTCTCAATGGAAGATATATTTGGAATATTTTTTGACTGAAAAAACAGCAGTGGAAGGCAGGCAGGCAGGTGAAGGCCAGCAAGTGTCACCACAGCAACTAGAACCTAGAAGATAACAGTGGTGGCTTATTTTCTACTTCCTCTCTGTCCCCATAAATACTCACAGAAATCATGACCACTGGGACCTCGATTGAGTGGAGAGCAAAAGTAATGAGTACAACTTTTCCAAGCTAATTTGGCATTTATGCTTATCTAGAGAGAGATTGTTTTTTTCCAATTCTTCTTTGTGCTCAGTTACTGTTGGGGGAAGGCATAAAATTACAGGGACACTCCCAGGAAGACAGCATGGTATAGACAAAGTAAAAAAAAAAAAAAAAAAAGGAGAGGGGCACATCATAGAACTGGAGTATGAATAGTGACTGTCTCTCACCTTAGATTCGGTGAACTTGGGCAACTTCTATAACTCATGTTTTGGGGAGAGGATCAAATAAGAGACTCTATACTGATAGATTGCTAAGTTGTAGAAATGTATCTTTCATTCCTCTTCCCAGGTCTCCCCTGCATCCTGCCACTGAGCACACTAGCCTGATAAGTCAGAACATCTGAATGAAAGGAAAGTGTTCTTTAAAAAAATATATTAAATTTGTCTTAAGAAGACAATTTAGGAAAGTTTTAAATTTCTTTCTGGCTGACTGAAATGCAGTATCGAACAGCATTCCTGTTCTTCCATACTTTCTTTTCCTCTGTAATATTTCTGCCCTTATAATATATGACATAGGACTTCTTTATTTTCATTATTTGTCTTTACAAAACTATATTAAATCTCATGGGAACGGGTTTTGTTTTGTTTGTTTCTTTGTTTTCCAGATGCCCCTCTGCAAGGCCTGAGGTTCTCAAACTCGTCATCTGCTTCTAACTGCATCAACTAGGCCCAAGTTTCCTCCATTTTGGTGTCTCTCTACCTTTATCTCTCTCCAAAAAATGAAACAAAACAAAATAAAACAAAATCTAATAAAATAAACACACACCATGATCCAAATATCTCATAAAACATTATATCTGAGCTTTGCTAGGTAATTAACTTATCAATATAATCAAGATACTATTCATATAATTTTGTATAGTAATAATATAATACAATAGTAATTATGTAAATAAGTAAATTGATTTATTTGATTCCTTATTTGTATATGTTTGATATACTATTGTATTATGTTCATGTTCATTGGTATTACTGAACTTTTTGTACCAACACATTTCCATTTTTAGTAATTATTGCCAATGGCCCTAAGCCAATTTGTGGAAACCTCAAGCTCTGAGGCAGGTGGATGTTTTCTGAGCAATGGAAGTGAGTGAGTGTTACACATGTGAATGGAAGTGAATGAGTTATACTTTGTGAGGAGGAGATGTGGTATCCAGTGAAGCAGGGCTTATGGTAAGAGCTGTCCCCATTGGACACAGGTGGCTCCTGAGGCTGCAGACTCATACAATGATCTGTATCAGTTTTGCTCTGACAACAGGCATGCAGGGATGCCTGTCTGAGGGGCTTTGAAGGGCATCGAAAGCCTCCCTGCATTGGTGGTTTTCAAGTGAGAATATGACAGGATACCCAGGAACTTTGGACTCAGAGTTGGAGGGTCTATGTTTGAGTCCTGATTCTACCATGTATGGTTGGATGAGTGTCTGTCTTCACAGGTATAAAGTTGTTAATACCACCTCCCAGGATTTTTATGAGGATTAAACTCTAGTGAAAATGTGAAAATGCCTAACATTGAAACTAGTTCTGTGGCAGCTGATCAATACACATTAGTCCTATCTGGATCTCGTTTCTTTAATTGCCTTACTTTTCAAAGCTGTGAAGCCACATAGTGCACTGGTTTTGAAACCGGGAAACCTTCACCCTCCTCTTCATACACATGCACAGGAATGAGAGCTCTCAATTCATCAGAGTCAACACTTAAAATTGGGCTCTCAAACTTCATATGTCCAATGTTCAGGTGGATAAAGAGAAGAAATCAACTGCCTTCTCTTGACAAAGACAAACATGAACAGTGAGTTCTATGTCTATAAACAAATATGCGGAGAAATATACACAAAAAATGATGTGTCTCAAGTTGAAGGAAAAATAAAATGGGCCTTAAGTTGACACATTGATGTTATTAAGAAGGAAAAAGGATATGGACACATGAGGAAGACTATGAAAAGGGATTTCTAGGTAGACGGTGATAAGCCAGCAAAACCAAAGGGGAAAATCAGTGAGATGATCTTGATTCTGCAGAGTTCTAGTCAGTCACCATGTTCCTGAACATATAGGGTATAAATTGAATCAATGGCATGAAGAAAATTCTTTGTTTTTAAAAGAATAGCTTTAGGAAAGTTAGATTATAAAGCAAACATTCTTCTTTCAGCTGGGTTATTTGTTTGGCACACAATGATTTTTCATATTAAATGTCTTTTAAAAGCAGGGTAACCCTATAAACACTATTTCTGTATCTGTAAGCCCAAAAAAGGCATATACCAGAATGTTAAAACATGGCACCGTAATATTTTACATGAGTTTATTTAAAGAAGAGTTTTCTAAATTATGACCACTTTGAAGAACTAGGTATTATTTTACAAATGCGGTAAATTGGCTACTACGAATTATTTTAAAGTTAAGTTTTGAAAAAGCTAACTCACCCTGCAGTTATAATAATTTAAGAAACAAAAGTCAGAGTATGTCAAAGAAGGTGGAAAGACTCCAGATATCTGTTCAGAGAGAAGATGGAGGGTGATTTAATCATCCTTCCTTGCATATATATACAGGGTTGCAAGGAATCTTCATTCATTCTGCATCTTCTCAGAACAAGATGACAACTAGGTGTAAACTATGTTCTGAGGACTTGATTAGACATAAGCAAGCTCTTCCTCCCTGTTTGGGTGTTTGAGCATTGATACACATCTGCAGGACAGGTACCAAGGAGCACTTCTGGGGAACCCAGATGAATAAGGCAGGCACCCAAATGGAGCCTACTTATTCTTGGGATTCTAGAAGCTCCCCCTGAATCCAGCAATCTCTGAGTATGCCTCATGTGATGGAAGACCCTATGCAGCATGAAAAAGCACTAGGTCATGAAGATGCTTGGTCTATAACTGGGTCTGGAGAGCTGAATGCAAAAATGTGAGTAATACCATCCTTGCAGCTCTTTCTTAGTGCCTCCTCCTGTGCAGTCTGCCCACCATTCCCCTGGAGCAGATACATCTCCAACTGTGTAGTCATAGCACCTTGGATTGCAACACTCACTGCAAAGTATGGATATTACTTGCTTTTGGCTCTTGCTAAAGTCTGTGTATTCCTTATATTTCTCAAGAAGTAAGCAATAAGCAAGCCTGCAGGAGGTGTTTGAATGAATAAGTGAATGTGTGAATGAATGACTGTGACTTCTAAAGGAGGCTTGTGTTCTCTGAGTAGTGTCTCTAAGTTCTGGATCCATCTTTCTACCCCATCCCTCTTTTTTAAAATCAAAATATACTATTCTTACTCTCCTCACCTTCAAAGGTGCAAATTCCTCCCTGTGAAGGAATTTGCACATCCCTGGTGGTGGAAAGCAATAAAAGGAACAATTGTACCTAAGTATGTTACCACTCGAATGCCATTTCCATTTTAACTAGAGGCTTCTGAGGTTATAAAAGAGTAAGTTAGAAGAGCAAATCCCTAATAACTGAAGAGAAAATATTTAGGGATCCCCCAAGTAAAACACTTAGGGAAAAAGATTGTTTAGTCAGTGCACTGGGGTAGCTCTTTCTATAACACTGAATGTTGGAAAACATCTCTAAGAATTAGAATCATGAAGACAAGTCAGGCTGATAGATGTATTGAATATTTTCTATTTAAACTCCCACTTTTATAGGATAAGGGGTTTATACGAAGCCTTTGGTTATAGGTTTCATTATTCACTCATCCAACAAATATGATAACCTGTTATGTGGTAGGCACTGCTCTAGGCTCTTAGGATACGTGAGGGAACAACACAGACAATGACCTTTGCCCTCATGGGGCTTACATTATAGCTAGGGAACCAGACATTAGCCAACACATACAAATAAATAAATGTATTCTGCTTTACACAAGAGAAATAGTGGAATGAGGCAAAGGAACTTGAAAGCATAGAGGGGCAGTAGGAGTGTAGCTGGGAGATTATAGTAGTAATGAGGTGGCCAAATCAGATTTTATTGAGAAGGTGAGATAAAGTAAGCCACACAGGTATTCAGGAAGGAAGGTTCCAGCAGAGAGAAAACTAGCACAAAGTCCCTAAAAAGAGAGCATACATGCCTGGCATTTTTGAGGAAAGCAAGGTCAGAGTTGTTGGAACAGGGCAGCACAGGGAAGGTAACAAGAGAAAAGAGACCCACTAGTGTGGCAGCTCGGAGAGGGCTTTATGCCGTGGCGACGACTTGGACTCTCACTCTGAGTGTAAGTGGGGGCCGGTGCAGGTTTTGATAAAGGGAGTGACATAATCTGATTTACATTTTTAAAACATTATTGCTACTGCTCTGTAGGGACCGTACAGAGGCAAAGACAGAAGCAACAAGATCCGTTAGGAGGCAATTACAATCAACATTCCAGGCAATTGATGATGGTAGCTTGAGAGGGCAGTAGCCCCGGTGAGGGCAGGAAATGGTCAGGGTCTGGATGTGTTTTGACGGCTGAGTCTACAGGGCTACCTGATGCATTGTTTAACTGAGGAGTCAAGGATGACTCCCTGATTTTGGTCCTCTCAACAGAAGGACGGAGTTGCCAAAACTGAGATGAGGAATGCTGTGGGTACAGTAGGTTTCGGGTGAGGGAGTGAGGAAGGTTGGAAGTTTCTCTTTGGACCTGTTGAGGCTGAGATATCTCTTGACATCCGAGATGTTGAGTCAACAGCTCCAAGAGAGCCTTCAGAGTCCCCAAGGTATATTTCTGTGTCTCAGATATGTGGGTCAACTCTTTGTCAGCAGGCTGGTGCCCAGCCCAGTTATTCCAAATAAAAGAAAATCACTCTCCTTACTTCTAAAATCAGCTAGTTTCTGATTTCTTTCTCAAAAGAAATATCAGTAAACAGAAAAAAATAAGGGACTTGGATATTCTCCAAAAGGCATACATATCCCTTATGGTAACTTTAGATAGCAGTTTATACAGAATATGTGCAAAGACCTAGTTACTGTTAGGAATGTCTTCCCTCTGCTCGGATTACATTCATATGTAGGTATTGACTGACCATCAGAACACCAAGATTTAGGCTGGGCCCTATGGCTCATGCCTGTAATCCCAGCACTTTGGGAGGCTGAGGCAGGAGGATTGCTTGAGACCAGAAGTTTGAGACCAGTCTGGGCAACATAGAGAGACCCCATCTCTACAAAAAATTAAAAAATTATCCAGACATGGTCTCAGCTAATACAGCAGGCTGAGGTGTGACGATTATTTAAGTTTGGGAAGTTGAGGCTACAGTGAGCCATGATCATACCACTGCAGCCTGGGAAACAGGGAGACTCTGTCTCAAAAGAGAAAAAAAAAAAAAGAATACCACAGTTTATACCTCAAAGTCTCAATTTTACTTGCTTTTTATATTTGATTAGATTATTATGATAGCACATTAAAAGAAAAAAATCAAAAGAAAAATATGTGTAATATTGTCACTCTACTGCAATGACGTCTTTTTTATTTATTTTCATGTCACTTTCCAGTTATTTCCAAATTTATATAAAGGCTTGATTAAGAGACTTTTCAACTGTAAGATTCAGAGAGGCTTTTAGGGGAAAGTTAGCATATCCAAGATGTGAGGATAGAGGTATTTGCAGCTAATAGGGTGAATAAATAGAACTGAATTTCACTGAAACATTATTCTGTTTTAATAATTTTCCAAAAAGATGGAAGACCTATTTTCCTGAGTGTTATCTCTGCCAGTAATAGCACCTATTAATTACACTTTTGTGTTCATGTACTTTGGGTGTTTTTGTTCTGTTTTGTTTTACTATTTGCTGTTTACTTTTAAATTCTAATTAGCTTTTACCATATACTTTACACATACTCACACATTCCAATTTCACTCTTGAATTTGTATTTAAAACACATATAGATAAAAATAAAGCCCGCCCCTTAAAATAACCCAGGAAATACTGCATCTTGCAATATCAAATCATTATTCACTTTCCCTACAAATTCTTAATGTCATGAAAATCAATAAAGAACCTCAGATAAATTTTACCTCCCTCTGTGATTTTTTAAATTAAACATTTCTTTGAAGAAAGTGCTAGAACAATAGCAACAGATTACAGACTACCTGTAAATACAGGTGGCATTCTTGCAAAGAGATAACTAACAACAAAAAGAAAGAGTGACAAAAAAACAGAACTCTGGAATCTGAAGAGCTCTTTCAGAGGCAAAAATAAGACCCTCTTCAAGAAATGCATATATTAACCCGAGCAAAAACACCAGTAACCTGAAAACTTACCTGATGATGCATCTCTATTAATAAAAATGTTTTAGTTTGTTCCTCCAGGAAATAAACATAATTATTTATAACGCTTGAACAATTGTACTAATATATTGTATATTTTATAAAATACATGCAAAACAGAAATTAAATGTAAATTAATGTAAATAGCATCCTAATCATTTCATCCTGCACCTCAATGGATCATTTTCCCCCATGGACCACATTTACCCTATTTAAGAGAACACTGAACATTGCAAGTGAGTGCTGTAAAAAACTTTTCAGCTGATGCAGACTCTCTGTCTCAGTCTCCATTGTTTTCAGCTCTGGATTGCTGCCCTGTCGCACCAAACACAAAACCACAGCGGTTAGCTCTTGTCACAGTGGTCTGAAAGCAACTACCCCAAGTGGTCAGCCTGAGACTGGAGACAGGAAGGCGTCATGTCACTTTAAAGGATTGGAAGGAGATAAATTCCACAGTCCCAACCAGCTCCCGCCAAGTTCAGAGTATGTCAGGCCTTTTGTAGGGCCCTGAATGATTTGCATTAGTATCCATGTCTGCCAATAGCAATATAAAAATTACCCCTCTTAAAAGCAGGACTTTGATGTTTGCACAAGGCGAGCTCTTCTCTCCTAAGCAGGCATTCCCTTTCATCTTCTGCTGGCCACTGGCAATCTTATGACTGCCTACGTAGACATCCAGGTGCATTTCACTTGGCTGTTTCCCATCATGGGTTCTTTATATAGAACTTGCTCTCTTTTCTCATGGAGAATGTGTGTGTCTGTTTCCATCCATATGTACCCATGTGTATTCATGCTGTTTAAAGAAAATTGCTCTAAAAGCTGGGTTGACATCCAAAGAAGGAAATAAATGAATGTGTGTTTATTTTAGACAGATGGAAAACCTAGATACTTGGTGATGGGATTATTGATTTTCCCTTTATGAGACAAACAGACACACCAAGTCATTGCCAAGACATCGTGTCCCTGGTCAAAAGACAGTGTCTTAGTGAATCATTTATTTTGTCCATTTTAATGATTTGGGTGGTTAAATGGTAGAACTGACCTGCTGAACAGAAAATCAGCCAATAGCATCTTCAAAGACCATAAAAGTGAACTGTCATAGATGGTTTGGCTCACTGGTAAAGCAACTAAAGCCCTTTTATGAATGTTCTTAAAGAGAAAGAACCAACCAGGTTATAAACCAGGGTCTTCTTGAATGTGAAGGATAATAATTGTTGCTTTAAGCAAGTCCGTGCATTATTACCAGGTTTTAACAAAGCAAAGCGTATCCTCCCTCTTACTACCTGCCACGAGATTTGTAATTATACAAATGAGATATAGGCCTGAAACACATTGCCATTTTAGCAATGACTACTTGTTTTTCTGTTTGTTTGTTTGTTTGTTTTTTGAGACAGAGTCTCGCTCTGTCGCCCAGGCTGGAGTGCAGTAGCGCGATCTTGGCTCACTGCCAGCTCCACCTCCCAGGTTCACACCATTCTCCTGCCTCAGTCTCCCAAGTAGCTGGGACCACAGGCTCCCACCACCACGCCCTGCTAATTTTTTGTTTTTTTTAGTAGAGACGTGGTTTCACCGTGGTAGCCAGGATGGTCTCGAACTCCTGACCTCGTGATCCGCCCGTCTCGGCCTCCCAAAGTGCTGGGATTACAGGTGTGAGCCACCGCGCCTGGCTGACCACTTGTTTTTTATCCCAATAGAATATTTCAAGAACTTATGGACAATTTAAATGTTAATAGAATTTTAGTTCAATATAATTAATTTTTTTTTAAGTTTCACTTATTTATTCAATAAGTATTTACTGAAGGCCTTCTAGGTATTTCACAGGGGACAAAACCCAGTCTCTACTCTTAAACAGCACTGTTGTTGTTAAATACAGGGTGATAAGCACTGCCATTCAGGAGGTCCTGGGTGCTAAGGGAGCATACAGGAGGGCAAAAGGGACACCTAACCCAGTCTAGTCATTGAGGGAAAAAATTTAGAGGGAAGTGAAGTTTAAGCTAAGAAAATAGACTAAGTGGGAATTAGCTATAAGAAGAGGGTATGTAGAAGACAGTCTGAACAGGGTAACACAAATTGTAAAGGCCCAGAGACTCTTATCTGAGTCCAGAAAGTAAGCAGGTAAGGTTGGATTGTAAAATGAAAATGAACCAGTTAGAGTGGAGAAAGATGAAGCTACTGTGATAAAAAGACTGGGTGATGGAGGGTCTTAGAAACAATGTTAGAGTTTGAACTTTATCCTTAGAGTAGTGAAGGCATTGAAAGATTTTAAGGAAAAATAATTGTATTTTGGAAAGAGCATTCCAGTGGCCAGGTAGAAAAATATCTTCTTAAACTACAGATCAAAATCTATTGGTCAGTTATGAAACCATTGAAATAAATCACAAATAGCTGGGTTTTTACAAAATTAAATACATAGAATAGAAAATATCAGCATATACTGCAAAAGAGTACAGGAAGTATTGTTTCATGAAACTTTTGTTTCAGAAGTGTGTGTGCCCTAGATCTTGATGTGAAATGTATTTCTTCCTGTGGGTCTCAACAAAAATAATAAAATAAAATTTGAAAGTACAGAGAATAGACTAGAGTTGAATACAAAACTCCAGCAGTTCAAAATTGTAACCTGAAAAGAGCAGTCACAGGGAAATACAACGGAATGGAGGAGTTACTCTAGAGGTAGAAAGAATGAACAGGAATTGGTGATGAAGTAAATGTGGTGAAGAGGTAGAGATCAAGGATGACTCCCAGTAGGATCAATAGGTATATGGTGATGATGCCAGTCCCTAGAAACAGGAGCACAGAGAGGGAAGCATGTTTGCTTAAGAAGATAGAGGTTCACTTGCACAAATTGGCTATGGGAAGTATGTAAGTTTCTTATCGCTGCTGTTAAAAATTACCACAAACTTTGTGGCTTAAAACAATACAAGTTTATTATCTTATAGTTCTGGAAGTTCTAAGTCCAAAATGCGTCAACTAGGAATGGACTTTTTTTCTTGACTAAAACCTTTAGCCAGTTCTCAGCTTTTTCCAAATTACAGAGTCAATCAAAGGATCATTCAAGAGAAAGTAAACAGGAATTAAAAAAATATTTTAAGTTATAAAAACTAAATTCTACTCACTATTTTGGCACATAAGTTTATTCCGGATAGTTGGATATCCTGGCATATGCAAAAATGCATTATCTCCTATTTAGTATGAGCACTGTCTGTGTATTTAATTCTACACTGTTCATGTTGCAGATCTGTGAGGTTTAATTATCACATATATTCACACTACTTATCCTATTTAGAAACACGGAGAGATAAAATATATAAAGGTACTTACGTATCTGCCTTCAATTCCCTTTGAAGACTAAGAAAATGTTAAATATAATAAAAATTGCTTCATAGAACTTTGATGTTTAAACAGAACTTAAGCATCATTTATTCTAATCTCTTTATCTTATGGTCGAGAAACCTGAGACTTGCTCCAATGACTCACAGCTAATCAATGGCTGTGACATGAGTAGAAGAGAGAAGGTCTAACTTTTTTTTTCAATTCCCTTTAGTTGTTAACCAGAAATGGGCCTAAACATGGCTCCCTTCAAGTAAATAACAAAAAAAAAAAAAAAAAAAAAAAGGGAAAAAAAAAAAAAAAAAATTTAAATTTAATGAAAATTTTTTTAAAGTTAAGATTTTCTCAGTATAGTTGATTTATTATTTAATGCATATTCAAGTACACTACAGAAAGCTATATGATACGGTTTGGCTCTGTGTCCCCGCTCACATCTTATATTGAATTGTAATCCCCAGGTGTCCAGGGAGGGACCTGGTGGGGGGTGATTGGATTGTGGAGGCGGTTTACCCCATGCTGGTCTTGTGATACTGAGGGAGTTCTCAGGAGATGTGATGGTTTAAAAATGACAGTTTTGGGCCAGGCACGGTGGCTCAAACCTATAATCCCAGCACTTTGGGAGGCCGAGACGGGCGGATCACGAGGTCAGGAGATCGAGAGCATCCTGGCTACCACGGTGAAACCCCGTCTCTACGAAAATAAAATAAAATACAAAACTAGCCGGGTGAGGTGACGGTCGTCTGTAGTCCCAGCTACTCGGGAGGCTGAGGCAGGAGAATGGCGTGAACCCGGGAGGCAAAGCTTGCAGTGAGCTGAGATCCGGCCACTGCACTCCAGCCTGGGCGACAGAGCGAGACTCTGTCTCAAAAAATAAAAAATAAAAAAATAAAAAAATAAAAATGACAGTTTCCCCTGCTCTCTCTCCCTCTCCTGCTACTTTGTGAAGAAGGTGCTTGCTTCCCCTTCACCTTCCACCATAATTCTCAGTGTCCTGAGGTCCCCCTAGCCATGCAGAACTGTGAGCCAATTAAACCTCTTTTCTGTATAAATTACCTAGTCTCAAGCAGTTCTTTATAGCAGTGTGAGAATGGACTAATACACTATAAAATAGTTTACTACATTAATAATATGAATATCTATTATGCTGAAGTTCACAATTCTAATAGTACAAATGTCCTAACTGATTGTACATTTCCAGTCATGCACCTCCCTCCATTGCCACCAGACTATCTAAACTATATGAAACATATAAAATATAAATCTGACCACTTATCCCCTAATTAAAATTCTTCAGTGGACTTCCATTGTCTACACAAGTCAAAGACTAAGCTCCTTTACTTAACCTTGTCCACAGTTTCAGCCTTCTCTCTTGCACTGCCTGTCTCAATCCTTATGCTCCAGCAACAAGGAGCTGGCCATGACTTTCATAGATCTTGTATTTATTGCTCCCGTGCATTTGTTCCCATTCTCCCTTCTGCTTGAGATGTCCTGCACCCCACCCCCCACCACCCACCCTGGCCCATCACAGCCTTACTCCACTCTATAGGCTCTCACTTGAGACTCAGCACTCAGATGACACCTTCAGGAAGCTCTTCCTTACATGTTCCCTGTGTCCTGTCTCCTAGATTAGGTATCCTTTCTCCCTGATTCTGTATTTTTCTCTGCATAATCAATCATTACTTTTAAAGAAGTAATTATAAGACATTGTGTTACGTGTCTACATTACCTAACTTACTGTGGATTCCTTGATAGAAGGGCTATTTTACAGCAAGCATTAGTCCTAATATATTGTAAGAGCCTGGTATGAGCTCAATAAATGTTATTGGAATGATTAAATGATTAATGATTAAGTGAGTTAATCATACAAAGTGTGTAGAAAAGCAGTTGGCATACAGAACAGGAAGAATGCCAAGGAGTAAATGAATAACTCTAAGATCTTCCCCCATTAGTTCTTCTGACTAATGAACGTTGTACTTCAATAGGAGTCAGGTGCTAAGTGGATGATCAGTAGAATGTGCCAGAGGAATTGGGAAAAATTCTGATTCGGAAAACTCTTAAGAAGCATCTTCAAGTGTGGGCATACCTTACCTTGGCTTTGCAAAGAGTTTTAAGAGTGAACTGCAGAAAAATAAAAAAGTCTCACAAAATAGTTTTATGAAAGTTTTTTCCGTATGCAAAGAACGTGACATAGTGTTACGGCTTCAAGGAAGCTCTCCTTCCTAAGTTCTTGGCATTCATCAAATTTTTCTTTAGTCTGTAATGGTTTTGTGCCTGGTATATCTACTAGAGGTCAAACTTCTAAATACAGTATATGTCCTTTCAATAGCATGGAGGGCCTAGAGAAACAATTTTATTTCCTTCTTGGCTGTAGTAAAAATTGCTGTTCTCTGTAGGTGGATTGCATAGCAAATCAATCTCCTATAATAACTTGGGGAGTAGAACTAAAAATTAAACTTTTTAAAGAGAATGCTTTTCTCCTGTCCTATGTCATGCCTCTACTCTTACCAGAAATGGGTGATGATAGCACTGGCAATTCAAAGACTCTATCTAGTTGCACAATGATTTATGTAGGTTGCCATAGGCAACCAGCAACTAAACCCAATTCTTTGTAGTACTGATAGAATTTTTTCTGTTTTATTGTTTTATAGGCATACCTTGGTGATAATTGTAAGTTTGGTTTCAGACCACCTCAGTAAAATGAGTAGTGAGCGAAATTTTTTGACAAAATTTAGTATTCTTTTCTTATAAAATTCTCAGCACTGTAGTAAGAGAAAAAACCTCCTAAACCTAGTAACTGGCATCTATAATAACCCTACAATGAATTCAGTAACACTAAAACACTGAATGCTTTAACTCTAGAATGAGCCACAAGGTACGGATGACTGCCATCAACCACTTGTATTCTATCTTATACTAGAAGTTTTAGTCAGTATTTGATAAGGAAAGAAAAAAATAAAATAAAAGGCGTTCAGTTTGGGGAGAAAGAAGTAAACTGTTTTTATTTACAGATAACATGATAGTCTATGTAGAACTCTAAAGAAATCCACAAAAATACAATAGAACTAATAACTGAGTTTAAAAAGTTTGCAGGATACAAAAGTAATATACAGAAATCAATTGTAGTTCTATATACTAGCAATGAGCAAATGAAAATTGAAATTAAAAATGACATTTACAATAGCAACAAAAACGTAGCATGCCTAGGAATTAAATTAACTAAACGATATTTCAACTATCTGCAACACTGAAACTACAAAACATCTGAGAGAAATAGAATTAATATGTATTAATTCTTTATATATTAAATTATTATATTATTAATCTTTATATATTAAAATAATTAATATATACTGTATTGATTGGTTAGAAGATTCAATATTGTTAAAATGTCAGTTCTCCTACATACCTATCAGAATAGCTAACATTAAAAAACAAAACATAACAAAAACAGTAACAATGCCCAGTTCTGGTACAGAGGTAAAGAAACTGGACCTCTCATACGTTGCTAAGAATGTAAAAATGTCACAGCCTCTCTGAAAAAGAATTTAGTAGAAGTCATTCAAAACTAAACCTGCACATACCATACGACTCAGAAATTACAATCCTGCGACTGAGTGTGACGGCTTATGTCTGTAATTCCAGCACTTCGAGAGGCTGAGGTGGGCAAATCACTTGAGGCCAGGGGTTTGAGACTAGCCTGGTCAACATGGTGAAACCCCATCTCTGTTAGAAATACAAAAATTAGCCAGGCATGGTGGCATGTACCTGTAGTCCCAGCTACTCGGGAGGCTGAGGCAGGAGAATTGCTTTAACCCCGGAGGCAGAGGTTGCAGTCAGTTGAGATTGTGCCACTGTACTCCAGCCTGGACAACAGAGCAAGACTCTGTCTCAACAACAATAACAAAAGAAAGTAAAAGAAAAAGAAATTACAGTCCTGGGCATTTACTTCAGAGAAATAAGTATGTACTTATACATAAAAACCTGTATGTACACAATTGCTCACAGCAATTTTATTTGTAATTACCAAAAACTATAAACAACCAAAATAACCCTCAATAGATGGATGGTTAAACAAACTGTGGTATATCCATACCATGGAATGCTACTCAGCAATGAAGAAGAATGAACAATTGATGCATGCAACAACTTGGATGAATCTCAAAAGCATTATGCTGAGTGTAAAAAGCCAGTCTCAAAGGTTATATATAAATGTTATATATATATCCTTATATAACATAAATCCATATAAATCCATATATAACATAAATGTTATATATAATCCATATATAGCACTCTTAAAAATATTATAGAGATGGAAAACAGATGAGTGGTTGCCAGAGGCCAGGGATGATGAGAGAGGTAGGTGGGTATGAGCATAAAGGAATAGCACAAGGGAGATCTTTGTGGTGATGAGCAGTCTTGTATTTTGTCTGTGATAGTGGTTACACAAACATACGTTTGATAAAAAGACATAGAACTGCATACACACACATTGAATACATAAATACCTTGGAGTAAACAGACTGAAGAGCATCTGTATTTCTTTGTACCATCTTTGCAACTTCCTGTAAACCAATAATTATTTCAAACTAAAATATTAAAAAGGTGTCAATTTTCCCCAAAGTGGTGTGGAGATTCCATAGGATACCATTCAATTCCCAGCAGACATTTTTGCAGAAATTGTCAAGATGATTCCAACATTTATATGAAAATTCAAAGGACCTAGGATAGCCAATACAACTATGAAAAAGATAAAGTTGGAGGACTTATCGTACTACCTGACTTTAAAAATTATTTTAAAGCTATGATAATGAAGACGAAGTAGTGTTGTTGAAATGGTAGGCACATAGATCAATGAAACAGCATCCAGAAGTAAAACCATATATATATAGTCAATTGATTGTGGGTTTGTTGTTGTTGTTGTTGTTGTTGTTGTTGTTGTTTTGAGACGGAGTCTTGCTCTGTCACCCAAGCTGGAGTGCAGTCCAAAATCTCAGCTCACTGCCACCTCCAATTCCTGGGTTCAAGCGATTCTCCTGTCTCAGCCTTCTGAGTAGCTGGGATTACAGATGACCGGCACCATGCAGACCTAATTTTTGCATTTTTTAGAAGAAACGAGTTTCACCATGCTGGCCAGGCTGGTCTCGGACTCCTGACTTCAAGTGATCCACCTGCCTTGGCCTCCCAAAGTACTGGGATTACAGGTGTGAGCCACCATGCCCAGCCATCAATTGATTTTTGACAAAAGGGAAAAGGTAATTCAATGGAGAAAGAATAGTTTTTTCTATAAATTCTGCTGGAATAGCTGGTTATTCCTATGCAAAAAAGTGAACTTAGATTCACATCTTATGGCATATACAAAAATTAACTCAACGTGGATTATATACCTACATGTAAAACTAAAACTATAAATTCCCTATAAGAAGAAAAAGAGAAAAATTATTGTGCCCTTGGGTAAGGCAAGTATTTCTTAGATATTACACCAAAGGCACAAATCATAAAATTTGATGATTTGAACTTGATAAAATGAAAACTATTATTATGTGACAAACACTATTAAGAGAATGAAGACAAGGCATAGTCTGAGAGAAAATATTTGCAAGTAAAATATCTGTTAATGGTCTTGTATTCAGAACATGTAAAGAACTCTCAAAACTCAATTTTTTAAAAAAGGATGGAAAAAAGACTTGAGCAAAATTTTACCACAAAAGATACATGGATAGTAAATAAGCACATGAAATATATTCGATATTATTCATTAGTGGGGAATTGCAAATTAAAACCACAGTGAGATAAGATTGCACATCTATCAGAATGGCTACAATATTAAAAACTGTTCATATCATGTGTTTGCAAGGATGTAGAAGAGCTAGCATGTGGTTGGTGGAAGCATGAAAGGGTACAGCCACTTTGGAAGAAAACTGGCAGTTTTACTCCAAGTTAAACATATACCTACCATATGTTCCAGTCATTTCACTCTCAGGTACTTAGCCAAGAGAAATGAAAACATATATCTGGACAAAAATTTGTACATGAATATGTCCACAGTAGTTTCACTTAACAAACTGAAAATGATCCAGGCGTTTTTCAACAGGTGAGTGAATAAACAAATTGTGGCTTATTCATACATTGGAATACTTTTAGCAATACAAAAGAATGAACGATTGATGCACACATAACATGGAGGAATCTCAAAAGAATTATGCTAAGCACAAGGAGCCAGACAAAATATAGTATATGTGGTATGATTCCATTTATAGAAAAGTCTAGAAAATGCAAATGAATCTGTAGTGACAGAGTAGATCAGTGTTAGCCTGGGAGGTGTGGGGCTGGGGAAGGCTTGGAAGATGGTATTACAAAGGGACTTGAGAAAACTCAGGTGGTTGATGGTTATGTTCATGCTCTCGATGGTTGCAATGGTTTCAGGGGTGTATGTGTAAGTAAAAAATTATAAAATTGTACATTTTAAATATGTACAGTATATTTTATGTTAAGTATGCCTCAATAAAGCTCAAAAAAAAAAAAAAAAAAAAAGTGTGTGATGGCAAATGGACCAAAAAGACTATATAACAACAACAGACCTTGTTTTATAAAGGCAGACGTTGCAAGTGCCACAAAAGGCACCTGCATCTCTCCTATTGCCTCCTGCTTCTCTCCCCTGTGGTGGAGGAAGGGTCTCTCCTTCCCTCCTGTGTTCTGGGTCCCATCCCTTTGACCTTTGAAACTTTGACCTTCAGTCTTCACCCTCCTCCTGTCACCATTCTTTTACTCACCTTTCCTTATTCCCATGGGGACACAAATGTGCTCTTGGTATCTTTCTTTTTTCTTTTCTTTCTTTCTTTCTCTTTCTTTTCTTTTCT
>NW_016804379.1:209518-224479 GCF_001698545.2 Rhinopithecus bieti
TTTGCTTCTCTCCCCTGTGGTGGAGGAAGGGTCTCTCCTTCCCTCCTGTGTTCTGGGTCCCATCCCTTTGACCTTTGAAACTTTGACCTTCAGTCTTCACCCTCCTCCTGTCACCATTCTTTTACTCACCTTTCCTTATTCCCATGGGGACACAAATGTGCTCTTGGTATCTTTCTTTTTTCTTTTCTTTCTTTCTTTCTCTTTCTTTTCTTTTCTTTTCTTTTCTTTTCTTTTCTTTTCTTTTCTTTCTTTCTTTCTTTCTTTCTTTCTTTCTTTCTTTCTTTCTTTCTTTCTTTCTTTCTTTTTTTGACAGAGTCTTTTTCTGTCACCCAGGCTGGAATGCAGTGGCGTGGATCATGGCTTACTGCAGCCTTGACCTCCTGGGCTCAAGCAATCCTCCCACTCCAGCACCTGACCCCAAGTAGCTGGGGCAATAGGGCAATATATATGAGCCACCACACCCTGCTAATTTTTGTATTTTTTTTAGTGACAAGGTTGCACTATGTTGCCAAGGCTGGTCTTGAACTCCTGAGCTCAAGTGATCTACCCACCTCAGCTTGCCAAAGTGCTGGGACTACAGGCATGAGCCACTACACCTGGCCTGTTATCTTTCATTTTAAAACCAAAATAAAACTCTTCTTTATCTAAACATACTCCCCTAGGTCCTGCTCTCTATACACACCCCCTCAACAAATATACACACATACATCCACATACTGAGTTCCCCAAATCTGATTACAACACTTTTTGTAATTTCTCCCAACTTTGTGAATTTGGACATAGCACGTCTGCCACACTATTTATTAAACTAATGAATTGTGATAAAGATGAATATAAAGTAGATATTCTGTTAACACACTGTTGATATGTATTAACAAATAGATCAAATAGATCTAGTTTTGAATTCTGGTTCTGGCAGAATTCAACAGTCACGGTATTAAGTGTGACTGAGTAGGTTATTTAACTCCTTTAAGAGTGTTTGTTACTTGTAGATGCATTTATGATACCCATTTAAAGTATTTCAAGACTTGGTGTGAGAATTAAGTGAAATCATGTTGTTCTGTGTGCCAGCATCCTGCCAAGAAGTCATTAACCAACTGCTGCACTTCTGCCTGCCTGGGCACCAGAAGCTCAATCTTCCTCCACTTTCTCTCTTCCCCTTTCTTCCAATGGGGTTGCTTCTTTTGGCGTGGGATGAGTCAGCGTGGCTCAGCACCTCACACAGAGAGCTTACCTCATCTTCCTTAAACCCGCCAATCCCTCTTCAAGCCCGATAAGCATTGCTAGGCAGCATCATTAGTCCACACCCACAGTGAGAACACTCATTGGCCATGGAGCTTGGGAGCCTGGACTCACTCAGAGCTTTTCAACATTTTCTCATTCTCAGCCCCAGCTCAAGGTCTGTCTCCCTAAAACATTGATTTCTTTAGAGCAATTTAATATTTCCACACTTACAATAAAACTACCTTCCCTGCAGTCAATCAATATAATGGTAAAATGAAATACAAATAAACAAAAATAAAATCCTACTCCTATGGCATTTATCTGTACTTTGCAATAGGGCTACTACCTAGGTATTCTCTCGTATTAGGCTGATTTGTTTTGTGTGTACGTTTTCCCCCTGGCTGAGTAATCCTCAAGAATTAAAACAGTTTTCTAAAATTAAATCAAGTACATAATATAGTGCTCAATTTATATCTGTTCCATGGATTTTGATGATATCAACTGGCAAGTGATAGACACCCAAACTGCTTAGTATTCTTCTCCCACCTCCACATCAGTAAGATTTCTTTATTCACATATTTATTCTCTCTTTGGAATTACTTTCCTTTTCACTTTGATTCCAGAAGGAAGATGCCCAACCCAGACCCCACCTCCTCCATAAGACTTTCTCTTATTGCTTCTGATGAAGTTATTCTCTCCCTACTATGACCTTCCATGGTACTGGAGTGCGATTCGAAAGATCTATATGCCAATTGCTATCTGTGAGAATGTAAGCAAGATATTTACTCTCTCTGAATCTTGGTTTTCCATAATTCTAAAATGAAGATAATAACACCTATCTCACAGGGCCATTGTGAGGATCAAATGAGGTAATGTGTATGGAAGTTCTTTGTAAACTAAACTGAGATAAGTAAATGAAAGGGATGATTATCTCTATTTTAGCTTTTATCTAGTCTGCCTTGCATTGTAGTTACTTGTCAGTGGATCTGTCTCTTGAATTGGCTTGAGAAATCCTGGGAGAGGAAGAATGTTTTAGTCATCTCTGTAACTTCCACTGTGCCTTGCACACATAGGTGCACATTAGAACCTGTTGAATTGAATGCATTGGAACCAAGTCCTTCTTCCTCCAGAGAAGTAAATGTCTATCACAGCATTGGCAATTCTATGGACAGCTAAAGAAATCCAAACACATTTGCTTTCTTTTTTTAATGCACCAGAAGATGATTTTCAAAGAAGAAAGGGGAAATCATTTCCTCTGATATGTGCCACATGCTCAAAGCCTGCAGAGCCAGTAACCAACATAATTCATCAAATGAGATTACAGGAATTCAGGAAACAGCAAGTCCTAATTAAGCCAAAACAACAATCCACACCAGATGCACACTCTATTTTCAAGCTATGATCTTGTATTTTATTATCCCACAGAGTTCTGGAGTCAGGACTTGTAGCAGAGGGACTGAGCTGGAAGCCAAAATAGGATGGCAGTCTAGTTCTTGTGGAGGAGTCTAAGCTGGAATATCAGATGTTTGTATTCAAAGTCAGGAACATCTTCAAACCAGGGAGGGGGTAGTGCTCTTGAATGACCAACTGCTGACTTCCTGGATTCAAACAGGGAAAAATGATGTTGAGAATTCTAAGCATTCTCTTTCTGTATAATTTCTTCAGGAGTTTTTATCTACCCCTCCTGGTAGAGTTGGGCCCTTTCTCTCTGTGTTCCCATCATTCTGTGCCCATCTCTTCTTAGCCTGTAACACACTGGGAACAAAAATGGTCACTTGGTCCATGTCGGGTCAACCAGTCATTCTTTCTTATCAGGCTTTGAACATAGAGACTGAATTAGTCACATGGTGTTAAGATTGAAATCTCTACAGTCCCTCCAAGAGGAAATGTTGACTATACCACTGGGTGTGACTTGAGAGGTCTGAAAGAGAGCTGCGGGCTGAAAATACACATTTGTAAGTCGTCACCATGTTGATGGCTAGCCATGTGGATGACATCTCCTAGGGTAAAACAGTATTAGGAGAAGAGAAAAGAGGAGACAGACAGGACAAGAGGAGGGAAGAGAGCTCAGGTTTCAGATGTACCACTTATTTATTTGGTGATGGAAAGACCTTTGATCATCTTGAGTAACTGTTTTAGTTTTTGTAAAAAAACGTATTTATTTATTCATTCATTTAGTTGACAATTTTTAAAATGCTTATTATAAGCCAGATACTGTGCAAGATGTTGGTGATACAGTGGTAAATATAACATACAGTGATATATCATATAACATACAGTGGTATAACATACATAGTGGTAAATATAACATACAGTGGTAAATATAACATAGGCTTTCTCTCTCTCTCTCTCTCTGTTTATATATATATAGCACATCTTTATGATACGTAAATATATTTACATATAAGTATATAAATTTATATATCAAATATATATTTACATAAATGTATATTAAATATATGTTTATATATTACATATATAATAAAGATGTGCACGATATTGGGAACACAGTGGTAAATTGTGGGCACTGCATTTTAGCAATACAATTCTTGTTGCAGTCTGATTGACAACATAGGGCAAGTGACCATTCTTGTTCCCAGTGTATTATGGGCTAAGAAGAGATGAGCAGAGAAGGATGGGAACACAATATATTGACATATCTCTTTATCTCTTGCTCTTTCCAGGGAGAGGTATGTGTGTGTGTGTGTGTGTGTGTGTGTGTGTGTGTGTGTGTGTGTGTTATGGGCTAAGCAGGGATGAGCACAGAACGGTGGGAACACAATATATCGACCTCTCTCTCTCTCTTCAGGGAGAGAGAGAGAGAGAGACAGAGAAAGAGAGAGAGAGAGAGAGAGAGTGTGTGTGTGTGTGTGTGTGTGTGTGTGTGTGTGTGTGTGTGATAAAGATAGAGGAATGCTATGATAGGGTGTGACCAGGACAGCTGACAGAGACATGTGATTGCCTAATGCATCCTCATTTACATTAGGTATATCTCCTAATGCTATCCCTCCCCCACGACAGGCCCTGGTGTGTGATCCTTCCTGTGTCCAAGTGATCTCATTGTTCAATTCCCACCTATGAGTGAGAACATGCAGTGTTTGGTTTTCTGTTCTTGCAATAGTTTGCTGAGAATGATGGTTTCCAGCTACATCCATGTCTCTACAAAGGACATGAATTCATCCTTTTTTATGGCTGCATAGTATTCCATGGTGTATATGTGCCACATTTTCTTAATCCAGTCTATCGTTGACGGACATTTGGGTTGGTTCCAAGTCTTTGCTATTGTGAATAGTGCCACAATAAACATACATGTGCATGTGTCTTTATAGCAACATGATTTATAATCCTTTGGGTATATACCCAGTAATGGGATGGCTGGGTCAAATGGTATTTCTAGTTCTAGGTCCTTTGAACTAGTTTACAGTTCCACCAACAGTGTAGAAGTGTCCCTATTTCTCCACATCCTCTCCAGCACCTGTTGTTTCCTGACTTTTTAATAACCGCCATTCTAACTGGTGTGAGATGGTATCTCATTGTGGTTTCGATTTGCAATAACTTTGGTGCCCTACCTTTGTCTCCTGAGTCATCTCTTATGCCCGTCTGTTGCTGACTATATTAGAATGATATTGATTGGATAATGTGACCTATTAGAAGGTCATGAGGTGCCCTCAATTCTGTCACTTTTTTCTTAAGTCTCCCAGTAGCATTTAATTTTAGACCAATGTTTGAGTTGTAGTTCTATGTATTTAGCTAGAGAAGAAAGGTTTTGCTTAAGGATCATTGAAGTTAATATCGATGCAGAGAAGTCTTAATGGAAGAGTTAATATCTTAACTGGATTTTGAAAGTTGATGAGAATTTGTTAGTAGGAGTAAAGGATAAAGGACATGCTGGGCAGAGGAAGCCGCATGTATAAAATTTTGGAAGAAGAAAACATACCAAGTTTATTTTAAAAGCAACATTTTAATGCTGGAGAAGCCTGGCAGCAGATGTGACTGGAAAGAGGGAGCTCAAATGTTGAAGACCCTTTTATGCCACACTAAGGAATTTGCACTTTATTCTATCAACAATGAACAACTACTAAAAAGTTTAATTAGGGAAGAGATATGATTAGACTTATGGTTTAGCAAGATATTTCTCTCCAAAATGAAGATTTTGGGTGACTTTTTTTATGTTGGTGGATAAAATAGTGGCACTACTAACCAACATTTTGTAGGAAGAAGGAAGAACAGGTTTGGAGAGGAAGATAATGAGCTACCTCAGGACATGCGGAATTAAGATGTTTTTGGAACATCCAGGTGGAGGTCTTTGCTTACCACTGGACCATAGAAGAGGAATACAACCTTTAAACATTGTATAATTGTCCACTTTCCCTAAGCTCCTCCAACAATACCAATTGTTTATATTTAGAATGATTAAATAATAATTTAATAAATTATTTGATTAAATTAAATAACTTGCAATTTAATATGATAAATCAATGATTTAGAATTTAAAATTTAAAACTGTAAAAGTGCTTTGTTTATAAAGTTTAATAATAATAGCCCCTTTGGTTATTCTTTTTCTGGTTTTGAATTTATCATCCAAAAAAAGTTCAAGTAAATTAGCTAGCCAAGATTTTCCTGGACAGAAAACAGACTTACTTTCTCAGGAGATTATGCTTGCTTAAGTGTTCAAAATCTTCCTCGTTTATCAGAGATTCCATGTCCTTGCTCAATATGAAAGTGAGACAAGTATTCAGTCTCTTGCTGGAAAACGCTCCACAGATGGGAGCTACGTTGACGATCTTCTGCTCTAGTAGCCACTGGTGATGAATATTGGAGAGTAGCCATAGTTTTGCAGTGTCACCTTTGAATTCCTTCAAAATTCTTAGGTGAATTCCATTCAGAGTGAGTAATTTTATTTACATTAGTTTGACAATTTGATTTAGAAAATTCTGTTTGTTTCCAATTTCTTTCTAAGTAAAAACCAAGTGTTACGTAGACTATCTTTCTTTTTCACTTGGAATAAACACTATTTTGTGGATGGACTGTAATAGCTGGCATCCCATTAAGCTGTGCTCCATAGAACATGGAAACATGAATACAGTATTTGAACCTTAACTCTATTGCAGTAAGTCCCTAGATTAACTGCTGGCTGATACGTTGCCTGGAAATGAAGAAAATCATCAAATAACCATCAGATAAGGTGACCAAGACAGTCAGACTGGAAAATGGGTAGCTCATCTTTTTTAGTAGCTCATCTAAATGACTAAACTGAATCTAATACTACAAAATCTTTTTTCAGTTAAAAGCTTAAAGGATGCCTGAAACCTACTTATTTAAAGGTCTTTATTTATTGTACTTGATGTAGAACTAATTTAGTGTTAAGTTTCAGATTATGCTTAGAAAGAGACATGTGAGGTCTTATATGTATGCAAACTTCATTCATTCTTTCATTCATTCATTTTATTTATTTGTCATAAATTTTATGCTATGATGTGTCATGTCCCATGTCCATGTTATGCATGCAGATAGTAAAGACAAACATGATCCTGTCTCTCAAGAAACTTAAAATAAATTGAAGGTTATGATACATAACATTAAGTGTCATGTTAAAATTGCTACAGATGTGAATATTAAGAAAGTATATTGCTAAGGAACAACAGAGAAAGTCAAAATCATACTGAAGGATTAGGAAAGGTTTCCTGGAGAAAGTAATCACTACACAGATTTTTATCGAATGGGTAGGAGATAGCTTCATTAACAAGGTAAGAGAGGAAATTCCAGCACGGGGAGCATTACAAACAAGGCTGATGACATAAACATGCAGAAGTTTCCAAACAACTTGCCTGGAGGGTATGTGGATGTCATAGGCGGGATGGGGTGAATTTTTGGAAGATAAAGCTATAAAGAGAGATTGGGATCAGAATATGAAGAAGCATTTAAATTTTATCCCCAAGCCATTTCCTTTGGAATTCCTCTCTGGCCCCTGTGATTGTGTCAAACCTTCTTGTAAGTGTTTATTGCACAATGAACCTTTTTTGGTGGAACTTATCCAGATGCTATTGGCGTTTACCTAAATAATTGATTACTTGATTCATGTCTTTTTTCTTCACCAGATTTGAGTCCTCTGTACTCCTGCTTTTTCACCTTACAAATCTTGGTATATAACATCCCCTTTGCTGTAAGCTTCATGAGGACAGAGACTCTGTTTCATTAACTTTGTATCCCAGAATTTATTACAGTGCCTAGAACATGGTGAATATTCAGTAAGTGTTGACTGACTGACTGAATGTATAAATGAATGCCAGACATGGAAGCCATTGAAAGTCTTTATGAAGTGAATGATTTGCTAGATTACATCTACATCTGGAAAAATCCTGCTGGGCATGGCCTTGAGTGATAAATTGGGAGAGAGTCAGATCAGAGGCAAGGAGAACAGGTGGAAATAGTGCCACTGAGAATTAATAAGAGTCTAAATCAAGTAATGTCAGAGAGAGTAACAGAAGAAAACAAATTTATTAAGGAAAAAATAGATTTATAGATACTATAAAACTTGATATCTATAGCTTGGTATTTAACTGGATGAGGGGAACATATGACATTGAGATATTTAGGATGACTATTGCAGATTGAGTTCCCCAGGAAACAGACTCTGAGGCATAGATTAGTATGCAGGGGGTTTATGAGGGAGTGCTCCTGGAATTAACACCCGTGGATTGGAAGGGAAGCTAAGAAAAGAGAAGGAAAAGAAAGGAAGGGAAAGAAAGAGAGGGGAGGGGAAAAGAAGGAGACTCATTAATGTGGAAATAATAGCTGAAGTGAAAAGAGACAGGCAGAGAAAATTGGATTTGAGAGAAAGGAAGGAAAATCACAATGAAATGATGTTCTCAGAAGTCAAAGAAAGATAGAACTTCAGGCAGGAGGAAGCAAGTGACTATGCCTCAACGAAGTAAGATAAGAACCCCAAATTGTATGCTGAATATAGCAAAACTTGCTGACTTCTTCCAAAATGCATCATGGAATGAAAGGAGGAGGGGTAGGAGCTTGACTGTAGTGTGTTAAAGCTTGTATGTAGTGAGAGGCATTGCTGTGTGAAAATAGGGTGGATTACTCTTGGGACACTTGTCTGTGAAGGGATGTGGAGTCATAGGATGGTAGCTATAAAAGGACATGGTGGTCAAAGAAAGTTTTTTTTTTTTTTTAATTATTCCTTTTTTAAGATTGGGAAGATATGAAATGTTTTCATTCCAAAAGAAAAATATCCATTGAAGAGTTTGAGGACATAGAAGCAGCAAATGGGAAAGCATGGGAGATAGGAAAGCATGGTAGCCAAACCACGGGAAGTGGTCTGACATGTTAGGCATGAAACTCCTTCCACAGGATGGAAAGGAATAAAGAAAGCAATGGGCACGTGTGTGGGATTGTGAATTTATTGCCTCAGTTTTCTCACTAAAGGGTATAGGCAGAAATGTCAAATAGATCTGGAACCCCAGCAGCTAGTACTGTGCCTGACATTTATAAACACTAAATAAAGATCTATCAAGTGAATATGAGAAAGAAGAACTTGCTCTCAGCAACTCTGAAAAACTTCAACCTTTTCTTAAGATCCGCACCCCACTACCTCCTTGACATTTCTGCCTGCACCACAGGCCAGTTTCATGGGTATAAAACGTGCATTCACACAGGAACCTCTCCTTGAAACAGGTGGAATATGATTGGCTTAATGTCCGCTCTCACTTTCTTGAAACTCTTAATCATTTTAGAGCATATGGTCCCACATTTTTATTTCATACTGGGTCCTGCAATTTATGTAGCTGGTCCTTCTGCCACCACAGAAGCTATATCTGTTAAGAAACACAGATATTAAAAAATAAAAAAAGTGAAAGAAAAGCATGATGTTCAATGGATTTTAAAAGAAAAATGAATAAACAAGCAAAAACAATAAAATGAGTGTTTCAAGTGAAGAGGTACAGAGATCTGTGAGACACAGCAGGAAACCCTAACCTGGTACAAGAATGAGAAGGTCAACTCCAGGTGGAGGTGTGAAGAGTTGGTAGATGTTAATAAGGAAAGGTGAAAATGAGAATATTCCCTGCAGAAGGAGAGCAAGTGGGAACATCCAGAGGCTCGAGACAGCCTTTTCTTTCAAGTTCACTATGTTTGGATAAGAGAGAGCCAAGGGAAAAGAAAAGAGACGGGGTAGAAAGATGGGTGGGAGTACAATCATAGATACCACTGTCAAACACTTAAAAAAATTTGAAGCTCTATTCTATTAGGTTCTATATTGCTTCATACAAGCTAATTAACTTTAGGAAAGAATTTGAGAAGTAGTTTTGGATGTTTTAGAAAGAACACACTGGATGCTGTATCGAGTGAACAGAGGAACATCAGTATGGCAAGATGGTAAGTGTGGAGATCAGTTGTTAGGCTCTTGCCTTAGTACAGGGAATGGGAGATATGGACCCACCAGGATGTGGCAGTGAGAATAGTGACAAGTGGCTAGACTTCAGATGATGTTATCTCTTCTGAGAGAGGGTCCATGTTTACTTCTGCCAAGAAGTTAAACTGCCAAGCAGTTAATTCAATCCTGAGTTGAAGTGACTTGAAGGTATATTTCAATCTTTGTGAAATCTGATCTGGCCTAGCCCTGCAGAAGTCCAGCTAAAATTCTGGAGTATATTTATCAGAGCCCCTCCTTCTAGGTGGACTCTGAACTCTAGCTGCTTCTTAGTCTCTCCGCTATTGCTTTAGAATTGGCAGATGCCAGCAGGGAAAAGAGGCATTTGGTATTGGACTCACCTCTCAGGGATCCCTTATTTCCAGGATCTTAGCCTATCAAGTCCTTTATTGTTCTCCAAAGCCTGTAAACAGACTTTTTAAAAAATGCATTTTGTCAAGATTTTCTACTAGTGCTTGATGGGAGGATTGGCCCAATAAGCTGTTATACCACAGCTGGAAATGGAAGTATCAAAGTTGACTTTCTGGAATCAAAGATGTACCCATACAAGAGAGAGAAGAGGAAAAGCACCTAAGAAAGTATAAGGCATGAATCAAGACACACTTTATGATGGCTATTTTTAATATACCAAGAACAAAGCATACATCCGTTTGAGGGATTCATTATCCATGGATAAGTACAAGGAAAAAGAAAAAGGGAGCACGTTTGTAGGAGCAATGCTTAGGAGAATCCATGGGGATATACTCAAGTGCATAGAAGGAGGGAATAAGGTTATTCCTAAGAGTGGTCACATTCTACAAGAAGAGAGGGGAAGGAAGAAAATATTAGCAAAGGTACAGAGAAATGAAATTTGGAGATGAACGGAGCTGAGGGAACTTACATTTGGCTTCGACTTTCTGCTTGAAGTAGGAGGCAAGATAGTTTGAGGAAATAGGAAAGGAAATAGGACACAGGACAAGGAAACTGTAAACCCAATGCTAAGAACTTCTAAAAAGGAAGATAGAGACTCCTGGAGGTGTAGAGATACATCATAGAGAAAAGGACTATGTATTGGAAGTCCATTCTGGGTGTGTCAAAACAAAAAATTCAGGTGAACAATGATTAAGAAACAGCAGTGTGATAAAGTCACTTCTAACACTTCCTCCTGGTCTGGGAGAGGAAGACACTGAGAAAAGGATCCACTGGGTGGAGATGAGAGGGCAGTTCTGTCAAGTTCTGTCATCAGGGGAAAGTCATGTTTAATTTAGTAGAACAAGGTTGAAAATGTGTATGAAAAAAATAGCGAGGACTGACTTCCACTTTCAGCCATAAGAAGTAAGAAAATGTGACCCATGACTAGAAAAAACATCGATGAATTGAAAGATACCCAGAAATAACAGAGATGATGAACTTAATGAACATTGAAATTGTTTCTGTAAGTATATTCCATATGCCCAAGAATGTAAAGAAAAATGCAAACATAGTGAGGAAATAGATAGAAAATACAAAAGAGACATAATGGAGCTTTAGAGATAACAAAGACAATATTCAAAATGAGAATGTATCTGAATGGGATTTAGAGTGGATTTGACACTGAACAGATAGAACAACTATTCAAAATCAATCACACGGAGGAAAAAGAATCTGAAAAAAGGTGAGTAGAAGGGTTCCAGAGGCACGGACACAGTATCTACTTGGAAGCCTTCAGGAAGCATGAACTCTGAGCAAACTTCAGCTTGACAGGGCAGAGATGGAAGCCAAGGAGAAGAGAGTGTGAAGAGCTTGGTTCCTAGGGGATATAGTGGATTGTGGCCATGCATTTATTTATTTTAAAAATGTTGCCCAAAGCAAACTAATATTCCTTGGGTGTTGTCTATGTGCCATACTTTGTTCTAGCCCCAGTAGATAAAAAGATGCACATGGCACTATTTATAGTTCATATGGGGAGGCAAGCAAGGAAACAGGCAGCTGCAGGAAGGATACTATGGAACATGATGAACATAAGGAAATTAAAGGAGGTGCTCACTTTCAAGGTCATGCAAGTCAGCCTGTCCCTGAGAAGGAATGCCTCCTTACATCTTGCATCCTCGCTGCCTCTCTCTGTTTCTTTTTTATAAATTTTACTTGCTGATTTATGAAATAGGGGCCTCACTAGTCCCTAGCCTCTCTCCTGGGTAGGACAAATTAATGATGGTAGAAAGAAGTACTGGATTTAGGACTAAACTACCCAAGGTTTCTACTGTCATTCAAATGTCATTGCCTGCATCACAGCATCTAGTGTTTGAGGGAGCCTGGGCCTCTGGTTTCTTGAGAACTGCTCATCTTTGAGTCCTCACTTCAAGAGACGGTCTCTAACCGATACCACTAACTAAAAAGCAAAACAAAGACAAATAAAAAGGTGGATTTAGTTCACAATGTCCTCCTTTGCATTCACCATGTCCTTTACATCTTTCTGTATTCTCACCAACAATACTTTATTGCATGGGTCTGTCTTTCTTACTAGACTTTGGACACTGTGAAGACCAGGACTGTCTTATTCATTGCTTTTTTTGGTAAAGCATTTTTCTTATTGCAGTAAAATATATGGAACATAAACTTTTCTTATTTTTAATTGACAAATAATAATTGTATATATTCACGGGGTACACAGTGATGTTTTGATGTGTATAATGTACATTGATCAGATCAAGGTAATTAGCATGGCCATCATCTCAAACATTTGTCATTTCTCTGTGTTGGGAGCATTCAATATCTTCCTTCTTGCTATTCAAAACCTTATAATATATTGTTGTTAATTGTAGTCATCCTATAGTGGTATAGCACACTAGAACCTATTCCTCCTATGTGGCTGTAACTTTGTATCCTTTAACACATTTCTCCCTAACTCCCCCTTCCGCCTACCCTTCCCAGCCTCTAGTATCCTGCGTTCTACTTTTTATTTCCATGATTAACTTCTTTTAGCTTTCACATATGAAAGAACATGAGGAGTTTAACTTTCTATACCTGTCTTATTTCACTTAACATAATGTCATCCAGTTATATCCATATTGCCATGAATGGATTTTATTCCTTTTTGTGGCAGAATGGTTTTTCACTGTGTATATATGCCACATTTGCTTTATCCATTCATTTGTTGTTGGACACCTAGGCTGGTTCCATATCTTGGCTATTATGAATAGTGCTGCAATAAACATGGGAGTGCAGATGTTTCTTTGATATAATAATTTCCTGTTCTTTGAATAAATTCCCAGTAGTGAGATTGTTGAATGACATGGCCATTCTAGTTGTAATTTTTTTTGAAGAACCTTCATATTATTCTCCATAGTGCCCACTTTAAAATATACTATTCAGTGTTATTAATTACAATCACAATATCGTTCATTCATCACCATTATCTATTTCCAAAGTGTCTTACTCAACTGTTGTATCCTTATAACAGTGTATATCACAAGTGTTCTTTTAATCAATATTTATTGAATGAATTTCAGCATTCATACATGAATTAATCCAACAGTCTAGACACTGACTATAAATACAAAGCAATTAAGATTTTCTTTGCTGCTATGCAAACAAGGAAAGAGAATAGAGGCTGTAAAATTGAAATGAGATGTAGATAGTAGGGGTGGCTACGTCAAAGGAAATAGCTTTAGAAAGAGAAGCTGTGCTAATGAGGAATCATAAGGCATGGTTTTGGTGAAGAAGCCACATGACAGAACTCAATGAGTTCCACAAGTGGGTGACAGAGTCCCGTCCCAATAGGCAGCTTTCAATGGAGGCAGGCCTGACGACCCTTTGCAGATGAGTTTGACTCGTGAGGTGTCCAAGAAATACTCAAAATATTTTTGACATTTAATAAGCCTTTTTTTCCTCCTCCTAAGAGGAGGGCAGGCTGGTCCTATTACTATTTTTGGGTGTAGAAAATAAATGGACAGTAATAACTCCTCTTTGTGCTTCATTCACATGCAATCATCAGGGCAGCAGGCATAGAATGAAGGTCAGTGTTGACTGGAAGTCACAGTGAGAGGACAGTTCTATAGGTTGAAATGGGAGAAGAGGCAGAATAACAACCAGAAATTGTAGGTCATGTGGAAAAATCAACAAAGGTTGCTTTTATTCTGGTGATATTTTCCAATTATGTTAAGCACACTGTCTAACTTGCTAACATCCCCCTTGCTTCCCACTGCACTATAAGGAACTAATTATCTGACTATGCGGTCAACCAGGAGACCTGGTGTGGCCCAGCCCAGAGGCTGAGGAAAAACGGCCCGCAAACCATTCCTTACAATGGATTACATTAGAAAGGGTCAGAAGATACAGTCGTAAGGCCCTTCTCAGCCACCTACTGGTTCTATGACTTTTTGGGGATTCATATGTTTATATTCATGGAGATTTATATCACCCTTATAGTAATTATTATAAAACAAGCTTAATACGTTATTGTCTAGTTTTTTCTCCTCCTTTAAATAACTGCTTGGTCCACTCCTGACCTAAACAAACCAATCTAAAAAGAGCTTACAACATCCCCCTCAGTGGGTACGAGTGTGAATATTTTGTATAGGAAATAGATTCATGGTTAACTTTAGCCCACATGAAAGCTCTTCCCACTGTTGGAAGAGAAAAACAGATTTTCACTCAATGTCTTCTCAATTGCTAGGTTCTCTTCTTCATGGGAAAACACCCCACAATTATGGTAGTTGCTGCCAAGAGAATAATGGTAACTAAGAGAAAAGAAACCGTTATTATGGAGTTTGTCCAGAAATCCATCTCTATTATGTAACAGCAAATGATACAATTGATTCCCTCAAACTTGGGTCAGGAGACTTTTTTGGTAAAATGCAGCCAATCCACAGATTCTTTCTCCTTGTGTATTTCCCTACACCTGTTCCAAACTAATCTGCATACCTGTATACTTAAGAGAACCTGGATCAGGATCCAGAATCCCCCAAAATGTTTTATTTTATTTTATTTTATTTTATTTTATTTTATTTTTATTATACTTTAAGTTCTAGGGTACATGTGCATAACATGCAGGTTTGTTACATATGTATACTTGTGCCATGTTGGTGTGCTGCACCCATCAACTCGTCAGCATCCATCAATTCGTCATTTATATCAGTTATAACTCCCAATGCAATCCCTCCCCCCTCCCCCCTCCCCATGATAGGCCCCGATGTGTGATGTTCCCCTTCCCGAGTCCAAGTGATCTCATTGTTCAGTTCCCACCTATGAGTGAGAACATGCGGTGTTTGGTTTTCTGTTCTTGTGATAGTTTGCTAAGAATGATGGTTTCCAGCTGCATCCATGTCCCTACAAAGGAC
>NW_016804379.1:228163-262291 GCF_001698545.2 Rhinopithecus bieti
TTCCTTGAGCTGCTGTGAGCTCCACCCAGTTCGAGCTTCCCAGCGGCTTTGTTTACCTACTTAAGCCTCAGCAATGGCGGGCGCCCCTCCCCCAGTCTCGCTGCTGCCGTTTCGGTTAGATTGCAGACTGCTGTGCTACCAATGAAGGAGGCTCCGTGGCCGTGGCACCCTCCTGGCCAGGTGTGGGTATAATCTCCTGGTGTGCTCGTTTGCTTAAAGCGCAGTATTGGGGTGGGAATTACCCGATTTTCCAGGTGTTGTGTGTCTCAGTTCCCCTGGCTAGGAAAAGGGATTCCCTTCCCCTTGCGCTTCCCAGGTGAGGCAATGCCTCGCCCTGCTTCAGCTCTCGCTGGTCGGGCTGCAGCAGCTGACCAGCACCAATTGTCCAGCACTCCCCAGTGAGATGACCCCAGTACCTCAGTTGAAAATGCGGAAATCACCGGTCTTCTGTGTCGCTCGCGCTGGGAGTTGGAGACTGGAGCTGTTCCTATTCGGCCATCTTGCTCCACCCCCCAAAATGTTAAATAATATATTATATGTACACACATATATATAGCTTAAATATATGTAGTTATATATTTAAATATATATATCAGCTTAAATATATATAGAGAGAGCTATTATGTATATAGAGAGAGACACCCATATATATATATGTACGTATATATATATTAGCATAAGGTTACTCAAAGTATATTTAATCCAAATGTTATTTATAAATTTAAAATCCAGTGTCTATAGGCATTTGAAAATGCGCTATAAACATACACAAAGGCAATTTATACTTCATCTAGTACTATATGGTTTTAATCCCTAAAATGATCCTCAAGAGGAAGACCCAGGGACACTCAAAGCAAGATTGGCTTAGGGTCAGGGTTTATGTTAGGTACACATTGGTGGAGAGTTCATGGATCTTCCTTTGAAATTCTGCCTTTATCTCCTTTTAAAAAGTCAACTAATTTGTTATTACTCATGAAAACTTTTCTACAGATTATTTTTTCACAGAAAAATAGAATGGTGGGACCTGAGAAAGAGAAAGAAAAAAGAGAGAGTGGAAAGTTACCAAGAGCAGGAATTTTTGGAAGGCAGAGGATGAGAAAGGTGTGGGCCAGGGCAGGGCAGGTAAGTGGTGACACTAAGGAGGAATTGGCAGCTTGGGTGCACAATAAAGTTTAATGGGAAGGGTTTCCCAAATAAATTTCACTGCAGGGTCTGGTCCAAGACCAGCTCTGGCTCTCATCACCTTTTCTCTAGCATGCTTTCACTCTGCAGCCCTCTGCTCCCAGCCCCCTACACTAGTTTCTCTCTTGAGCTTTATCTGCTCAGTGATGACCTCTGATCTGTTCTGCCAATAGTTATCCCAGACTCTTTCTGTCTCTCTGCAGAGAGAAGGTGTGGGTGGACAAAGTGAAGCAGAGCCCTGACCTCAGACCAGCTGGCTGAGCTGTCTTGGCTTGCATTTGCTATTCCAGCATTTGTGGAGTTTGAAAGCTGCATGCTTGGAGTGTGGAGAGCTGAATCTTGCACCACAGTCTCCCTGTGGGCTCTGGAGTGAGCGCTTTTAGCAGCTAGGGAAGGTGGACACAGAAAGGGAGGGGAAGAAGAGGAGTAAAGAGTATTTGTGTAGTGTGATCTGAGGGACAGTCAATAGCTCTCTCTCCTCACAATCATAAATGAAAAGTATCATTCCCAAGAGGCACCATGGTGTTAAAAATGCAACTATTAGAAATACACTCAGTTCAGTAAAGCATTGCTCTCTCCCCTTGATTCTTATCTTCCCTTTTCAATATAAATATCCTCAGGAAGGATCATAACTGAGTCACTGATACTTTAGCATACATAATCAGAAAACATTCTTCAGTACCAGGAGAATTTAGATGATCACTGTAGCTACTGGGTTGAGATGCTTTTGGGAAGAAATTGATGAAGGAGGATAAGAAGAAAAGCACAGCACAGAAAAGGCAGAAAGGGATGTCAAGACAGTCTTCACTGACTTAGCAGGACCTCCAGGCCCACCCCAAAGTCACGCTACAAAGATCTCTTCCTCTCATCTTCAGTGGCACATGTTATGGGGCCATTCAATCTCAGTAAGTGGGTGCATGAATGTCTGTTTAGTAAGTATTCTGTATTCTAATATATACTAACTATGTAGTAAGTATGCTAGAAATCTGTCTTGTTACAAATATGATTTTACCTGCGATCCTGTGGAGGGGTGATCAGAGAAAATAAGAGTTTAGAAAGTACCTTTCATCTCACTCCCGAAACTACTACAAACTACTAATTTTCTTCTCTAGGTATCGAACTGATACATTTTATTTCTCCCAGAAAAGATTAAAATTGTATCCACAGAGGCAACCTCAAAACAGAGTTAATTGTTGTTCTGGAAGCAGGTTGGTACATTTTTTAAGATTGTAGGACAAAGTCAAGTATGAAGTTTCTCCTGGTCTATTCCAAGATACAAAATATGAATCAATTTTGGAACAATCCACTTGCCTGCAGCCACAGACAGAAAATAATCTTTCCATAGAAAATGAAGGGGGAAGGTGCGTAGAACTTGGGTGATGCAGCAGAAGAAACAGAAAGCCTGTGAGTATGGGCAGGGGCATTCCAGAGTCACCAGAAGTGGAACATGCAGTTCTCCCTGCTGATTGCTTATTAGTTTCACCCAAGATTCATTCTCGCTCTGACACCTTCAGGAAATTCATAGATCAATCTATTCTTTTTTTAATTTGATGCTGCCATAAAAGCACTGTATGGTACTACAAAGGGACAAACAGCTTCCTCCATAATATCCTTGCAAAAAAGAGAGCTCCAAAGGAATCCTTGAGGGACCCAGGTGACCTAGTCTGTGTTCATTTCTACTCCACATTCAAGTCACATAGCTCTGGCATCCTTATGGATGACTATTTTGTTTAGAAATAAAACCCTGTGCTCTGAAATTTCTTAACTCTGAAAATAGTGACATGATCGTTTCCCAAAACCTCTTGAGCCTGTAATCCATCAGTTATACTTGCAGGCTTGGACTTACATAATTTGAAGGAGAGTGGGTCTTTCCCAAATATGTTACTGAAATGGAAATCCCACAAATGAGAATAGATTCTAATTCATGTCTTCTCAAGTCATAATTTAGACTGGGAATGGGCACTTTTTCTGTAATGAGCCACACAGTAAATATTTTAGGTTTTGCAGGCCAAATGGTCTCTGTTGCAAGTACTCAACTTTGCCCTTGTACCGTGAAAGCAGTCACAGATAGTGCGTAAACAGATGGGTGTGCCTATGTTCTAAAAAGCCTTTATGAAAGCAAGTAACAAGCAGGATTTTCCCAGGCCATTGCTGAGCCCTGCTCCAGATCACTCTTTGCAACACCCACTTTCTTTTATTTTTCTGTGCTACCTATTGCCACTATCTGAGAGTTCTGAAAGTTTGTAAATTTACCTCAATTGTCTATGCATTGGTGTGATTTTCTCAAAATTGCAGTATTAACTTGTGCTTTTCAATTTCTTTTATCATATCTTTATAGATTAAAAAATATATAATAAATTCTACCTGGCTACATGCTAATTATTTTTCTGAACACATGAGCATATTTCTATGTAGCTGTAATTTGTACGTGTATTCTATTTTTCTATTTTGTGATTTATACTCAAAATTCTTTGTAGAGACATTGTTATGTATTGATATATTCTGCTTACATATTATAAAAGATTTTACAGTATTTCATTACATTTATAATGCTGACTTGCTAAGTATTCTCCTACTGTTAAATATTTGAATTTTTCCATTTTTTTCCCATGAGCTAAATAGGGCTACTATAAAAAATCTTTGTACGAGTGACACACAAGAAGGTTAAAATCCAAATGTAAAAGCTGACTCGCTGCAAGCTCTACTAATAATTGTGTTTGAAACACGGTAATGTTACATACTCAAAAACATAGCCAGATAATTTTTTAAATTGTAAATTCGTTAGATTGTTCTACCACAACATCACATGATCTCTCAGAAGACTATCCTATACAACTTTTACTGAGATATGGGATTTAATCTTAATTTTTTTAATATTCTGTAGTTCCCTACGAATATTACATATTTCCTCTCCGATTTGATGATGTATCTCAATAGTACTATACAAGTCAGCTGTGCTGATGGCTTAAATATTTCAATCTATATTCAAACACCGTACTTTAGTATCTAAATCAGATAGTTTCATTAACATTGCCAACAGTCTCATAATTAACGTCCAGATACTGTCATACTCAAGCTCAATAGTTTCTTTTTCCCAATGGGAGAGAGTTGAATTTTGAGATTGGTAGTGACTTTTCCTTAGTTCGGAGCTCAGGTATTGCTTGGTATTTCCAGAGCCAGCAGTAGATTCTTGCCTTTTAGGCCTGCGGGCCATTGACGTATAAAGTAGCAGAGAGGGCTGGGTGGGGACATTGTAAGGAACCATTCTGAGGCTTTTTATTTTTTTGCCAAGAAAGGGCTTGCTCAGATGCCTTTCACCAAATCATCTACTTAAAATGATTGAGGCGACTGGGTACCCTAATATACCAATTCATAACTTTTTAAAAATCTATTTGCATCTTCAGATCTTCAGGTGCCTAAGCCAGCAAGAGGGATACCTTTATAGAGAAAGGACATGTTGTCTAGATCTCTGCTTCTCAATTATCACTGATAAAGAACCTTTTTTTTTTTAAATTTTCAAAATGTCACCCACCACTACTTTCATAAAATACAATAAAAATAATTATCAAAAAAAATCAGACATGCAAGATACCAGCCCCGAATTTCATATTTATAACTAGAGATCATTTTAAATTAAATTTTTATTATGAATTAATATAAATATATTTATTATATATTTATTACATACTTCATTTGGATGTTATATTACATTAGCATTAAATGAAATATAATACAGAACAAACAGCATAGGTAAAAATATTAAGATCTGTCAGCTTTTAATTGAAACGGTCATCGTTTTTCCATTTTTATTGAAAAGCCTTGTGTATGCATAAATAATATAGATTTTACCGAAAAAAAAAAAAAAAAAAAAAAAAAAAAAAAGCCCATGGTGAACAGGTTTGAGGGCGCTACCACTTTTAGTAGCGCAGCCAAGTGTGGAAGGCCTGGTCAAAGCTTTAGCCTCCAAAAAATAGGCCTGGTCTTTTCTCAGTCTCTTACTATCTGTGTGACTTTGTGAGGCAATTGCTTTTTTTTTTTTTTTTTTTTTGAGACAGAGTCTTACTCTGTCACCTGGGCTGGAATGCAGTGGCATGATCTTGGCTCACTGCAAGCTCTGCCTCCCTGGTTCACGCCATTCTCCTGCCTCAGCCTCCTGACTAGCTGGGACTACAGGCGCCTGCAACCATGCCCAGCTAATTTTAATATTTTTAGTAGAGACAGGGTTTCACCGTGTTAGCCAGGATGGTCTCGATCTCCTGATCTTGTGATCTGCCCGCCTCGGCCTCTCAGAGTGCTGGGATTACAGGCGTGAGCCACTGCACCCGGCCTTTTCTTTTTTTTTAAATATATACTTTAAGTTCTGGGGTACATGTGCAGAATGTGCAGGTTTGTTACAAGGGTATACACTTGCCATGGTGGTTTGCCACACCCATCAACCTATCATCTACATTAGGTATTTCTCCTAATGCTATCCCTCCTCCAGTTCCCTACCCCCAACAGGCCCCAGTGTGTGATGCCCCCACCCCCATGTCCATGTGTTCTCATTGTTCAATCCCACTTATAAGTAAGAACATGCAGTGTTTGGTTTTCTGTTCTTGTGTTAGTTTGCTGAGAATGATGGTTTCCAGTGTCATCCATGTCCCTGCAAAGGACATGAACTCATCCTTTTTTAGGCTGCATACTATTCCATGGTGTATATGTGCCACCTTTTCTTTATCCAGTCTATCATTGATGGGCATTTGGGTTGTTTTCAAGTCTTTGCTATTGTGAACAGTGCTGCAATAAACATACGTGTGCATATGTCTTTATAGTAGAATGATTTATAATCCTTTGGGTATGATGTAAACTAAAAGTAATGGATTGCTGGGTCAAATGGTATTCCTAGTTTTAGATCCTTGAGGAATCACCACACTGTTTTCTACAATGATTGAACAGAAGCACAGACTATAAGGCAAAAATTGTTGATCTGACTACATAAACATTAAAGATTTTTGTTCAACACAGGCACAATCAACAGTGTTAACAGATGTGTACCATACTAGGGAAAAATATTTTCAAAGTTTAAAATAAATGAGATTAATACTTAGATTATAAAAGAAATTACTACCAACAATTAGAGAAAAAAATAGGAAAATGGTTGAAGGATATGAATAAGAAATGCACAAAAGGAGAAACCTGAAGGACTACAGTTAGATCAAGAGATTCTCAACCTCACCAGTAATAAGAGACATAAAAATTAAAGCAACAATAATATACCATTTAATACTCATTCAATTGACAAAAGTTGAAAAGTTAGAAGAATTCAAGTTTTCAACAAGTTGGGGGAAACAGGAACCTACATACATGGCTGGTAGGAGTGGGAACTGGCACAATCTTTCCGAAAAGTATTCTGGCAGCTTTTAGTAATTAGTTTCTGTATACCCTACAATATAGCAGTCTCTTTCCTGGGAATGTGCCTGAGAGATTTTCACACAGGCCTCTAACACCACGTAGAAAAATGAACACAGCAGCATTATTTGTAACAGCAAGAGTTGTCCATCAGCAGATGAACTAGAATTCAGCTGTCAGATGCAATAAACTAGTGAATATACATCAGAACATAACATTGAATAAAGAGATAAGAAATATAATGAGACACTATGTATGACGTAAACTAAAAGCATATACATGGCCAGCTGTGGTGGCTCATGTTTGTAATCCCAGCACTTCGGGAGGCCGAAACGGGCAGATCACAATGTCAGGAGTTCAAGACCAGCCTGGCCAATATGGTGAAACCTTGTCTCTACTAAAAATACAAAAATTAGCTGGGCATGGTGGTGGATGCCTGCAGCCCCAGCTACTCAGGAGGCTGAGGCAGGAGAATCACTTGAATCCGGGAGTTGGAGGTTGCAGTGAGCTGAGATCGCACAACTGCACTCCAGCCTAGGTGACAGAGCAAGACTCCGTCTCAAACAAACAAACAAACAAACAACAACAACAACAACAAAAAAAAAAACACAGAAAAAATACATATGTATCAAGAGTATGAAGAGACATACATTACACATGTTAGAGGGAATGTATACTAAGTGGTAAGGAATGGGAATGGGAAATGAGAGATGAAGGGGAAAACTAAAATAAACTAAGAAAGGGGCTTTATGGGATCAAACGTAAGAGTGTGCCAGGAATTGAAATAAAAGTATGAGTAAACTGAATCTCTGAATCTAAAATCCAAAAAATTAAAAAAACAAAAAGGCACACATAATATGGAACAGGGTGCTATAAGAAGCCTCACTTGGTCTCTGTAGAAGTTTCTTCTAAGCACATGGGAACACATGAGCCTCACAGGATATAAAGAGCAAATCAAGACCCTGTTCTTAAATTCATGAACTGTGATTCTCTTTAGACTGTTCTCCTTCAATCTCTTGAAGCTCTTTTCAATTCTACAACAGTGGTGATAATTAGCCAAGTGGGGAGAGGAGGGCATAATTCCTCTTTCCTGAGAAGCTGGTGACAAAGATTCCCCCAGCAGAGGTATTTTAGAAACGCTGATTGTGTTCTTGTATTTTCCATGTTTCCCTCTATGTGCTGGCAGTAGCAAATGTCTTTATCGTGGCTGTCGTCCAGAGAATTCGAAGCCAGAACTCTGCTCTGGGCATACATCCAGAAGAGTGATTTGGATTCCACGGCTGAAGAGCCCCAAAGTTTAAGGAGGGCCCAGAGGCTATGCTGACTGCCTCTTCAAGCCTTTACAAGTTGAAGAGAGAGAAAGGCTGAAAGCCCTTGATCTTTCTCAAGGTTGTGTGCGGCCTTACTTTGATTTTTGTTCTGGGACAGGATGCCTAGATGTTTAGAAGTGTTTTAAGAGCAAGAGGTCAAGTATCACCCTCTCGAGGGGCCAGAGTAGAGTGGTGAGACTATATATCTGTGTTTTAGATCTTGCCCTACCTCCAAATTGGATATGAAGATTAATTGGGTAGAATTTTCTCAACCCATTGCATTCCTTACCATTTAGTGTGCACTCACTCTGAGATGATGGCTAGGATTTCATGAGCGCTGTGTTTATGAAATGACTGAAATGTGTTCATCTTTTTAGCGTGGAAGAAACACCACTCATTGACAAAGAAGTAGTTATTCATGAAGAGTGATAAAAAGCATCTGAAATTCCTTCCAATCTCACATCAAATATCTTCCAATACACTGGAAGTACGATTATTTTATTGATAGTAAAATTTTCATGTTAAGTATTTATAGTTATTAATTATTTAGAAACAAAATCTTATAATTTTAACCAAATTGCTAAGAAGCTATTAGTTGCATTTTATAAGTAAAGAATGGTCTTAGAGAGAGAGGTTACCTGCCTTGACCAAGATGACACAGCCAGGATGTAGTAGAGCCAGGATGAAAGCCAGGTCTACATAGATGCATGTGTACAGCTTTATAGCTTATTAGTGTTGCTATTAAAAGCTTTTGCTAAGATAATACATCTATTTTATGCAGCAACTTGGAAACTAAGGCATTCTCAAAACTTCTGTATTATTATTTTTTAATTTTTTAATTTTTTGTGGGTACATAGTAGGCATATATATTTACGGGGCACATGAGGTACTTTGATGCAGGCATGCAATGTGTAATAATCACATTACGGAAAATTGGGTATCCATTCCCTCAATATTATTGATTGGTTCAAACTAGGCAGATATAACTTCAAGACCAGATCCTTGAAAGAATGAAGCACCGAAAAATTTAAAGGCTTTCAAACTTAGGATTACTCATCACCTAGAGAGCAAAATAGTGCCCTGCAAATAGGAGAGACCCCATCAATACAAATTCCCGTCCCCTCCTGCCTAGCATGAGGTGCACAGTAGAATGTGAGGGGCAGAAGACTGGATACCAGAGACCTTGGAATCTACGAAAGGGGACACAAAAACCGAAGGCACTCTGAAAAGGTGGTAAGAGATCTTCCATGGCAAACAGAACCCGTTTTTCCATTCTTCTTGAAGGTCAGGCCTTACTCTGTTGACACAAGGGTTGTTTTCTGTGTCATTTTCTAGCTAAGGCTGATGGTACCTAACGGTGGTACAGATTTTGATTCTTTCTCATCACTTCAAAGTCTATATAAAGATTCTGCTGAGAAGGAGCCTATAATTTTTCATTGTTATGGGTTAAACATACTGACTTTCATTTGATAGGCGAAGTGCCCTGTGATAACGGGTAACAATAATTATAGTTGCAGTAATAGCAACCATTAAGTAAATGTTTAGTGTGTGTCAAATGCTGTGAAAAGTGCTTTATATACATACATCATCTCACATGATCCCCTCAACAGCCCTCAAAAGTTGAAATCATTACTTCTACTTTACCTAACTAAAAGCAAAGGCCGGGTGCAGTGGCTCATGCCTGTAATCCTAGCAGATTGGGAGGCCAATTTGGGTGGATTGATCGAGCCCAAGAGTTCAAGACCAGTGAACAAGGTGAAACTGTCTCTACAAAAAAATATAAAAATTAGCCAGGCTTGGTGGCACATGCCTGTAGTCCCAGCTTCTTAAGAGACTAAAGTGGTAGTATTGCCTGAGCCCAGGAGATGGAGGTTGCAGTGAGCCAAGATCATGCCACTGCACTCCAGCCTGAGTGACAGAGTGAGAACCTGTCTCAAAAAACAAACCCAACAAAACCCCCAAAACAGTCAAGTAATTTCCCCTTGACCATCTAGCTAATGCCTGGCGGAACTAGAGCCAATTTACTTCAGACTCCAAATACTATATTCTTGACCCTTATATTTTAACTTTGTTACTAATACCTTGATCATCTATGACCCAGGGAAACTGAGACACAAGGTGTTGATTCATTAAGGTAACAGTTTGGAATAGACGGGGTGGACTTGCGATTTATAAACATAAATTTTGCTTCTTAATTGTCCATTCATTCATGTAACTAATATTTATGATGAGGAATAATTAATGCTGCATTCTATTTATTAGTAACAATATCCGCAGTAAAGTATAACTGAACATCATAAACGTGTTAATAATACTTAACAAAATAAATATTAAATGCAATCATCAGTGATATTTCCTACACAACTTACTGCTTTCCTTTAAAAAGCCTTCTTCAGTTTCCTCTAAACCAACATTTTTTAATCTGAGGCCCCACAGGATTCATAGATAAAATTTGAGGTAGGGAAGGGGTGATGTAAATGGAGTCGGCTTGGAAAAAACTGACATTTTTATTTCACTAGCATCTAATTGAAATTTGATGTTTTTGAATTACAAATATTGGCAACAAACTGCTGTAAAGTTGTAATATCTCTAACTTTATCACTATGCATATTTTAAAGTATGATTTTGCAGTTGTTATAGATACCTTGAAATATCATTTATGTTCATCTCTATTTGGAAACTATTTGTTATTAGATATACTGCTGCATATATTATCTAATTAGACCTATACTGCCGTGCATCAATGTATGCATAATATGTCTTTAATAAACGCCCATATTATTTCTATAGCCAAATTTTTTTTTTTTTTTTTTCTTTTTCTTTGAACGGGCCGGAGGTCGTCGCACTGTCACCGCAGAGTGGCGCGTGTGGGCGGCGAGGTCTGCAGCTCACTAAGCTCCGGCGCTCCGCGGGTTCGCGCCGATTCTCCTGCCTCAGGCCTCCCCGAGCTAGGCTGGTCACTGTACAGGCGCCGCACCTCGCCTGGAGGTTTTGGGTATTTTTATAGAGGACGGTTTCACTCCTCGTTAGCCGAGGATGGTCTCGGATCCCTGACCTCGCGGGAATCCGCCTGCTCGGGCCTCCCAAAGTGCTAGGATTACAGGCTTGAGCCACCGCGCCCGGCCAGCACAAATATTTTAATATTTGATAGCTGCATTTCAATGTAATTTGTCTCTTTTGCAGCCTTATGCCATTTATGTATTTGGCAACAATATTGAGGAAAAGTCCATGGACTTTACCATAAAAAAGTTTGAGAACTCCTGTTCTAAGTCATGTAATAGGGGTAAACTTTCTTATAAACAGGAGTTGGAGTGCAGAGAGGGTAACTGTGCCTGATCTCTGCAGAGCAAGAAGATCCTAAGCCTGAGACCATTCCTGAGAAACTCCTTCCCATACACCTTGCTCGGACCAATGCATGTGCAGTTAAGTTTCTCTCTTTGGCTAGCTTATGTCTTCATGATTCCAAGAAGAAGCATGTCCTCATGGACAGAAAACTCAGCAATTGGTGTCTGTCCAAATATTGACAGAGACTCAGGGCCCTGCAGTGTTGACTGGTCATTCAGGAGCTTCGTACTGACACCCGGGTGCCTGTCGGGCTTTCTTGTGTGATTCCAGGCAAGTTCTTCAAGACTCTGAGTCTTGAACTCGTCTTACTATAGTTGGGATAATAAGCCTTGATGTTTATAAAGTGCTTTACAATTTTCAAACTACTACATTACCTCTTCAGTTCTCACAATACAACTTTAGAACTGGATAAGCATTGTCGCTCTTATATTATATGTGAAGAAGCAGGCTCTGAGAGATCACAAAACATGCCTAGGATTCTATATGAGTTCAGGGCAAAGTTGGGAGTAGAACCCAAATCTTCATACTCTTAGAAAAATACCCTTTCTCAACATGGACAACTTTACACAGCTTACCAACATAAACGTCCTTTGGGCATCTCTCTACCTGCTGTTTTCCTTCTTAAAAACTCAGTTCCTGCAATGACCCTTCATGTCACCCCACCAAAATCCCTTTATACCCCGCACTTGTGTAGTACTCAACAATGTGCCTTTTGATATTGGGTGGATTCCTGCCTTAAGTTTTGACAGGCTTGTGTGCTGTTACTCAGTGTGAATTTCGGGTCTACCAGAGTAGCTGGCTGACCTCGGACAAGTCACTTAAGCAGCCTGGGCCTTTATTTTCTCCTCTATAAATGGTGGTAATACCAGTTTCACAGGCTTGTTGTGAAAATTGAATAAGAGGATCATGAAGATGGTTTTATAGAACTGTGAAATGCTTTATAAAATGTCACTTGATGCTATCAACAACCAAAATAAAGATAGGTTGGGAGGTGGTAAGGTGCAATGAGTGATTCAGAAAAAGAATCTGAGGGCATGGGAACTGTTCAAGTCCTGGCACTTTTTACTTGCATAACCCTGGAAAAACTGCTGTCTCTTCCTGAACCACAGTTCTCAGTTTTGACACAATTTTTTTAGTTTACCTATTAAAGATTTTGTGAAGATAAATGAGACAAAGTATCAAAGCTCTTACTACAATGTCTAACACTCAATAGCTTGTATTGTTGTTGCTGTTATTATTATTTTTTTCTGAAGATGAAGAATCTTTTTTTTTTTTTTTTTGAGACAGAGTCTCACTGTTGCTCAGGCTAGAGTGCAGTGGTACAACCTCCTGGGTTCAAGAGATTCTCGTGCTTTTGCCTCCAGAGTAGCTGGGATTACAGGCATTCACTGCCACACCCAGCTAATTTTGTTGTTTCTTTGTTTCAGTAGAGACGGGTTTTCGCCAGGTTGACCAGGCTGGTCTCGAACTCCTGACCTCAAGTGATCCACCCACCTCGGCCTCCCAAAGTGCTAGTACTACAGGCCTGAGCCACCATGCCCAGCCAGAAGAAGAGTCTTTTCTTACACATCTTATTGCCCACAATGTCAGCACAGTATTTTGCAAATAACAGGTGCCCAAATAGAATTTTTGAAGGAATCACTGATTTTTTTTAAAAAATCCTATGAGGTAATAGAGATGGAAAACACTGTAAATTTTTAAAATTTCTATCCAAATATCATGTCTTGACATTTTTTCTCAAGTCAGAGACACCGTGTTATAGAAGAGAATTAGCAGGCCTGAATACAAACCAATTCTTGAGACTCATCCCGGCTGTCTTCTGCACTTCTAAAGATTGAAAGATATTTTAATCTTCCATCCTAAAGATGAAAGGATATGCTATCTATATGGCACTGCTTGGTTCTTCTATGTGACACTGCTTGCCCATCTAATGAGGGTGGCTGCTTTTCAAGCACATGCAGTTTTTCAAGGGTCCATCACTCTCATCAGATGATGAGCTCCATAGGAACCGAGTCCATATTTACAGCTCTTTGCGTTCTCAGGAGTCAGCATAATGGAGGCCAAAGGGAAGACCCTCACTGAATGTTTACTGCTGACCTTGATGGTTTTACCCATTCCGTAGCCCAGGTTCCAGGCAGAGGCAGCTGCTAAGGCTTTGAATATACGACCCATTTTCCTTTATTCTTTTAGAGTTCTTTTGAGAAAAGAAGCACTTAAGAGAACTAAGGCACAGATTGAGGATGCTGTGATTTTTACTACAGCTATTAATTATTAGCTGATGAATGAAAAAAAGGAAGTATTAAATGCACAGCTGGTCAAGATCACTCCATCAGATAGAAAGAGGTTAGCCATACACCTCTAGCTTGTTGCTTCTAGCATCTTATGATGCTTGATATTAAACAATTAAGAATGAAAAGACATCTATCTGAATTATGATATGCCTGGAGATAGAAATCTCACTTTTGTGTAGTACTTTTACTGTAAAAATCGCTTTTATTTCCACCTTATTATTTTGTCTCACAATAGCCTTGTAGAGTAGGTGGTATTGTCCCCAGTTTTACAGATGAAGAATCTGGAGTGTAGTGAATTAGATCTAAACCACTCCTTAAGGCTTTGCAGCCAGTATATTTATTATCTATTGCTGTATAACAAATTACCCCAAACTTTAGCAGCTTAAACCAACAAATATTAGTTATCGCACGGTTTCTGTCATCCAAGAATCTGGGCACTGCTCAGCCGGGTGCCTCTGGCTCAAGGTCTCTCATGAGGTTACAGTGATGCTGTTGCCGCAGGCTCAACTGGGGTAGGATCGGCTTCCAAGCTCACTTGTGATCATTGGCAGAATCAGTTCCTTGCAGGCTGTCAGACTAAGGGCTGCAGTTCCTCACCAGCTGTTGGCCAGTTCCTTGCCATGGGTGGTCTCTCCATAGGGCAGCTCACAATATGGCAGCTGGCTTCCCTCAGAGTGAGCAAGTGAGAAAGCAAGAGAGACCACCCAACATAGCCACAGTCATTTTATAAACCAATCTTGAAAGTGGCATCCCAGTACGTCTGCTGTGTTCTGTTCATTAGCCTCACTCGAGGAAAGGGGGTTACAGAAGGGAATGAATAGCAGGACACAGGGTCACTGGGGGCCATCATAGCAGCTGCCTCCATAGATCAATTCAGTAAAGAAGGATTCAGACTCAGGCTAGCGTTCTTTCTAATACACCATGCTGCTTCAGCCAGGACCCATTAATTCTTTAACTTGCCTCATATTTATTGTGGAAACTATTCTTGACACAAGGGATGCAAAAATAAAATGTGTGACCTGAAGAAACTCACAACGCATGAGTGAGGAATGGACAATTCCAGTACCCACTGGGGTCAAGGCCATGCCAGAAAAAAGCAGGTGGCATTGTGGGAAGTTCACGGTGAGACACACTCCCCAGTCTCAAGAAGCCTCCTGGATGGAGGAGCTGACATCTGAGACAAGTGTTGACAGACTTATGGACTGGCAGGATTGGGTGAGGAGAAGTGGAAAAGGCCTCTCCAGCACCTATGAAAGACTAAGTTTGAGAAAACATCACCCATTTGACAAAGTGCAAATTATTTAGTACAACAGCCAATAGATAAGCAGGGTAAGCAGCTGGTGTTGGGGCTGGAAAATTGAGCTGTGTGCAGTTATCAGCCTCCATCACACTGCATCACCTGGAGAGCTTTTAAAAATACCTATACCTTAAATGAAATTAATGAAATCAAAATCTCTGGCGGTCAGGCCTGGGCATTGGCATATTTTTAATCACTTTAGGTGACTCCAAGGTGTTGTCAGAGTGACAACTATTGGACTCAATTATAAAAGGGCCTGGTAGACTGTGCTAAAAAGTTTACATTTACAAAAAATCAAGGAGGCTTAAAGTAGAGAAGTGATTTGATGAAATTTGTATTTTAGAAATATCATTCTATTCATACAGTCTGGAAGATGGAATCTAAAAGCAGAAACTACAAAGGAAGATTCAGGCAAAGAGGTTATTGCAATAATCCAGATGAGAGATGAAGATTAGCAATGGTAAATTAAAGCAGTATCCATGAAGATTCAGGGGTCAGGACAGATGAATATTATTTGAGAATATTAAGGCAACAAGTTGATTGCATGCAGGGTATAAGGGAGACAGAGGAACAATTGGTGACTGGAGGTTTCTTGTTTGACACAATGGGGAGATGTGGTAATATTCCCCAATAAATGGAATGCAGGAAGAGCAGTGGGAATGAATGAGGAAATGATACAAATATGAGTTGAGTTGGACAGGACACCTATGTGGGCATGTCCAATAGGCCACTGGAATGACGGCTAGAAGCTGAAAAGATAGGTGTGAGCTGGAGATAATTATTTAAGAGTCACAAAGCCCAGGGAGTAGCTGAGATCAACAAGAGAGAAGAAAGCGAAGGATGGACCCCTAACAGATAATTATATTCAAGGGGCAGACAGAGAAAGGGAAGCTGTCCTCCAAGACAGAGAAAGAGCAACCTAAGATTTGAGAAGAAAAGCAGAAGGCAATGGTATTTAATGGAAAAGGGGAGAAACTTTCATAAAAAAGAGGTGATCAGGAGATCCCAAAGCTACAGAAAAGTAAACAATAATGGAGAGTTATGAATAATCCCTTTTTTGAGTAGCAGTTAGGTATCAAGTACTTCACAACTCTCTCAATGAGGAATTTGGGGGCAATAACTACAAGAAAAATTCTGATTTTAATCGTAAGAACTTCTACTGTTTCATCTATCAAGAAGTGTATGGAGAGAAGACTCCCATGATAGTACGCTAGGGCTGATTAGGATTTACTCCTGAGCTGGGCTAGCGTCACCATCCGGGAGAGTATCCAGCCACCTATAAAAATTTTAAGTTTTTCTTAACCAGTAGAAAGGATGAAATGGATGTTGGATGGGTAAAAAATAGTGTCTGCTACAAATATTTTTCTTCAGGTATATCCTCTCAACAAGGTAGGGATTATTACCTCCTTTTTTACAGATGAGAAAACCAGGGGAAGCACCAGTAAGAACCTGTTCAAGAAGGCACATCTCAGATGTAGAAGAACCATAATTCAACTCGAGTCCGTCTACTTCCCTAGACTGTGGTATTTAAACAGCTTATAATGAAAATTCCTTCTATAGCTCCCCGTAAAAGGGCACACGGTTCTTTCTTAATGTATTATTTCAGGCATTCATTCACCACTCATGTATTTGTGAAGGTGTTCTTACTAAATAAACTATTGGGACCTTACTTGACTGTGACTTCATCAGTTTATGACTAATTACCTCTCCAACTTGTCAAGATTATTCAGAATTCTAATTTTACTCTGTAAGGTGTTAGTCATTTCTTATAATGCAGGATTAACTAGAGAGAGACACTCTGTCAGCAACATGTTTCAAACTGTGACTGCAGATACCTGTGAGCTGGTGAGCTGCGTGGCCAGGACTACTCCCTGAGCATGATTCATGGTGCATCCACCTCACAGTACAATGGCCTCTGGGACTGTATTTTCCTAGCTTGCTAGCAAGTTTGCTACAGTATAGTCATATGTCATATTAATGATAAGATAGGCAATATTTATTATTTATTTTATCTGTAGAGCAGCCCATCAATCTGCCACAGAAGAATATTAAATTCGTTTACATAAAATGGTTTTGAAACTGGTTTATCTCAAACATCTGTGATCATCCACATTAGCAAATTCATCATTTGACTTCCTCTAGGGTCTTTCCAGGAAACCAGGACACAGTGACTGATCGACCATGTCCAAGAAATCTTTCTTTACTTTCTCTTGTTTCCCTACATCTTCTTTCTTTCCCTGACATACCTTGCCTTTTATTCATTCCCCTGAATCTCTTTTCCGTAAGTAGTTTAGCTAATTTAGCCCTGGAACCATGCTCAGTGATGGAATAGGCACAGGCTTAGAGAATACTCAATTACTGATTGATTATTAACCTTCCAGCTTCTGCAACCAACATCACCCATCCACATTCCATAAGGGAATAAAGAGCAAATAAATGAATGGGCACCAAATCTAGTGCATTTTTAAGGTAGTATAATTTGTTTTAGGTTCCCAAGGTCCACACTGACCAGTGATGTGCTACTTCATGCTCAATAACTGTCAGTCCTCCAGTCCATGAAGGACAGCTACGGTATATGCCTAATACCAACATACAATGAGAAGACATTGATATCAGGAGAGTTAATAACCATAATAGCTACATTGATTGAGTGCTTACCATGTGCTGGTCACTGTGCTCAGCACTTTAACACTATATCTCTTTTAATCTTTGACTTTGCAAAGTAGCTGCTCTAAATAGCCTCTCTCACAACAGAAGAAACTGAGGCTTCGAGAAGTTAAGCAACTTGTCCAAGGTTACGCAGTCAGGTAATGACAACCTGATATTCCAGTCCAAGTTTTTCGTTTTCTCTTGTTGCTGTTTTTGGCTGCAGAGATGGAAATTCTCAACCATTCTGATACGGTTTGGCTGTGTCCCCACCCAGATCTCATCTTGAATTTTAGCTCCCCTAATTCTCACATGTTGTGAGAGGAACCTGGTGGGAGGTAACTGAATCATGAGGGCGGGTATTTCCCATGCTGTTCTCATGATAGTGAATAAGTCTCATGAGATCTGACGGTTTTATAAAGGGGAGTTTCCCTGCACACACTCTCTTGCCTGCCACCCTTTACTCTTCCTTCGTTTTCCACCATGATTTTGAGGCCTCCCCAGCCATGTGGAATTGTGAGTCAATTAAACCTCTTTCCTTTATAAATTACCCAGTCCTGGGTATGTCTTTATTAGCAGCATGAGAACAGACTAATACACATTCTGTCTTCCAAACACTTAAATAAGCAACAGCAGTCTCCTCTTGATTTATTCATTTAACTCACATACAAATTTCTAAATCTCGCTGCTTTATGCTCAGAACTTGAGTTTTAAAAAAGAATAACATTTTACCTATTCTTTAGAGTAAGTTCTTTCTTAAGGCCCTCAATTTTTCTCCACAGAGAGATCAAAACCAGCCTTGTTTAACAAAGGTAAGAGGTTTTGGGAAGGCTTTTTGAGGGAGAGGCTGGCTCATTTCTCAAGTGGGGGCCTCCTAGGACAGTTGGGACAAGAGCCCCGAGTCACCTGTGGCAGAGCACAGAAGGAAGAGGAGCTACCTAACCTGTATGTAAGAAGGCAGCTATGTTGTTGTTGCTGCTGCTGCTGTTGTTGTTGTTGTTGTTGTTATGGAGTTTCGCTCTTGTCGCCTAGGCTGGAGTGCAATGGTGTGACCTCAGCTCACTGCAACCTCTACCTCCCAAGTTCAAGCAATTCTCCTGCCTCAGCCTCCCGAATAGCTGGGATTACAGGTGCCCACCACCACGCCTGCTTACTTTTTTGTATTTTATTAGAGATGGGGTTTCACCATGTTGGCCAGACTGGTCTCGAACTCCTGACCTCAGGTCATCCACCCACCTTGGCCTCCCAAAGTGTTGGGATTACAGGCGTGAGTCACTGCACCCAGCTTTTTCTCTTTTTAAAAAAACTATTTAAAGGTCAAGTGAACCTCTGGGAGCCACAGACACAAGGATAATTTTCACCCACTCAGAGGTTCTTCATCATGCACATCCATTGGGTGCTTGGGAGAAGAACTGGAGGCAGGGCCAGGGACCAGAAAGAACATCCCTTGATAAGCAGGCCAGCTGCAGGTAAGGCATGAAAGGTCATCCAGACCCTCTTCCCTAAGGAAAAAAAAAAATCACTTGTGGAAGCGCAGCTAACTCTGTCACCCCAGGTAAAAAATGAAGACTCAGGTGGGCTGGGAATAAAACAAAAACAAACAAGCAAACAAAAACCAACCCTAGAGGAAGGGGAAAGAAATCGCCAGGGAGTAGATTATTAGATGTCTTCCACTATTGGGAGTGGTACAGGATCTAAGAGAAAGGCTCATCCTAACAACAGGATGCACAGGGCATGCCTAAAACCAGCCTAGTGGCACCAGGTAACAAACAATTGCAATCTAATGAGAGAAACAGGGAAGGGGCAAGGAGAGAACCTCTCAGATGTTCAGGTGTACAGGGAAGGCAAGAGGCACGGGTGGCATACAGACATTGAGGAAGACTTTCAGGCAGCCAGCCCTCATCAAAGGTAATGTTAGAGGAATCTGAAGCTGGTGTTGCACTAGAAATAGCCACAGCAACAATACAAGCCAAATCCTGCCTGGGTTTCATTTGGACTTTCTGCAACTGACGGTTCATGTCAGTTCTCAATTCTTAAAAATATTGTGGCCTTTTCTTCATTTCAATTCTAAACCAATGTTCTCTATGCTGCATTCTAGCTAATTTCTTGCAATGTGTCTTCCATTGTCTATATCCTTTCAGCTGGTTCTAATCTTCTGCTTAGTCTACTCAATGAGTTTTTAAGTTGCAAATATACCTTTTTTTAAAGAAGTAAATAGAAGTTCTATTTAATCTTTAAATCTGCCCTGTCATTTTATATTCTCTTCTCTTTGCTCACGTATTTGACACCTTCTATACATTAACATATTAAATATACTCGCTTTGTATACTGCATCTGATAAATCCAGTGTCTGAAATCCTGTGGGTCTGATTCTCCAACCTGTTTCTTTCTGCTCTCAACCACAATGCTTTGTTTCTTTCATGCTTTTTCAGTGAACTCTTGTTTGATTTAATTTTGTGTGGAATAGATCCCTGGTGATGGTGCATTCTTCTGTAAAGAATTTGTGTTTGTTTTAGTCAGATGATAGGGGGCCACCAATCTAATACTATCTAAAAATAAAATTTCGACTTGTACTTTTTTGAATTAAATAGGCAAAATGAATTTTTACGAAAATCAGAAAATCCCCAAAAGGCTAAATTTAAGCGAAAAAACTCTGGGAATATGATTTTTTCTCTCTCTCTCTATGGTTACGTTTAAGTTAACAGTTTTCCTTGTTGACCTTCTTTGTGGTGGCGGTTTTGTTTTGCTTTAATGAAAGGATTTTCCGAAGGGTAAATGACTCTATCCTTTCTGTCTTTAATTACCCTCTCTAATTAGAGTGGGCTCCTATAACAGGGTTAGTCACCAAGGCCACCAGAAATTAACTGATTTCTCCAGGATGGCCGGTGGTTTTGGATTCCTGCTTTCTCTTTGTTTTCGCAAGTTGAAATCACTTATAAAAATAAAGGAGCAAAGTGTCCTAGTAGTGTCTATTAGTCTTGTCCTGGATTTGAATCCCAGGTCTGCTATTTTAATTATTGTGCAATCCTGGGCAATCTATTTGCTTTTCTGAACTTGTTTGGTCACTTGTAAAACATGAATAATAATACTTATCCACATATCTGGCTCTCATGAAGACTCAAAATAATGAATATAAATTGCTTAGAACAAAGAAGAAACCTTGCCTGGCACTTAATCAGAGGCAGCTGTTACAAGTTGTTAGCAGACTCTCTTGGCATAAATGTCTTGAAATCTTTAAAAACAAAATTGGTCATTTTCCATACAGGCCTTCTGCCCACTCAACCCAGAGTGGTAGTAACAGAGAAGAGACCTGGTTTGGAGGCAACTGGGCTGTTATAGTACGAGTAAAGGTGCTGGTCAGTGGGATCTCTGTTTCCCCATCTTCTGTTGCGTTGTTTGTGTCCCAATCAGAAACGATCCAGTGGCATAAATGACATATCTCAAATGTACAGGTGAAAAAATAAATAAATTGGGTGGGGAGGATGTCAACTGAGAGTTGACTTCTATTATTAAGTGCTGTTGTACAGAATCTTAAAGAGTAATGAGGAATTAGCTCGATGGTATTTGGGCAGATTCTCCATCTGCCAGGATGATAGCCTTAATGATTACTTCCATAACATCCAATGGGTAAATCTAATTCACATGTTTCTGATCCACTTACACTAATGTAATTTCAACTTGGCCTGATAGACACTGACTGATATACAGACTGTCCTCTCTCCTTTTGGTTAATTTGGCCAGATGAAAATTAATGAGAACTTAATGTTCATTTGAAAATAATTAGGTCTATTGAATTTTACATGTGGCAAACCATCTTTATTTTTAAAGGATTTTAAGAGTTTGTTGACTGATGGTTATGTGACTATGGTCACTTGGGACTTTTTCATTTATTGTGCCCTGTATCAATCATTTTAAAGTCTTTCAAAGAAATAATAAATTGTGGCAGCATCATTAACTGAAGGCTCTTCAATATCTTATGGAATTTTTGTCTGTAAGAGTGTGGAAAGAATCCATGGTTTGTATTCCTTCTCATCTCTTGAAAGATGTTTATATCAAATTGAATAGATTTTTTTGGCAACTTTATCCCTTCCAATGTTCATTCAACCTTCAACAAATATTGTTGAACCCTACAATGAGTTCAATTGGTTGGGTTCCCTGGGATACAGATTGCAAATTATAGACTTGCTTGCAGGTTTATTGAGAAGTGCTGATAGGTACAACATCTGCGAGTGAGGGAAATTGGACTTGGCAGAAGAAGTTAAACTGTGCTGTAGTTTTGACCAAGGCCTCAGCTGGCCCTTCAGAGAGTCCTGGAGCTGGGGATAGCCTTTCAGAGTTGTCCTGAGTTGAGGCAAGTGGCCCAGGCCTTTGTACCACTGTATTGACTAATCACTGGGTTACAACTTTAGAAGGAACAAAACATTGGGCAAAGAACTTTATTTTACCAGTGGCAATTCCTAGGAAGGCAATCAGCTGTGAACCGTTGGCAGCTGACACTCCCAGCTGCTGGGGGAAATAAAAGCATGCCTCCATCCTGAAGGCAGGACCTGAGTAATGCACTGCAGCCTCTCCTAGCTCAGGGATACATCAGTGAGCAAAATCTAACACCGTTTCCTGCTTCATGGAGCTTACAGTCTAGTGGATAGTCACAGTGAAAAAAAAAAAAGCTGTAAAATTATATATTGGCTATGGGTGATTGAGTCACTGAAATCTGCCCCTGTAGACTGTCCCTAGGGAGCTCAATGTTTCACAGCTATCAGGTATATTTTGTAAAGCTTCTGTGAGAATGTATAAGACGGGCAGGACACTCAGATTATTTCCAGTCTACACAGAGGAAAACTCAGGCACTGCATAGGCAGAGACTACCCTAAGCCATATTCTAATGCAAGGGTGGAAATGGTAAAAAATAGCTACAGGTTATCAAGAATCCTCTCACTCTTAGGCCTACTGTAAACATTACCGGATGATTTTCCTTGTTGGCTTTCTTTGTGGACGTGTTTTTTGTTTTTTCTTTTAATATAGTTTATTCTTTTTTGAAGGATGAATAGCTCTTTAGGGTTCGGCTTCATTTTGTCTCCTTAATTTGAGGGGGCTCCTACAGGTAATACCTACCTGAAAGGTAAAGATGAACAAACTGAGGTCCAGAGAACCTTAATTGCATATGGTAACAGCCATTAAGTGACAGAGTTTGACACAAGCCTATCTCTGTTTCCTTACCCTTTCATTACCCATGCCCAGGTATTCTGATACATGATCTGGAAGATCACATGGTGAAGTGGGGAGGTAAAGTGAATTTTTGTGTTTCTTAATCTTCTATTGTGCATTCTGTGTCCCCTTCAGAAACAACATTGGTTTTCAAACAATTTGCAAGTAAACTCTCTGGACTTTAGAGAATAGTGCATGGGACACGGTCAAAGATGAATTTAACCTCAGGGGAAGGCTGCTACAAAACCAGATGTCCTAGCTTACCAAATATAATGCAGTTGCACTAGGAAGTGGACAAGAGAGGGAAGAGTTTAGGAGCCCTTCTCTGGCTCAGCAGAATGAATGGTGCAAGGATCCAGCCCTCAGCTAGAAAGAAGATCCTCTCGTGGGGAGTGGGCACTGATATCTGGTGTTTGAGCATCCTGCAGAGGAGATCATGAGGGAGGGTCTATAAAGTAGTAAAGAATAGGGGAAAGCATAAACTTCACAGCCAGTCAGACTGGGTATAAAGCTCAGACTTGACATTCTCTAGGGTTTGCCTTGGATACATTACTTCACCTCGCTGAGCCACAGCTTCCCAGTGTGTAAATCAGGGATATTCTGATCATCTTCACAGCAATATGGTGACAATTCAATAAGAATATATGTTAAAATGCCAATAGCAGAGCAGGCACTGGGTAATTAGTAGCTCTACCTCTTAGCAAGGTATGAGCTCCCACTTTTGGTCTTCTTGCTGTAAAGAGGCTGGAACTCAGAAAGTGTTCATAAAACCAGTCTGCTTCCCTGGGGGTTAGTTATGACCCAGGGCAGCCACAGCTGACACAAGCCAGACTTTGCCTTTATTGCTCTACAGAAAGGAACAGGGACATGGTTCTGGTTCACTGGCTGGGGACAGGCAGTTTCCACCAGGCTAGCTCAGAAGAATGAGGCAGTGAGTACAGGAACTGCTAGAAGCGAGATTACCTCCCCTGTGCCATTTCCCTGGGGGAGCCCTATGCCTCTCAGAGAGCTGTAACAAGCAAGAAGGTTTTGTAGAGTCCCATAGGTCCTGGGAAGGGGTGGGAGAGAAACAGCCTACTTCTCAAGGTCACTTGCAGGCTGTATGTCACCCACACCTTTGAGCAGAGCGTGAAGGCAACACCACCCTCTGCCAGATCACCTCCTTGTATTTTGCCTGATGAGCAGCAGGCTCTCGTGGGCAGAGATTTAAAAGAGTGGGAACTTCATATTCCAGAACAAATGGAGCCTACCTGGCACCAGGGCCTTGGCATTTATTATTCTTTGGGATCCTTTATATCTGCTTTAATTTTCAATTAATATGGTGAACTGTTTTTCACTTGTCAGCAACCTTGACTAGCTGCCCTCTCACTGCAGAGCACAAGCTGCATAGCATGGAGCTTGAGAGCTCTGACTTCAGTTCACACAATGAGGAATAGAAATCTGCTCCACTGCTTACTAATTGTATGACTTTTAACTCCTAGAATTTCAAACGGTAAGATGGGAATAACGTTAATACACACCAGATGCAAATGAGCTAAGGCACTGTGAGGTGCTATTCTAATGCCTTACACCTGTTAGATGTTCAATTAATGTCACTAATATAACGCAGTGTTTCTGTTAAGCAGTCAATCCTTTGGTAGTAAGAGTTGTATGATCAACCTGGCCACAAGGAAAAGCAAAGGAAATATAGTAGAAAGAAATGCACAGATTCCATGACTTAGAAGAAATATGGGATGAAGAATTTTGAAAAATGACCTTAAAGGCATTTATTCAGGACAGATGGCCATACTGTTTCTGATAAAAGTCAGTCTGCTCTAAGGGGGCCTCAGCTTTAGAACTGCATTTTAATGAGAAGGATTCTTAACTTAGTTATCATATGGCATAGGGGTGTTGGTGATAATTTCATTCATTCCACAAATATTTTTACTGCCTACCATGTGCAAAAGTTTTCAAAATAAAATAACTGACACATTCAGAGTAGTGTGGTACATATAATTTCTTGTCAACCGGATTGGAATTATTTGGAGTGAAACTGAAGAAGGCCAAGTTTCCCTTTGTATTTTCTGCTTGCTCTTCTAGCATTCTCCTGCTCCAGGTACCTCCAGCCTCCTCCCACCTCCCACCACATCCCATCTCAGCTCATGTCCTTAGTTGTTTCCTAGGCTCTCCTCTCTTCTGTATGCAATCTAATCCTATCTGTCCTTGCCCATCGTGTCTTTGGTTTCCTCAATGCCCCAGATTCAGATATCTGTGTGAAATTGAACTGAGAGACCATATTTTGTATTATATTAATGAGTTACCATCTCATTATTCAAGTGTTACACATTCCAGAAATATTTACACTAGAAAGGGAGATAGCTGGGGACTCAACACCTTGGCTCAAGGAACTGAATCCAATAGGATTTCAGTCTATACAACAGGAAGATGAGAGGCATACAGATCTTTCTGCTTCCTCCTACTCTGACATTTTCCAAAAAAAATGGGAAGAAGTAAAAGATCATGCGGTGAGAACAGTGTGCCAGATACTGAACTGGACTTGGGAACTACGTAAATAAATAAGGTAGTCTAAGGAAATTTTTAAGTTAAAAAAATGTAGTCAATTTGGAGAGTGCTAAGATACCTAATACTTTTCATTCCAAATAGAGATTTTAGCCATGTTATGATTGTGACATGATCTTGCCATTATCCACATATGTTGAAATTGCCTATGTTTGCTGCCTCTCACTTCCCACCTGACTTGTCTCCTGTTTGACCTGTTGGAGTAATTTTAAAATGCTCCAGTTCATTAAGTAGATTTTTAAAAGGAAATCTATGACTGTATCAACACAGTGCTTCTGTTAAGTCATCAATCCTTTTAGTTTGTTTTTCTAACATTCTGAAACAGTGGTCACTTGGAGGTGGTGGAGGGGGTGTTTATTAAGCCAAATTAGGCCAATGAGGTTTCACAGGTAAATATTAGTACTTACCAAAATGTGACAGTTTTGTTTGTGTACATTCACAGTTGGAGTCACGTATTTTTTGCTGGGGAAATACCTTTGAAATCATAGTGCAAGTATAAAGTTTAATTCATTAGGAAAATTCAGTGTTATTTAAAAATATACAAAAGGAACCCAAGGCTTATAATTTAGCTGTTCGATTGAAACTTGATAATACCATATGGATTAAAAGTCGGAAGATATCAGATCTTTCATTTTTAACTTGATGTTCTCTGGAATATTGAATTTTAAATTGGTATATTTGAAGGTAAAGCAGTGTCCTTGTGTTTTGCATCCTCTTAGTATTCATTCTTAGTATTCAAACTATCCAAAACACTATGCAACAATCCTTTAGCACAGGAACCTGCAGTCCGTGGATAAATTCACGGTGTCCATAAAGTTTCTGAAAAGAAATGTTGAAAGTCAAATGTATGTACTTTCTTCTGGAAAGAAGGTTTACAGTTTTCATCAGATTCTCCAAGTTATCTATGATCTTCAAAATGTTAAGCCCAATTGTCTTGTAGATAAGCTAACCAGTCATCTCATTGTACCAATTGGGAAACTGTTCACCTGTTCCCAAACTTACATGGCTAAGCAGCTTGCCTGACGTCCTCCGTGAATGTAGCAGATCCTGGGCATGAACAGAAATCTGTGGATTCCAGGAACATAAGAATTAGAACCATTCCCACCAACACCAATATCCCCTGGACCTTTCAGGCAAACAATAGATATTAAATTTAGTTTTTAAAAATATTCTTGGCTCGGCATGATGGTTCACGCTTGTAATTCCAGCACTTTGGGAGGCCAAGGCAGGTGAATCACGAGGTCAGGAGTTCAAGACCAGCCTGGCCAAGATGGTGAAACCTTATCTCTACTAAAAATATAAATATTAGCCGGGCATGGTGGTGGGTGCCTGTAATCCTAGCTACTCAGGAGGTTGAGGCAGAGGTTGCAGGGAGCTGAGATAGTGCCACTGCACTCCAGCCTGGGTGACAGAGTGATGCTCTCGGAAAAAAAAAAAAAAAAATTCTTTTCACTTTAACTTATAAATTACCCTTTAACATTGAGGAGGAGCTTGGATTGTATCAGTGAGACACTGTATGTCTTAGGTTTGCCATCACCCAATTTGGCACTGATTTAGGACAGGGGCTGCATATGTGTTTGAATAAACACTCCCTCCCTCTTTGTCTCCCATACTTCATCCTGCACACAAACTTGGTGCCTATAGCAAGGGTTTGGTCTCCTTTGATGAAGCCCTGGGGGGTGGGGGGTGTGATCTGCTTTTGTTTCATGGAAAAGTACTCCCATATCTAGCCCTGATTGCTGAAACCTCATACCACAGTTCTCTTCCCAGGACTTTCAGGTGTGAGGGGTTTGCACAACAGTTGTCTTGGACAATAACAGAGAAGATAAAGTTTCACAGATAAGGAGAAAGTGGTGTGCGTGGAAACTTGCAGAGGTTTAATTTCCATCCCCTTCTCCCCACGCCTCTTCTTTATCTCTCTCCCAGTGGGATACTTGTCTGCACGTGTAACTATGAATTATAGAGGGGCCATAAAAATTGTGACTAATCAGCCAATTAATATTTACATGCACAACATATAAACTCCTTTGTCTTTAGCTGGGTGACAGTAAATAATGTTGAATCTGAAAGGTAAAAATCATCTGTCAGCAGCTGAGTGAACTTGATTCCTTTTTGTGTAAAACTTGGGAAAAATTGCCCAATTCATCCGTACATCAATGCTTCTCAAGCAACTTGTTTAATGTTAATAACTCTAGAAATTGATTCACACTTTTCTTTCTGACGCATAAATGTTTTTCTCAATTATTTCAATCTCTTTTTCTTACTTGCAATCAATTTCCTGACCACCTACGTTAGAGTGACTGTTAAACATGGTTTGCTTCTTGCTGTTTTTTTTTTGTTGTTTAGGGTACATGATAACTGTCTCCCTAGTTATCATCTTAGTAGAAAAAGCTTTCTGTTTCAATTTGTCATTTCAGTTCAGTTCAACAATGTCTTCTGAGCCTTTACTATGTAACCCTCACTGATTGTGAGGACCTCATCACTGAAACAGTCTTTGTCCTCAAGGAGCACATGAGCTTTTACAGAGGTTTTACATACGCTACTAATTTTTACACATGGCAATACGGCAATTTCATGTTGAAAAGAAATGCACTACAGACAATGTGTTATGACAGCACAGGGAGCAATTACAGAAAACTCTTCAGAGAGGAGGATGTTACTGGGTTGAGCTCTTATTGCCTAAAAGAGTTAATAGGCATCCTTTATTGACTGCTTGCTACCAAGCATTGTGCTCAGTCTTTCATATGCATTTTCTCATGTCATACAAGAATCCTATGAGGCAGACGATGTTATTATTCCTACTTTACAATTGGGTGAACACAGGCTTTGAGTTCAAATAACTTCAACTGCCAAAGGAGTTCTTGATGACTCCACAGTCTCTCCCCTCACCACTCCAGCACACACCTACTCATTTGAGTAGATTTTTTAAACAGACAGAAGATGGAAAACATTCCAGGCTGCACTTCTGTGTTTACTGAATGAGGAGGGAATGTGGAGTCTGGTGGCAGGACTGTGGCAGGCTAGAAAAATAGCCTTGGAATGATTCTCAACTACCAAGAAGTTACTATGTGCCAGGCAGTGCCTGAGTACTTCACAGACATGATTATCATTTAATTCTTATAATAATCTTGATAATTGGATATTATTATCTCAATTTTTACAATTGTCAAGACTCAGAGAGTTTAACTGTACTTGCTTGAGACATCAAAGAATGTTGAAGAGCAGGGATTTGATCTGTAGTCTGGCTAGGATCTTTAGGACCTCTCTAATCCACTACAGGGAAAGGAGTTTTCACAATCCTGATCAAGAATGTCCTGTCTTTAACCATTACTATACCTTCACTTCCTTTCTTTCTTCAGCCCAGGACCAGAAAGCAAATTAAAAATTCAATGCAATTCCCGTTAAAATACATCATTCTTCGCAGAACTAGAAAAAACAATACTAAAATTCATATAGAACCAAAAAAAGTACCTTCATAGCCAGAGCAGGACTAACCAAAAAGAACAAATCTGGAGGCATCACATTACCCAACTTCAAACTACACTAGAAGGCTATAGTCACCAAAACAGCATGGTACTTGTACCACCCCGCAGAAAATAAGTCATTACGTGAAAAAGACACTTGCACACACATATTTATAGCAGCACAATTTGGAATTGCAAAAAGTATGGAACCAGCCCAAATTGAGATCGTGCCACTGCACTCCAACCTGGGCAATAGAGAAAGACTCCATCTCAAAAAAAAAACAAAAAAAAAAACAACTTGGGGGCTTTGGGGAGTTGGGGGCAGGGTGGGAGGGAGGTGAGGGATAAAAGACTGCACACTGAGTAAAGTGTGCACTGATTGGGTGATGGGTGCTGGGTGCCCCAAAATCTCAGAAATCACCACTAAAGAACATATCTGTGTAACCAAACACCCCTTTTCTCCAAAACTATAAAATTAAAATAAAAGAAAATCTGTTCACTGGCCAAAACAAAATGAATAATAATAATAACAATAAAAGAGTTCTAGATCCCTGCCATCAACTTGCCTTCCTATTGTCAGCTGGAATATTAGCAGCTGGGTGGTAAACCAGCAATAAGGAAGAAATAGGAGTAAAATGATTCTCAACATGACCCTTCAAGATGAGTGGTCCTTTCTACATTTCCACATTTTGCAAGCAAAGGAACTCATACAAAGAAAGTGCATAACCTTAGCTAAAAATCAGATAGCAATTTAGAGGCAGAAGTGATTAATATATCATTGGATAATATTTATGGAGCTTACCAACATATAAGACACACTATATTCATGTATTTGCCCAAAATCTATTTTCCAAAGCTATTTTTCTAGGCTTCCAGTCAAAATTTGTAGATGAGTCTCCTTCCCTACAGTTTCTATTCCTTATGAAGTTTTTGGAGCTTTGTGTTGGGCTTGCCATAAATGACAACAAATACTCCTTTAGCATTCTTTCATGAAATATCCTTGGAGCAATCCCATCAGAGGCCACTCGCAGGTCTGCATTATCTCTACCAAGGATGTGAAGGAGATTCCCACGATTCCAGGGCCCTGGGGAAATTGTGAGATGTACTTCCTTCTCCAGCCCAGAAAAGTGAAATGGAGTGTTTCTCCGCTGGCCATAGGATAAATGCCCAAATATCTGTTGGACACTTAGTTGCGCTAGTAATTGATGGAGAAGCTCTCCATAACACTCAGATGCACTCAGAAGAACCAACTGACAGTCATGCATGTCAAAGTGTTGCTTAGAGGTGAAATGCTGTCACTGAACTATGTGGATGTCCTAACGCTGCCCAGGGTTTAAAATTCTGTATATATCAACAGTGAATATTTATTGAGCATCTACAATGGGCTAGATACTCTGCTAGAATGGGATTTAAGAGTGAATAATATAATGTTTCCACCACCAGGGATCTTACAATCTATTAGGTTGGTGCAAAAGTAATTATGGTTTTTGTCATTACTTTCAACAGCAAAACCACAATGACTTTTCACCAACCTAATAGAAGAAGCTTCTAGAAAGCAAACAGGCAAGCACAGTAAAGTTTGGGAAGTGGTATAATAGAAACACTCGAAACAGGAATTCTCAGGAGGGGCACTGTGCAGCTGGGAGGGCCCGGCGAGGCTTCCCAGGGGAGGTGCACCGAAGCTGAAGTCTGCAGGGTGAATTGGGGTGAGTCTGCTGAATGCAGAAGAAGACACAGAGCGTTCCATGCCATGTGAAGACCAGACAAAGGCCAGGAAGTAAGAATGATCGTAGTATTTTCAGGTACCTAGATGTAATTCATGTGACTGAATCGTACAGTTCCTGGGAAGAAGCAGGGGCAGACTGTGAGAGGACAGCTCCTCTTCTTTCTCAGTAACCGATTCTGTCTCATAACTAATAATTTAATGGTGACGTTGAGGTTTCAGAGACAGAAGTATTGTCGATGCCAAAAAAAAGTATTCATGTTTTCAAGAACATATTTTAAATACAGAATCTGTGAATGTTAGAGTTGGAAAAGGCCTCTTATCTAATCCAATACCTTTGTTTAACAAATGTGGAGACTGAAGCTCAGAGAGGTTTGGTGACTTATCCAAGGTCCATGGGAAGAACATGTGTTGTCAAAGAGAGTGCTTTTTTAGATCCAGGTATAGGATTCACATAACTCTAATTACAGTGGCAAAAAGATTATTTATGAACAATTCACCCAATCATTCCAGAAGTCAGTGACACTTAAGTTTTCAAGTCATTCAAGGTAACTCTCTATTTCTATTTAGTGCATCCTAAATAGAAAGGTAGAGTGGAAGAGAGATCAGCCATTTCCCCAAATACACAAGGTACTTTCATAGGTTATAGCTCGCTTCTCATGAGTATGAGTACATTTTAAGAACACACTTTCTGAGGAAATATTCTTGTCCTAAATACTGTTCATCAGTCTGCCTGGTGGGCAACAAGTTAACTTAAAGGTAAGCCTTTGACATCACAATGAAAGTAAGCCTGCAAAGGCACTGTCAATTATCCCTGACTCAGAGCCTTCCATTCCAGCCCGTGAAAACACTTCCTATCTTAGCTCTTCTTCCTTCCAACTGCAATGATAATTAATGCTCCAATAATGTCTTTTATCCAGGGAGCTCTAAGGGATTGACTAGCATTACATATTGGTTCCTCTCTGATTAGCCATGGGAAAATGTCAGTTCTCGTTGTTCAGGAAAATTACTGCCCTTTCCAATTTAAGGCACTACACACCTTCTAAATCATCATTCTCAGGCCAGCAGAGGGAGGTGCCTATGTCAGAGGGGAAGCTGAAAGTTAAACAAGGGAGGGACTTTGTCAGGGACCTAGCACGTTGCTCAGATGGCAGTGTTTCAGGAGGCTCTGACTCTGGGCCCATCAGTGCTATGGAAGGGCTGCATGTTCCAGGAGCCTCACCCATCAGGCTGCTGTCTCTGGTGTGTTGCAGAGTACTTTAAGTATCATGATTTGAAATCATGAGCTGCCTATAAGCCACCTTTTGATATTTCATGAGTCTATTTTAGTTGCTAATGGTTGTGTGTGTGTGTGTGTGCGTGCATGTGTGTGTAGCTCCTAATTGACAAGACAGTAAGGGGACAAAAATTGTAGAGTCTGGGACACTTCCATTCAGAAGTATGCAATATCACTTGTAGGGTGTCCAAGTAGTTAGATACAATGATTGCTTCAATGGGAAAATTAGCATTTTATACTCTACTCCTTTAGGACTCTTCCAGCATTGTAATAAGGGTCTAGCTTTAGAGCTAGCTCAGACTACCTTACACTTTAGGGAAAGATGAGATGGTGAATTTTAAAGTCAGAATTCTTGGCTTCAAATCCCAGGTGCTCCACTATTTGGCAGTGTGACCTTGGCAATTAGTTAACCTTTTCTTATCAAACAGTTTTCTCATGTGTAAATGTGTATAATCCCATCTCAAAAGATTGTTGTGGGATTAAATGTGATAATGAATGTAACGAGCTTAGCATGGTGTCAGCATATCTCGTGCAGATGGTGGCTCTTATGTCATGCAATGGTTGCTGCTGCTACACTTGCTTACTGAGTTAAGCCAAGTACTTCTTTGCCTTTGTGAAAAGGAATGAAATTTTTTTTTCTCTGTTTTCTCAGGATTTTTTTTTAACTTATAAACTGAGACCTGGAAAAAACAATATTTACTCTCTCAGGCCCTTTTCCACCTAATAATCCTGCCCCCAACATGTTGCTCTTGCATTTCCTTTTCTTCTTCTGATCTCATTAAAAGAAGATATTTATATGATTATCAGATTGTTTCTAGAGGATTCGGGTTTGATGAAGAATTCTCATTAATATTTGGTATCAAAACCAAAACCTCCATAAGCCAGATAACAGTGTGTATCATTTACCACTTATTAGGTCTAACACCTTTCAAGTGTTTCACATATGTTGATTTATTTAATTTCTCACAATTGTATGAGGTAGAAACTGCTAATTTTCCATTTTCAGAGGGAAAACAGAGGCACAGAAACATTAATTAATTTGCTGAGGTTATACCACCTTGTCTTCCTGGGGTCTACTAAATGTTGGAGTCTGTGGCGAGGACTAAATGTGAAGGAGGCTGTATTGGGGATCTGCAAATCCCAATGAAGATGAGGGGAAGAAAGAGGGGATGTGTGAGGTGACATTCAGCAGACGTGGCCCCTGGGCAGCTGGACTTCTCTAGAATGTTTGCAAGGAGAAAGTGTGCCTCAGAGCAGACTGAGGAAGGAAGAAAGGAAGGAGAGATGTTTCTCCACGCATTTCTCTCCATCTCTCATTCCCCTTTGCTTGAGGTTCCCTCCTCTTCTCCCCAAGAGCTCCCTGCCTGTCACTGCCAGGGTTTGTCATGCAGTCCCTCAGCATAGCAGCTGCTCAGGAAGCAGACACTGTGATGTTCCATCCCAGTTAAAATGTGGAGGGACAACCTGGTGCAAGTGGTGTCTGTCAGAGAGAGAAGGAAGGTGGTTTAGAGAAGCTGAGAAGGCCTGCCACGACTGTGTATTCACTCAGGTGTAACTAGAAGGATGACTGTATCACCCAAATGATGGAACCCCCTTGAGCCCAGAAGATTTAATTTCCTAGACATACCATCACAAATACCACCAACCTGATGGTTTAAAACAAGAGAAATTTACCCTCTGGAATAAAATTCTGGAGGCTAGAAGTCAAAACTCAAGATGTCATCAAGACCATGTTCCCTCCAAAGACTCTAAGCAAGAATCCTTCCTTGCCTCATCCTAGCTCCTAGTGGCTCCCAGCAATCCTTGGAGCCCCTTGGCTTGTAGCCACATCTCTCCAATCTCTGCCTCCATCTTTGTATCATCCCCGCCTCTGTGTCCTTCTATGTCCTCCCATCTTATAAGGACACCAGTCATTGGCCCATAGCCTCCCTCTAACTGCAGGATGATTTCATCTTGAGTTTTTAACTAATTACATCTGCAAAGATCTTTGCTCCAAACAAAGTCACATTCTCAGTTTTGGGATAGGCAGACATTTTGGGGGGACACTATGTAACCCACTACACCAGGTCTTAGAAAGCCATAAGTGTTGTTGGCTGTGGTAAAATAAACTGAGCCAGTATGTCCTTGCCTGAGACAGAACAAAGACCATTTAGTGCCATTGTAAGGCATCAGGTCAAAATTTTTAAAATCAGAGTATCTCAGGAAGTATTGATCATTGATAAAGTTACTTGACAGCTACTAAGGATTGTGGGTTATAACGCATTTTCTTTTTTTTTTTTTCTTTTTTTTTTTTAATTATACTTTAAGTTCTAGGGTACATGTGCATAATGTGTAGGTTTGTTAAATATGTATATTTGTGCCATGTTGGTGTGCTGCACCCATCAACTCGTCAGCACCCATCAATTCATCATTTATATCATGTGTAACTCCCCAATGCAATCC
>NW_016804379.1:266877-298152 GCF_001698545.2 Rhinopithecus bieti
ATACCTGTCTGATTCTTACTTTGGAAGCTTCCTCTCAGGGGTGTACTCCACCCTGTGAGGTGTGGGGTGTCAGACTGCCCCTAGTGGGGGATGTCTCCCAGTGAGGCTACTCAGGGGTCAGTGACCCACTTGAGCAGGCAGTCTGTCCGTATAACGCATTTTCTTTGGGATGGTCAACTGAGATGAGCTGTCTGATCTAGCCATACTGTTACAAAAAATAGTTACACTGACGCAGAAGCCATCTAAGTAGGAATGGACACATCTACTCACACACACACAGACACACACACACACAAATAGGTAAATAGAAAAAGAGAGAATAAGTTTTACATGACACTACTTATGATACCATTATGTTCATATAGCTGAAAAGACCAAAAGTTCTTCGCATGTTGTGCATTTGGAGACTTTTCTTTTAGTTGAAGCTATGGGTTATTTTGGTATACAAAACATGACACTTTTTGTAGTTTTTCCTCTTCATTCTATGAATTATATTTTTTTCTCTGAAGCCATCTCGTTTTAGATATTGCCACATGATATGCTTTTCATTATTATTTTCTCTGTATTATTACTGGCCAGAAGGTCACATTATTTCAAGTCTTGCTTCAGTGACTCCTGAAAGCATTTTTTAGGGTAAAGGGTACAAATTGAGAAAAGAGGAATGGAGAGTGCCTTTACTTCATTGATATGGGTCTATTTCAACTCATCCGTGGGAGAAAACACTGATTCAATATCAGCAATCAATATACCAGTCCCTGAGTTGGGACACAGTGGTGAATGCAAGGGCATCTTTCCTGCTTCAGATGACTTGTTGTCTAGCTTACCAAACAGCAGCTGCTCAGATATACTGGGGTCATCTGTCACTCAATGAAAAATCAGAAAACTGTACTTTCTTTTTTGTTGTTTTTGTTTTTAGAGACCGGGTCTTGCTCTGTCACCTAGATTGGAATGCAGTGGTGCGATCATAGCTCACTACAGCCTTGCACTCTTGGGACCAAGAGATCCTCCTCCCTCAGCCCCCCAAGTAGCTAGGACAAAAGCCATACACCATGCCTAGCTAATTTTTAATAAAAATTTTGTAGAGACAGGATCTTGCTGTGTTATCTAGTCTCCTCTTGAACTCCTGACCTCAAGAGATAATCTTGCCTCAGACTCCCAAAGTGCTGGGACTACAAACATAATCCACCATGCCTGGCCAAAAACTGTACTTTCTGAGCTACTTCCTGATCTAAATTTCATGTCTTGGGAGGCATCAGATAAGCAGAATTCACCTCTTGATCCTTAAGGTAGATCCTTATGAGGTCAAAAGACTGTGTGTGACCTTACGGGTCATTTGGTCCAGTCTCCTGATTTCAGTGAACAGACATTTCACAAATATTTACTGAATGTCCACAATGCAGCAGACACAGTGCTAATACCCTGAAGAAACAATGGTATGTAAAATCAGGCACAGGACTGGCTCTCTTGGAACTTATAGTCTAGTATGGGGAATCAGGTGTTATCAAATAATTATACAAACACATATAAAACTGTGATTGGAATAAGGGCTCTGAGGGGGTTTATGCAGCCCTGTGAGAGTGTGGGGAATTTTCTGATCTGATGCAACCCTGAGAGGTTCTTCATTTTGAGAGCATGAGCTTCATTTTATAACAGGCTTCAAAACAGATCTTCTCCACCAGCTGGGTAACCCTGGGCAAGTTTCTCTCTAAGCACCAGCACCCTCACTTGTAAAATTGGGAGGAAGTGTCTTTCAAAGAGTATGCAGATGACATTCAATAAAATGGATACAAAAGTGTGTGGCACAGTTAGACCTACTGATGTAAGCATGCAGGTTGGCAAGATCTCACTTTCCTTTGCTCAGGAAAATCTCCAGGCCCAGGGACAACATGGCCTAATGGGAAGCCTGACACACACAAAAGGACAAATCAGAGGGATTCCCAGTGGATTTTCAGGAGAAGATTTACCTTTGACTTCCTGAAGGGAAAAGGTTACAAAGGTGTTTGGATGGAATGATATTAGAGTTAAGGGTAGAAAAATAGTGGGTGGAAGTGGTGCTGGCTTTGCATTGAAGAAGGAACCACATGGATGCTTCCCAAAATCACGCAGCTGGGGAGGACTTTCTTCTCCCCGTGAGCAGCTAAGGACCACCAGAAACTGGAGACAGATGCCCAGTGCTGGAGATAGTCACATTGTTTCAGGATCTTCCTCGGATCAAATCCAGACAGTTGTTCCTTATATCAGTCAGGTCCTGCAAGAAACAGGTCCATATTCAACAGTAGTGACTGGAGAGAATTAATGAAAGAACTATGTACAGAGATGTGAGCAGGGTTACTTGTGAACATCCCAGGGCAGCTACAGCTATAAACCACGGTAACACCACCCCTATAGTCCTAAAGTTGCAGAGTGAGGGAGTGAGGTTATGGAACCTAGCAGAAGTATTCACCTTGGAAAGGGGGCCAGCCAGCAAAAGCTAAGGCTGCATGGCGAGAAACCTGGCCACTGCCAACCAGGCCTTGGTGGCAGGGAGCCAGGGGAATTCATATTTTGATCCCTCTCCTGATCCTTCCATATTCTGCTGGTGCCTCTCATTGGCCAAGCCCAAGCAGGAACCAGAGGGCAGGAGAGCACCTTAAGGCAGCACATAAAACCTCCAGTGCAGGGAAGAGAAAGATCTGAAAAGTAAATAGGGAATATTCAGCACATACCCTTGCAAAATGGTATCTCATTGTTTTTTGTACCAGCAGTACCAGGCCGTATTCCAAGCACAGTACATTTACATGTATTGTCTCACTTAGTTTTCATGATAAATTAAAGAATGTGCATGTCTATTTGAGTGCATGTGCATATATTCTGCAGGGCTTTAGGAACACAGCAAAGATGCTGTAGCCCCTGTTAGTATCTTTTTCGGTGAAGCCAGCCCACTTCTGTAGAGAGTTGAATTATTTTGGTAGTTGTTAATATTGCAGCATTTTAAAAAGCTGAGGTAGAAAATAGTACTCATTAGTGTGCAGCGTGCTCAGCTTCAGGCTGTTGACAGGCATGAGAAGAAGGCTGAGCTGCTGCCTTTGCTGCAGTTCTCAGTTCTGCTCTGTCACTGCCTGTGTGGGTGGTGTGTGGCAGGAGGCAAATGGTGGGCTCCCTGAAAGCAGGATTAGGGTGCAAAACCCTCAGCAGAGCCCACAGGCCACAGAGCCAGGGGAGTATTTCTACAACAACCAACAGTGGGGTAGTTGGCAGAGGAGCCCTGCCTGGTTCTGCCTCATACTTGGAGACACATACAAAACCATAAACATTCTCAGGAAACAAATATGCACCTTTGCCTGTGGTTTTACACTTTGGGACGCATGAAAGTCATGTGGGAAAGCTCATTAAAAAGGCAGATGCCGGCTGGGCACGGTGGCTCATGCCTGTAATCCCAGCACTTTGGGAGCCCAAGGTGGACAGATCACGAGGTCAAGAGTTCAAGACCATCCTGGCTAACATGGTGAAATCTCATCTCTACTAAAAATGTAAAAATTAGCCAGGTGTGGTGGCGGGCGCCTATAGTCCCAGCTACTCAGGAGGCTGAGGCAGGAGAATCGCCTGAACTGGGAAGTGGAGGTTGCAGTGAGCCGAGATTGTGCCACTGCACTCTAGCCTGGTGACAGAGCAGGACTCCATCTCAAAAAAAAAAAAAAAAAAAAGGCAGATTCCAGGGCTCCACCTCCAGGATTCCACTGATGCAAGGCTATTAAAAACTCAGGAATCTGACTTTAGCGCACGCCTCCATGGCTGTGATGCAGGTGGTCTGTGGACCTCACATGTATCCATTCTTTGGGGTAGGTGTGTGTTTTTAGAGCTGAGAGGGACAGTATGCTTCTTAGGTGACCAAGTCCATTATCTGAAATTGATGTACAGTGATTGTACAATCTGCAGCTTCAGGAATGGGAGCAAGAATGTGAATCTTGGTTAAAGAGCGAGCCAAGCTTGATTAGAGGAAGCAGCACACAGAGACCGCACTGGAGGACGGCACCAGCAGAGATGTCCTGTATGGGAGAATGCTGTTTTCAGGGAGGCTGCTCCTCCTGTTAAAGCCCTGCCCCCACCACCTGCCTTCAGGATGGTAGGAAGGAAAGGCTTGGACAAACTCTGTGAACTGGCAAAGTGCTCTAGAATTGGCCACCTTGCTTTCCTAAAGGATGTGTCACCGAATCCCTCAATGCCATGTCCTCCGAGAGAACTGGCAGGGCTCAAACTGGGGAACACTGGCTTATGCCCAAGCCCTGTCACCCAATATTTCTGTAACTTTGGACATCACTGTACCTCTCAAAGCCTCTATTTCCAAACTGATAAAATAGAAATGCCAACTTTATTACCTTCGCCAATGCAAAGATGAACTGAGATCTGTGAAAGCCCTGCAAATGGAAAAGAATAAATATTTATTGAATGCTGGATTGTGTGGTTTATATACATTATGCAAAATGCTACACAAATGAAAGAGGCTATTATTTATTTTATAAACCTTAGGTTTACTCAAAAAGCCAATTTCAGATTAGAAAATTTGGCTTTAAATGAATCACTTAAGTACTTCCTGATGAAATTGTTTTCTTTCTTTTCCCCTGTTTGTATCCAAATCTCTCCAATGAACCCCCCTGCCTTTTTTTTTTTTTTAACCATGGTCTCTGGCAGGTCATGAGCTCAGAGGTTGTAACAGACATCTTGATCTCTGTTGCTCCACATATGAGCACATAATATATTTACTAAACAATAATTCCAGCACCTACACATGCGTCTCTGTGCTTCATTCATCCTCACAGACCCCAGAACACTAATTAGGCACTTGGGCCCTCAAGCTTCCTTCCATGAGTGTCTCAGAGCTAACTTGGCTTAGCATCACCCCATCCCCATCCCTGCTCTCACCCCAAGACACAGTCCTGGTTCCCAAGCTCGCAAGTTCCCAAGCTTCTTCTCCACCATGATAGCTCCTCCATCTGCCTGCTGTTCCCAAGCCTCCTGAATTCTCCACCCTCACTCTCTGCCTTTAGTGCTCTCCCCTGTTATCCTGACACCTCTCCCTGCAAACTCACTCTCAGGAACCTCTGCCATTGACATTCATCCACGTACTAATGGAACTCCAGAGAGTGGTGAAGCCACATTCCCCCAGATTTACTCATTCCCAAACCCCTCCAGTCATCATCTGCACAAGAACACTCTTTTGCTCTGCATAGTCCTGGGGTTGTTCATTACACTAACATGCATGATTGTCCCCTCAACTCCAGTTTCTAGTATTGCCCTGAGGTCAGAATAACAACGTACATTTGTTTCAAGCTTTACAATCGACAAAGTCTTTGCAAGACCATGGTTTGATATGACTGTCACAATAATCTTGTGGTGAGTGGCTGCTGTTGTGATTATCCTCTGTTTTACAGATGATAAAACAGAGGTTATGGTTTTGTCTAATTCAGTGGTTCTCAACAAGAGATGATTTTTCCCTCCAGGAGACATTTAGCAATGTCTGGAACATTTTTGATTGTCACAGTGGTGGAAGAGAAGATGCTACTGGCATCTAGTGGATAGAGGCCAGGGATGCTGTCCAACATCCTGTAATACACAGGGCAGCCAGCCTCTACAACAAAGAACTATCTGACCCAAATCAGAAGGTCATTTTGATTACTTGCAGAACCAGAACTTTAACTTAGATATTTGGATTTCAGGAGTCTCTGCTCTTCTCAGAACCATCTGCCACTGCTCTGAGGCCCTGCTGGGACCATTTGGCACCTGGGGTAGAATAGTTACTAACAAATTCAAGTCCCCTTTCTGTACTAGCTGTGATAATTGGGGTGAGCTACCAGTGATCTCTGAACCTAATTTTCCTAGAATTGCTGGCAGGTCAATTGGTCTATCATATGTAAAGCACATAGTAGAGTATTTAGCACACAGTAGGCGCGCCTTATTCTACTCCTCCCAATCTTCTCTATTTCCTCAACTTGGATTGTCACTCTTTCTCCTACTGCTTCCAATATAAGCATTTTTAACCTCATTGGTGGCCCTCAGGGTTAACCCCAAATAATATGACAGTGGGTTCCACAAATGATCTTAAAAAGCAATGGGTCATGCAAGGGTGGCAAGTTTGCTGAAGGTGAGGACAGCCTGGGTGTACTGAGGCTATTGAATGCCTTCCTCAGCTAAACCGTGAAAGTGGCACAGACTCATTTTGGAGGAAAGCCATGGATGGCTCAGCATATACTTGCCGGGAAGTTTGTAATAGTACTCTGGCCACCTATAGCTGCAGCCAAGTCCTGATTATACACAGGGGTTAAAAGGGGAAAAAAGACAGCTGGCAAAATGGAATCCTCCAATAACTGACAGTCGATATTTTGGGTTAAGCATCCATTCATCTGGGGCTACCCGCTTCCCCCAGGCACTAGCATGAGCCTTGCCTTCTCCTGTCTGAGCAGCCCTCCTCGGGGCCAACAGGTCACATCCATAATGCTCCAGTGGATCAGGTCTGCTCCAGGGTGACCTCTGTAAGTCTACATCATTCCCTCCCAATGTACGATAGCAGCTACCCCAATCCATAAAGTGTAAAAGTAACTCAGGAACGAGTAGGTTCTAGGGCCATTCTAGGGGCTCCCAAATAAGATTGGGCAAAGTATTATATTCAGAATCTTTCAAAAAGGGATTGTATGTTTGAGAAAGCTGCCAGACAGGAGTGGATCCAGGTCCCAAAAAGTGTCACCAGAGTGGCTATGAGTTCCTATACCTTTTGGAAGAACCCAAGCTTAATAAGTGTTGGGGAGGATGTGGAGAATAAATTGGAGCTCTCATACAGTGCTGGTAAGAGTGTAAAATGGCACGATTGCTTTGGAAAACAGTTTGGCAGGTCATTAAAAGATTAAACACAAAATTACCATATAACCCAGCAATTCCACTCCTGAGTATACACCCGAGAGAAATGAAAATATGTGTCCACACATATACTTCTACATACATGTTTGTAGCAACACTGTTCATAATAGCCAGAAGGTGGAAACAACCCAAATGTCCATCAACTTATAAGTGCATAAATAATGTATGGTAGACCTACACTGTAGAATATTACCTGGCATTGTAAAGAAATGAACTAGTGACACATGCTGCAAAATGGATAAACCTTATGAACCACTAACATAAAACATTATGCTAAGTGAAAGAACCTATTCACGAAAGACCACATATTGAATAATTCTATTCATATGAAATGTCCAGAATAGACAAATCCATAGAGACAGAAAGTAGATTAATCATTGCCTAGGGCTAAAGGATGAAGGGAAATGGAGAGTGACTACTGATGTGTTCAGGGTGTCTTGTTGGGTGGTTAAAATATTCTAAAATTGCTTGTGGTGGTGGTTGCATAAACTCTGTGAACATACTAATTTAAGGGATATATTGAATTATATACCTTATGCAGTGAATTGTATGGTATGTTAATTATATCTCAATACAGCTGAAGAAGGAGGAGGATAAGGAAAAAGAAAAGAAGAATAAGAGAGAGAAGAAAGAGAAAAATCATGCAGACTTTTGAATGATCTTTGTCAGAATCTCCAAAATATCTCAAGTCCATTATCTACTAGGAGGTAAGACAGCCCAGTGGTGAATCGTGTTGGTGCCAGAATCAAAATTAGTGAACTGAGTAATATAGGCTTCAGCATCACTACATAACTTCTTGAGAAATGACACCTGGAATTTGGGTAGAGTGTTCTGCATTATCTTCTATACAGTAATTCTCACTTCAGTGAGTATCAGGTTACCTAAAGGGCTTGTTCAAACACGCATTGCTGGACCCTACTCCTAGAGTGTCTGATTCAGTAGGCCTGAGTGGGGCCAGAGGATTTACATTTCTAACAAGTTCCCAGGTGATGCCGATGCTGCTGGTTTTAGAGCAACACCCTGAAAACTACTCATTGAATTTTTAATTCTTTAAAGTCCCCAGGGTCTATTGAGCAGACTTTTCAAATAACAGCAGAAATGCATAGTGCAAATTAGTTATATGTGTATGTTAATATAAATATTTTATGAGTGCATTATTTGACAATTATTCCTAAATGTTATAATTAGTAACTGCAGTTTTGATGAAATGATGGAAGGAATCGCGGAATGGGAATCAGAAGACATGGGGTCATATCCTTCCAGTTCTAGAAATTTGGCCCAAAATGCTCTCTCACCACAGTTTTCTCATCTGTGAGAAACTAATTCCAATATGCCTCACTAACATATAAAGTTATGAGGAAGATAATATAGTAACCTAGTTGAAAATACATGGTCAACTGTAAATGCATTAATCTTATGTCCTCAATGTCTGTGTAAGGAAACCATTCTCTGTGCGGTCACTGGAATCTCTCTCAAAGGCATCACCAGTTTCTGGAATCTCCTGAGACACTGGATGAGTTAGGTTGCTTTCAGCTTTGAGTAACAGAAATCTATATTCAAACTGGACTCTAGCATGAAGATATTTATTTTTGCACGTTACAGGGAATCCAACTGAGGTAGTTCTAGCTGTAGTTGAAAGAAATCTGCAGAGAATGGAGATCAGGCAGAGGCCCTGGAAATCGCTGGAAAATAAATGTATAATAAAGATGAGTGTTTACAATAATTTGCTTTGTCTGTTAGAGCACTTTAAGGTTTAAAGTAGCTCATGTCATGCCCAGAATGCAAGATACAACTCATGAGCATCAGGATGATAAACTGAAAAAATTAAACAAACAAAACAAAACAAAAAACCTCTAGCATAGAGGTTCTCAACTCTGGCTTCCGGTGAGAAGCCTATAGGGAGGTTTCAAAGGACGTCATTGTCGGGACCCTGCTTAGAAGCTTCTGATCTAATTGGTCCAGAAATTGCTCAGACGCTGGAGGTTTCCAAAAGCTTTCCAGGTAATCCTTAAATGCTGATAAGGTTGAGAATGATTGCTTCAGCATATCATGAATCAGAGAGATCATTCTAAGCTAAGGAGAATTCCGATGCCAGCACTGGGCGGTTACTTAGGGATGGAAGTGATGGGAGAAGATGGTGCTAAAAACAAAACTAAGCCTCATATAGCTGTTCAGCCCAGAGCCTCTCCCCCTCGCTTCAGTAACCATGATCATCAGAGAAAACTGCACGCCCAACACACACACGCGTGCGCACGCGCACACACACACACTCGTTAATTGTTGCTTTATTCTCATGTATGACTTTCTTTCCCTTTTAAGGCTATCTTGGTGTTTGATCTAGACTGAATACCATCTGGCAAATGTGCCATAGATTAGGCAGACGGTGAGATTAATAGTGTGATTTTTCTCTGGCTCCACATTCCTTTAGGAAAGTGACTCTTAGACATTGATGTGAATAAAAATCACCTGGAAAACTTTTTTAAAAAATATAAATACCTGAGCACTCCCTGTGAGGTTATGATTTAGCAGGCCTGCAGAAGAGCCAGAGTCTAGACATTTTAACAAACTTCACAGAGGCTTTAGATAGAATTGGTCTATGATCACAATTCTAAGAAACTTTCAGAACAACACTGATGAGAAATGGGAAGTCCTTTGTGCTTAAGACATGCCCAAAGGTTTCAAAAAAAATTGAAAAGCCAAATCATCAATGAATGCATGGAATGGGTAATGAGCACATGAAAAGATGCTCAAAATCATGGGTCATTAGAGAAATGAAAAATCACAACCACACTGAAATATCACTACAAACCTATTTGAATAGCTGATTTTTTTAATGGTAATTTTCTGGTAGTGGTGGACAATGGTATCAGCACTTTGGAAATCAGCTAGGCAGTTTCTTTTAAAGTTAAACATACATTACCTTCTGATTCAGCAATCCCACTCCTGGGTACTGACCCAAATGAAATAAAAGTTTGTTCACACAAAAACCTATACATAGATGTTTATATCAACTTTATTTATAATTACTTTTATGTAATTCATTATATAAAATATAATGAATTTTCAAAAACTGGAAACAACCCAAATGTCTTTCAACTGGTAAATGTATAAAGAATCTGTGGTACATCCATGCTATGGGATGTTACTCAACAATAACAAGAAACAAAATACCAACACATACAACGAGATGTTGAATTTTAAAACGAATGAATCTTAAAAGCATTATGTTTTTTTTTTTTTTTTTTTTTTGAGACGGAGTCTAGCTCTGTCGCCCAGGCTGGAGTGCAGTGGCCAGATCTCAGCTCACTGCAAGCTCCGCCTCCCGGGTTCACGCCATTCTCGTGCCTCAGTCTCCCGAGTAGCTGGGACTACAGGCGCCCGCCACCTCGCCCGGCTAGCTTTTGTATTTTTTTTTTAGTAGAGACGGGGTTTCACCGTGTTAGCCAGGATGGTCTCGATCTCCTGACCTCGTGATCCGCCCGTCTCGGCCTCCCAAAGTGCTGGATTACAGGCTTGAGCCACCGCCCCCGGCCAAATCATTATGTTAAGTGAGAGGTGGACATGAATGACTACATGTAGTATGATTCCATTTATTTGAGATTCTGGAAAAGGCAAAACTATGGAGACAGAAAGTAAATCAGTGGTTACCAAGAGCTGGGTGTTTGGGAAGATTTGACTACAAAAGAGATATGAGGGGATGTTTTGGATTGATAGAACTGTTCTAAGTCTTGATTAGCGTGCTGCCTATATTACTGTACACTAAGTATTTCAAAAGGTGAATTAATTATATGTGAATTATAACTCAATGAAAAGAAAATTCAATGTGAGGGCAAAAATACCAAAGGATAAAAAGGGGGTTTATTTAGATTAAACCCATTACATTTTTGAGAGCAGAGCACAGTTTCTAGACCTGACTGGGTCCAATTTCAGCAGCATGGTAGAAGCTTAAATGTAGAAATTTTATCCAACTTATCTCCCCATGGGCCTATAGTACTTCCTGATGCAACTTATGAGTTCTCAGAGTAGCCCTGCAAACTGGTATATCCATGCTTATACTCAAGGGTTAAAAAGTGTTGGACTGACAACTTAAAAAAAAAAAAAAAAACAGGCATTCAGGCTTACAGAAATCTAGATGGCTCTGTTCCTTCAGTCTATGATTTCGGTGTTTTGAAATCACTGTCTGGTTGTGTGGTCCCGGAAGGCTAGTTTGGAGAACAAATACAGGGGTTTGCTACTAGCGGGTAGGGTAGGACAGAAAGGGATGAGGTGCTAAAAGGTGAGGAACAAATATGCTGCTGATCAGTGTTTTTCAACTGAATGTTTCTATAGGGGGATACGGCAGTTGGCTTTTATAATCTACCTACAAAGTCATTCTTTCTCCGGGGAGCTTCTTAGACTTACATGCTATTGGTATATTCCTAGAATTCCACCTTAAAACAAGCTGAATGTCCTTATGGCTGACATCTCAGCATGGAAAAGTTTTGCTTAAGCGATGACACACTGCAGTTGGATCCTTCTCACCCACATCTGGAAGCCACATGTCAGCAGCAGCTATATAAAACCATCAGACCAGCAATCTTAGAGTGACATTGTTTGCCAAAATCCCAGGCAGCATGGACCTCAGTCTTCTCTGGGTGCTTGTGCCCCTAGTCACCATGGCCTGGGGCCAGTATGGCGATTATGGGTACCCATACCAGCAGTATCATGACTACAGCGATGATGGGTGGGTGAATCTGAACCGGCAGGGCTTCAGCTACCAGTGTCCCCAGGGGCAGGTGATAGTGGCCGTGAGGAGCATCTTCAGCAAGAAGGAAGGTTCTGACAGACAATGGAACTACGCCTGCATGCCCACGCCACAGAGCCTCGGGGAACCCACGGAGTGCTGGTGGGAGGAGATCAACAGGGCTGGCATGGAATGGTAAGGGCCAGTGGCTGCACTGCACTGGGTCTGGGAACATCTCTGCATATCCCTCCTCCTGGGGGCTGCTAGACTCTCAAGGAATATCAGTAACCAAACCCTGGGCAAATCCCAGCCCAAACCTCACCACTGCATGCTCCGGGTGGAGCAGGGCTGCTGCTGAGCAGACTACATTACAGGACAAAAACCTGGGATGAGGAGTGTCTGTGGGAGATAGACTCCTCTGTGGCTCTGTTCCTTCCAGAAGCTGTTCTACCTACTCTCAGTTGGGGCCAGGGACTGGTGTAGGTCTGCAAGAAGCTTGCTTACCAGACTACCAAAAGATATGTACAGAAACTAAAAGTAAGAAACTTTATAGCAATTTAAACTTGCTATGCCATCGGAATGGCATTTTTCTGTTTTAGCAATTTATTTTTACCATTTTACAAAAGTATGGGCCCACAGTAGTCTGGGAACAAGAAAAATTGATCTCTCAGCACAGAGGGTTTGAGAAATATTGATTTAGAGCAAGTGAATGGGAAAGAGGAGAAAAGGAAATTTAGGCAAAGGAAAGTGAAATTAAATAGCTGTCTACTGCCTTGATTACATGTGCTCTCTCAATTATGAGTACTGAGGTCCTTCTCTCTGCCTGAATTTAAAGTGGGTTTTATTGCTGGAAAATAGTTTACTAAAGGGTTTTAGAGAGAGGTGCTGTCTTCCCCTGACTGTTTTCTGCCCTAGGCAGTAACATGGAACTTGTTCGAGCTTGTACTTTTTTGTAGGGTGTGATTGTCTCAGCTGGGTCTCAGCCCAGGTGCTTGGTCAGGAGCTCATCCTAGTAGCCATTAACTGCTAGGCTGATTATTGACAACAGCCTTGATGGAGCCAGCACTGTAAGAGGTTTGGAGGAGAGAATGGAAGAGGTGGTCCAGGGAGGAGGAAGCCCACCTGGAGGGCTGCTGCCTGTGCTATCTGTAGAGCAACCCAAATGCGTGGCAACAAGTACTTAGTGTAGTGGAGCTGGGAGGGGTCAATCACAAAACCTGGCCAGGTATGGTGGCCCACGCCTGTAATCCCAAGCGCTTTGGGAGGCTGGGGAGGGAGGATCACTTGAGATCAGAGTTCGAGACCAGCCTAGGCAACATAGCCAGACCCCCATCTCTACAGAAATAAATAAATAAATAAATAAAAGCCCAGTGTAGTTATACACAGCCTGTGGTCCCAGCTACTCAGGAGGCTAAGGCAGGAAGATCACTTGAGCCCAGAGAGTCGAGGCTGCAGTGAGCCATGTTCATGCCACTGTATTCCCCACTGGGTAACAGAGCAAGACCCTGTCTCAAAAAAAAAAATAGAAAAAGAAAAGCACAGAACCCTGGGGAACACAACCAGTAGAGAGGTGATGATGGGAAATCCAAAAGCAAGAAACACTGATGGGTGGAGGAACCAGGCAAGAGTGCAGGCCTCTAGGTAATAACAACAGCTACCATTTATTGAGTGCTTACTCTGAGCAGGCTCCATACTAAGTGCTTTACGTGGATCATCTCATGTAATGCTCAAAACAAGTGTATATGCCATTTATAGGTAGACAAATTGCAGTCTAGAGATCAGGTATTTCCTCGACTAGAAAGCTGGGGTTTGGATCCAGAGAGTCTTGCTTCAAAGAGTTTGTGCTTTGCCACAGTGATGGGCTCCTGAGAGGCTGCTGCCTCCACACAGCATGGGCTCCCACCCAACAGCTGACTCTGTCAGCAGAGCCAGTGCCACTGGACCAGACTCAGGGCAGTTCTTCCTCCTGGAGTGGGTGGGGACCTGCAAGACCCCAGCAGAAGCCCAGTCCCGGAGGGATAAGCCCTACTTGGTTACCAGGACTGTGGAGGGGGTCAGCCGGCCTGAAGAAGGGTTGGAGAGAGGACTCACACAGGCAGCAGCAGGTGAGGGCACCGGGGCTGTGGAGGCTGCTTGGACAGCCTTTATGGGCCATCCTCATCCACCCCCAAGGCCTCTGGTGAGCAGATTTAGTTATTCAAAACTCCTTCTGACAGATGCTGATTCAGAGACCTGGCTCGCCTTGACTGTAGTCTCCATGACTCCCCACAGCCAGGCCCACTGCCTAACGTGGAGCATGGCAATGACCTAATTACAACTGTGCCTCCAGTCTTCATCTCTCAGGAGCACCATCACATGGGCGAGACTCCTTTCTAACAGCTCTTTTTAGAGCCACAGTCAAGCAGCACTCAGCAATGGTTCCCCAAGCCCTAGAGGAAGAGCCCTGGGCTCTGAGTCAGAAGGCCTGGGTCTGGATCCTGGTTCTAATGACTTGTGGTGTGACCTTGGCCCAGACGCTCAGCCCTCCAGGCTCCCGCCTCATTTGGAAAATAAGCAGTCAGGCTGCATGATCTCTGTAGGCTCCACAGAGCTCTGGCTCACCCCTGAAAATGCTCTTGGCTTTTTCTTGCATTCTGTTGATCTCTGTGTTCATCCGTGCTAGAGAGAGAAGCCAAATGATGTTTAGTTTTAAACTTGCCAACTGTGACTGGTTTGTCGTGAACTCCCAAACTATCTGAAGAAAAGCAAAAGAGAAAGAAGGTGAAATAACATGATTTTATTTGGCCCATGGGAGTCGAGGGAAAAGCTGACAGGCAAGATGTCTCTTCCACCTCCTCTTCCTCAGCATTTTTGGGTGTGCAGTGTCTAGTAATTTTGGTTTCCTTTCCTCCTTCCACCCTCTGTTGCCTCCTTCTCCCCCTCTACTAATCACAGGGTTGAAAACTCACAAACATGCAAAACAGCTTCTTTACAATAAGATCCAGCTGCCCCAGGACTGACACCAATTACCCTGGAAGCACTTTTAAAAATTATTATGCCTTTGAGTTCAGGCTCCAGTCTCAGTGAAAAATCTGAAAGGAAAGAAATTGCTTATGGGCTGGGGAGCAATTACATCTTCACATTGGCTACAGGCTTAGTCTGTTCTCAGGGAACAGTTGTTGATGCCTTTGTGCAATTTGGCTGCCTTGTGTAAACTAGCTTTCAGGTTTATTTTAAAAGAGGGGAGGAGTCTCAAACATAGGCTTGACAATAGCACACAGGATCTGCTAAAAAGAAAACCTTTCTAATCAAAGTGCCATCTTTAAAAGGTGCTGCCATCATAGCTGAGTGGTCTGTGGTGCTGCCATTGATCACAGTTTCTCTGTTGAAAACCAGCTCTTCAGATGTCAGCTTCTGAAGTGTGGATGCTGGTCTCTGGCACTAACAACTGCCAGGAGGCCTTATCTGGGTCCCCATGAGTGGTATCTCGCCATCCTAGGGCATGCCTAGGTTGTTCTCAGGGAATCTGCTCTAACTTGGGTCAGCACAGGCTGTAGGGCACTGGGTCCTGTGTGGAATAAAATGAAGCCAAAATTTTCTGGTGAGATTGAGCTACTGTGTAGTGGAAGGAGCCCTGGGCTTGGATGGAGGAAACCTGGATTCACAGTTCCTGCTGGTATCTGTGGCATTCGGTACCTCATTCTGGCAGAAAAGAAAGAGAGAAGGAAAGACAAGACAGGACAGGACAGGACAGGACAGGACAGGAAAGGAAAGGAAAGGAAAGGAAAGGAAAGGAAAGGAAAGGAAAGGAAAGGAAAGGAAAGGAAAGGGAGGGAGGGAGGGAGGATGGAAGGAAGGAAGGAAGGAAGGAAGGAAGGAAGGAAGGAAGGAAGGAAGGAAGGAAAGAAGGAAGAAGGAAGGAAGGAAAGAAGGAAGGGAGGGAAGAAGGAAAAAGGAAGGTGTGACTCCCACCTCACAAGCTGTTACTTGCGTTACTATGATACTTGTAGGATAAAGTATAAGAAAACTCTAAAGCAAGTTGAAGTCTAAAACAAATGCCTAACACACCACGGACAGTTAGTAAAAGTTTAGTGAATCTGGAATTGATGTGGCTTATGTTGGGCAAGCCAGCTTTCCACGGACTCTGAGTTCAGAGGAAAAGTGTTCCATTTATTGGCGTCTACTTTTTACCCCGGGCTTCAAGGAATCCCAAGGAGATGTTTTGGAGTGGGAGTTGGTGTTAGAGCTGAGTTTATGAATTCACCAATGACAAAGCAGACTGGAGAAGAGGAGAAAGGAATCTATGCAACAGGGCTATGGAAGCATCAAGGTGCATTTGAAGGTGGATAGGTTGGGTGGGAACTTCGTTTTCCACGGTCGGACTGTTTCCTTAATCTAAGCAAGACCAAGCCTCAGTGTAGTGCAGGGCCATCGTCCTGAGTCATGGTTCTGAGTATTGAGTACTCACAGCGCCCACTTCCTCGGGGATGCTTTCCAAGACCACCTCCTCTCCCCACGCATCTCACTGTCTCCACTCCCTCAGCCTGCTTTGTTTCCTACAATGCCCTTGTCACTGCCTGATTGGCATTTGTTTCTTGTTTTGTCTCCCTCACCAAAATACGAGCTTCATGAACACAGGGTCTTTGTCTTATTCACCACTGTATCCCCAGTGCCTAGAAGAGTGTTGGTACATAACAGGCCCTCAGTACATACGCAGTGAAAGACTAAATCAGCAGTCCAAACCCCAGCCAGTGTCCCAACGGCCCTCAGCAAAGAGGCCTGCAGATTTTCCCACAGGGGAACCATTTTGCTTATGCCTTTGATTCCCAATATTCCAGTGTCCAGTCCATAGTAGGGGTTTCAACTGTATTGTTCACATCTCATCTTGATTTATTGCATTTACCAACAGGCAGGATGGTCTTTCAAGATTTCTTAAGGATAGCACAGAGGGTGGCTGACACACTTTGCCACTGCAGAATGAAGTTTTTATCAGATTTTCGTTCTCTCGGTAATCTTAAGGTCTCGATCAGTTTCAAAAACTGAATAGTAAACTCTTTATTTCAAAAGCCATAAGGACTAAATGCTGTACAGTAACCTATCCTGGTTTGACATTTGTGGAACAACTGATGAAATCCAAATTCTGGAGTCTGGTGTTATACCAGGGTTAATTTCTTAGCATTTCTAGACACTCCAGAGTTATGAAAATTAACATTAGAGGAACCTGGGTGAAGAGTATACATGAATTTTGTGTGTTGTCTTTAAAAGCATTCTGTAAATCTAAAATTACTTCAAAATAAAATTTAAAAAATAAATATAAGGATGCAGTACAAACATAGTACACCAGAATCCTGGAATCCCAGCCCTGGAGGGGTCTTGCACACAATCTAGAGAAATCTCCTTGCCTCATAGAATAGGAATAAAGGCCATGAGACTGAAGCGATTAAAACTGAATAAAACAATAAAACATTGCTGTCAGGTTAGGAACTGTCATCCTCGTTTTACAGAAGTAGATATAAATATCAGCAGAAGGGGAGAGACGGGTCATGGAGCAATTCTGTTTGGAATTAGGAGAGAAATCCATAACTTTACTTAAGTATAGGTTCTATGGCCCTAACCCTGATCTGCATGGTGATTTATGATTTATAGAGTATTCCTCATTTATATGTTCATTTGTTTATTCATTCACTACCAAATGCTTATTAGCACAAACTTTGTCAGGCCCCAGGAAGATGGAGATGAAGAACATACAGTCTATGCCCGTGAGTTACTCAAAATCTAATATTGTTTGATCTTGGCAACAATATTGGAAGCCAGGTGTTTTTCATATGAGGAGGTTGCCCTTGCATGGCTAGCAGATGGCAGAGGAAGGACTTGAGCCAGCCAGCCTGATTCCACAGTGCTGTGGGTGATATGAAATGCTGATGTTATTTTTGTTCCTAGATAAAGCCATAGTGAATGCTGATCTAAAAAAGATATCAAATCCACATAAGGATGACTTCTGAGGGCAAGAAGGCTGAGTGTGGGAGAATAGGGTTATGACAGATCTAGGATTCTTGCCAACTTTCCATCTAGGTCACTCTCCTAAGTGCTAGGAATCAATTGTCTGGGGGAACTTGAGCTCTGCACAAATGGCTGTTGGCTGTTCTTGTAAGGATGGCAAAAGCTCCCTCCTCCCAGGAGGGGATTTGCTTCTGTCTGGGAAACTGCAGGACACAATCTTCCTAATCAATAAGAGATTTCTGCAGAGTTAAGATATCGTGTGTGTGTGTGTGTGTGTGTGTGTGTGTGTGTGTGTGTGTGTGTGTGTCTTTGAGGTATCTTGAAATATTGAAAAGTTAATGAAGTTTAGAGTCAGACAGAACAATTCTCAAAATGCAACCCCACTAACCCCACTATTACCTTTACTCAAGTCATCTCAGCTCTCAAATCCTCAGCTTTCACATCTAAAACACACCTCCCTAGAACTGTTCTGAGAATTAAATAAGATAATATATGTATATTAACGTGTGTCCTTAGGGGAATTACTTATCCTCTGTAAATGTGAGTTTCCTTACACATAAAATGGTGATCGTGGTGAGAAGCTCATTATTTGAGCCCATTTTATAGGATTGTTTTGATAATTAAAATAATTAATGCATGGTTAGTGCTAAGCACAATGCCTGGCACATTGCAAGCCCTTGATAAAAGTTAGTTATTATTACTTTTCATGACTACTCTGGAAACTGAGACTCATGGAGACACATATCACACAGTTGGTAAATTATGAAGCTGGAGTTGAAAATCAAATTGCTAGATTACAGAGCCTCTGAAATATATCGTTTTGCTTTTGGAACATATAATTTAATCACAATCTATAAATATTATGTGTACATTATGAGTGTCTTGAATATTTATTACATTTTAATAGACATGGAGATAGCATTAGATCTCTTGGTTAAAAATATTGTAATTGATATTCATAAACTCACATCAAATTTATTGTGATGCTAACATACATAACTCATGCAATCCCTGCATGACCTGAAATTGCTCTCAGGACATAAATGCATCTCACAAGATAATCTAGATCTTCTCAGAGGCCTTAGGGGTAGCCTCTCCTGCATGTACTTTTCCAAAAAAGACTGAGGAATTTGTATTTTGGGAGGCGGTCTCACTCTGTCCTGTGCTAGGTCTTTCTATCCAGAGATGCTGTTCTCCAGGTCGTTTCTGCTTCACTGTGTTAAAACCTTGTAGAGAGACTAGCAGACTGAAAACCCGGACATGGAGACGACAGCAGAACTCTTACCCAGATGCAGGCAGGAAGAGAGCAGAATGTGTGCAACTTAACACTGTTTAAAGAGACTGTTCATATCCCCACCATGGTGGCAGGAGGATGAGCAGGAAATGGTGCAGTGTTTGCCTTCAAAAACTTGACAGCCCTCAGCCCTGCACCGAGGCTACTCAGTGACAGTATGTGTTAGGTGAAATGTGTGATGGTGATATCAACATGTCATGAGGAAGGAGAGTTAGTATGATTTGGAATTGTCAAGAAAGGAAGACTCTTTGAAGGAGGAGAGGCTTGGTATTGTCTTTTGTGCTCTGATATGTGCTTTCTGAGGCTCCTCTCAGTGTCCAGTTGGAGAAGTTCAATCCTGACAATTTCTAACACAGGCTCCAATATTTACTGAAAGTGACTGGAGACTAGGATGTAGCCTGTCTTTCTATTAAATTACAGATATTTTTATTATCATAGGAGTACTAACTATGATTTCCCCTGCCTTTCAATTATATATGTTGTGCCAGGTTCTGTGCTACACACTTGACATATAGCATCTCTTTACTTTTCGTGTAATACTGTCAAGTTAAGAACTGTCATCCTAGTTTTACAGAAATAGGTATAAATATCAGCAGAAGGGGAGAGATGGGTCATGGAACAATTCTGTTTGGTATTAGCAGAGAAATCCAGAACTTTAAAGGCTTCTTTTACTGGGCAAACTTGCCCCCAGCTGGGTTTATCTCTGTCCCTTGCCACTTCACTGTTCCACCATCCCCACCCACTCTCCTATTTCTCTGCTCCTCTGTCTTTGGGACCAGTCTACTTCTTTCCAGTATCTGTATTATCATAGTGTCTACTTATCAGTACCAGTGTCTGTTAATTCTGCCTGTCCAATGTCATAGTGTCTACTTATCAGTACCAGTCTTCTGAAGAGATTCCAGACCAAGTGCAGCATCAGGTATAGAGTGAGTTCTAATGAATATTGCTGAAAGACTTAATGAACATTCTAAAATTCTGTGGGACCTGTTATAATTGCTTGCTAGCAACTCAAAGAATTATTTTGGTGAAAATAGAATTAACAAAAATTAAAGCTTTACTCTAAAAGAAAGAAACTCTTTATTTATTTATTTATTTATTTATTATACTTTAAGTTCTAGAGTACATGTGCATAACATGCAGGTTTGTTACATATGTATACTTGTGCCATGTTGGTGTGCTGCACCCATCAACTCGTCAGCACCCATCAACTCGTCATTTACATCAGGTATAACTCCCAGTGCAATCCCTCCCACCTCCCCCCTCCCCGTAATAGGCCTCGGTGTGTGATGTTCCCCTTCCCGAGTACCCGAGTACAAGTGATCTCAATGTTTTCAGTTCCCACTATGAGTGAGAACATGCGGTGTTTGGTTTTACTGTTTATCTTAGCGATAGTTTGCTGAGAATGATTGGTTTCCAGCTGGCATCCATGTCGCTACAAGGACACAACTCATTCCTTTTTTATGGCTGGCTAGTATTTCATAAGGTGTATACTGTGCCACATTTTCTTAATCCAGTCTGTTCCACTGATGGACATTTGGGTTGATTCCAAGTCTTCCTGCTATTGCTGAATAGTTGCTGGCAATAAAGCACTATGTGTTGCATCGTGTCTTTATAACGCAGCCATGATTAGTAGGATCCTTTGTGGTATATACCAGTAATGGCGATGGCTGGGTCCATCATGGTTAACTTTAGTTTCCTAGATCCTTGAGGAATCGGCCATATGTTTTCCATAAATGCGTTGAACTAGTTACAATCCAGCCAATCAGTGTCAAGAACCTGTTCCTATTTCTCCAAAAACATCCTCTCCAGCACCTGTTGTTTCCTGAACTTTTTGATGATTGCCATTCTACACTCGGTGTGAGATCTGGTATCTCATTGTGGTTTGATTTGCAGTTTCTCTGATGGCTAGTTGGATGATGAGCATTTAAAGAAAGAAACTCTTTTGGTATTACTTAAGACCTCATCCACCTTTGGGGCAGGGAAGAAATTTAGGGGTGTTAAGGATGCTCTGCCACATGGAGTGAGCCAGTGGTCTAGATCATGGGCAAAACTTCTCATAGTCCATCTCTGCAGTGGGGTTGGAAACTGGCTAACAGCCCTTGAAACACCTATGTGTCTGTGAAGCTGGGAAGAAAAAGACCAGCATAACTAGCCCATCTATTAACTCTTTAATGGAATTTTGAGAGCTTTTGACCAAAATGGTGCTGCTTCCTTTTACCCTGTTCCTCACTTGACTCAACCCCACACCACCTAAAGTCCAAACTTCTTAGCAAGTCCAACTTCTAAAATTGTATAGAGGGGTTCACCAACAAAACCAGACACTCACACACCTTACAGATGCTCTGGAATTCTGCCTGTCCAATAGCTTTGGACTTGGTAAAGAATGCAGACAAGAAGAAGAAGTCCTGTCCAGCACACCAGTCAGAGCTGTGGGACCATCTTGAAGAGATTTTTTGTATTCCTTGAAAGCTCATGAACATGAGCTTTGTCCTCAAATGAATCTAAGTTTGGGTCCTGACTCTTCCAGTTAGTATCTTGGCCAAGAGTTTTATAGGCATTATCACTGACTCCACATAGTGCCTTAGGTGAGACCCCACAAAGCATGTTAAAGTCAAGGCTACAACCAGAACTCATGTCTGCTGATTCCTCAACAAGGGCTCTTTCCCCTGCACCCCACTGCTTTTATGTTTTACTATTGGAGATACAGGAGAAGGTCTTCCATTTTAGCTTTCAGGGTGATGGCCCTGAGATCAATCATTTTCAGAAAGTCCACTTTCTCAGAATAGGTTCACAAATGTGTTTTCAGAGGAGTAGTAATCACCTTGTGACTTTCCTTCTAGAAAGTTTGAGCAGTGTCAGATGGAGCAGGGCTAACAATGCTCTAGTTTCTGAAACTGAAATTGAGCCTCAGCCTTCAAAGAGGCAGTAGGAAAAGAAAGAAGTATGTCTTCTCAGACAGGAAGGAGAGTCTTGTAAGTAAGGTACCAGTGCCCTCTTGCTCTAAGGAAATAAGAATATTTCCTTAGAGCTGGGGTCATGTCATACAATTCACCAGGAAATTTGTCATTGTCTTGGTGACTTTCAGAAACTCCTCACTCAAATCCATGAAGGGGCCTGAAATTCCCTCCAAGTAGTTTCCCTCCAAGCAGAACAAAGCATTGAGCCACTGCTCTGTTCTCCAGGCCATTCAGAAGCAACAACCAGATGCTGTGAAGTGAGTCAGAGCATTAGTCATTTGACTGCTACCCATCTCTTTTTAAATTGAGTTTGAGTAACTTTAGCAATGCAGTGCCTTCCAGCTCCCCTTGTCCTGTTCCATTTAGAAGTTGCCTCTCTTCTCACCTAGCTCTGTGTTTGTAATCCTGCAGATATGACCAGTGTTTAGGTGAGTCTTGTTAAATAAGCAGCTTTGTTAAAAGTGAAAATGAGAGGAATGGAGGAGAGGAATGCCCAAAGCTATATTTATTTTTGCCCTCTCATCATTGAGCTGTAGGTAGAAGATGGAAGCAAGAAAAGGGATCGGCCACCCAAAATCCATGGAAAGTACTTGGAGGGAGTTTCAGAGCCCTTAATGGAATTGAGTGATGAACTCTTAAAAGTCAATTCTGCCTCCAATAATGGGAGATAGCTGGGTCGCTCATTCGGTCCCTCGTTCTTCTATTAAACATTTGCTGGACAACAATGTCAGACACTGCACGAAATACTACTTCTGGGGGGTGGTAAGGCATACTAAAGTACTTGTGCTCCAAAGTGGGTGGCTAAGACATCCAACCTCATTGAGCTTTGTTTTAGGGAAACAGCAGCTCAAAGAGGGCCTATGAATCCACCAGTGTTTCACTGATTAGACACAGGGGAGCCAAGGGACAGCATTTACAAAGTAGACTCATAATTACTGTGTAGACTAAATGTAAGTATAACAACACTAACAAACAATTTATTAATCCCAGGAATTTTACATGCATTGTCTTATTTGGCTTTCAAAATAACTTTAATACACATGTGCTATTATTATGCCCATTTTACAGATGAGGAAACTGAGGCTATTAGAGGGCATGAAGCCTGCCCAGGCAACACAGCTAAGAAACAGTGAAGCCGTCCAACAGCATAACCAGTTCTCTTAGCCACTCTACTATCTGCTCCCCACAGTGTGAAAAGGTACCCCTACAAAGATCCAGCTCTGGGAGGAATATGCTTTCACATACCAAACTCCTGCACAGGCTCCCTCTACCAAAATGTGAAGGCAATCAAACCAAAGCTGGAGGAGGAGGGTTATGTTTGGTTATCTCACTTTCACCATATGTTCTTAGGCTCTGAGCCTGTAAGGTCCAAATAATCTTCACAGGGCAGAGTTATCTGAGGTGGTGTGTGAGAAAGTGACACACACTTCCCATACAGGCGCTGGGGTCAGCAGTTTGGCTGACAGCCGGCGGGGAATTCATGGAACTTGGATTGCCTTCAGAACGGGTACTCCATGAAACAGTTCAGCTTATCTTCCTACATTTATTTTTACTTAGGGGAACTTACCCCTATGGGAGCTCTGTCCCCTGTAGAGGACAAGACAAGCCAAAACAATGGAACAATGGCTCCGTGGAAACCACAGCCCAGCTTAGTTCTGAAAGGGCTTCATTTTAGATGAAGGCAGCATTTTAGTGATGGTAGGAGAACAGGTCACAGAGAGCACTAGCTTGTGGCAGCCTTCTCTTTTTGGACACATATGAGTTTTGCTTATGATTCTTAGAGCTTCATATTGAAATTACCTCTCACCCACATTACTAGGAATTAGGATAGAATAGACCACGCTTGTAGATCAGCCCCCAAAGCTACCTTTCCACCGTATCATGAGCCTAGTCCATTACACTCATATAGCTTGCTGAAATATGCCAGGCACTAGTGTAGTCCTGATGAGATGCGAGCAGTGGTATGGTACAATAAAGAAGGCTACATCAGCCATATACAGAAAACTGAAACTGGACCCCTTCCTTACACTTTATACAAAAATTAACTCACGATGGATTAAAGACTTAAACGTAAAACCCAAAACCATACAAACCCCAGAAGAAAACCTAGACAATACCATTCAGGACATAAGCATGGGCAAAGACTTCCGAGTGAACCTACTGAATGGGAGAAAATTTTTGCAAACTACCCATCTGACAAAGGTCTAACATCCAGAATCTACAAGGACATTAAACAAATTTACAAGAAAAGAACAAACAACCCCATCAAAAAGTGGACAAAGTATATGATCAGACACTTCTCAAAAGAAGACATTTATGTGGCCAAAAACACATGAAAAAAGCTCAACCTCTCTGATCATTAGAGAAATGCAAATCAAAACCACAATAAGGTACCATCTCATGCCAGTCAAAATGGTGTTTATTAAAAAGTCAAGAACTAACAGATGCTGGCGAGGCTGTGGAGAAATAGGAATGCTTTATACTGTTGGTGGGAATGTAAATTAGTTCAACCATTGTAGAAGACAATGTGGTGATTCCTCAAGGATCTAGAACCAGAAATACCATTTGACCCAGCAATCCCATTACTGGGTATATACATAAAGGACTATAAATTATTCTACTATAAAGACACATACACATGTATGTTTATTGCAGCACTATTTGCAATAACAAAGACATGGAACCAACCAAATGCCCATCTGTGATAGACTGGATAAAGTAAATGTGGTACATATATACCATGAAATACTATGCAGCCATAAAAAGGAATAAGATCATGTCCTTTGCAGGGACATGGATGAAGCTAGAAGCCATCATCCTCAGTAAACTAACACAGGAACAGAAAACCAAACAGTGAATGTTCTCATTCATAAGTGGAAGTTGAACAATGAGAACACGTGAACACAGGGAGGGGAACAACACACACTGGGACCAGTCGGTGGGTGGGGTGTGAGGAGAGGGAGAGCATTAGGACAAATTGCTAAGGCATACAGGGCTTAAAACCTAGATGACAGGTTGATAGGTGCAGCAAACCACATGGCACACATATACCTATATATTAAACCTGTATATTCTGCACTTGTATCCCGGAACTTAAAGTAAAATAAAATAAAATTTAAAAACCTAGATACATGTATAATGAACTACAGTCACACATACCAAAAAAAAAGGCTAGATTATCAAAGAGTCATAGGTCTCAATTTACACCTTAACCTGCATTATTGAGCCCCTATAGCTGAGTTTTCTAGTCTGCCAGAACTTCTTACAAGTCCTGGGAACAGGGAATTCAAGCTAATTTACATGGTTGACCAAATACCGAGCCCATCTCTCAATTCTTCTCACAACACAATAGCAAAGTGATTGATACAGAACAGTAGTAGAGTATGAGACGTTGAATGAATGAATGAATGAATAAATGCATATTTTAATTATATATCTGAGGTGAATAAATGAATAACTAAGTAATAAATAATAAATTTAAAAGGACAGATGATTTCTGACAGACATGTAATATATTTACTATCTAATTTTGTTAGATTTGCAAGTTCATTCTCAGCAATAGAAAAGAATAAATGAAATCCAGTTGTTGATAATGTTACAACTTGTGTGTCAACAAGGTCTCTCTCACCAGTCAGCAGAGGGTACTTATTTTATGCATTAAATTTTCTGGAAACTTATCTTCCCATGGAATATAGGGTTACATTCGAGCAGCTGTCTGGTCATGCCGCAATAGACAACTGTCTGCTCTGCCCACACGTAACAGGAGATAGACTAACGGCTGGGATGGTGGGAAATGCAAAGAAAGAGAGGTAGCTGAAGAACTATTTTGGAAGAGTTTGTAAAAGAGCTCATTCTGTAAGGTGGATATCCACTGGATTTCATTAAAGGGCCATGGATCACCATACCTATCCAGGCTTTGCATGCTGTGTAGGGGCAGAACAAATGATCGTCCTTGTGCTCAATTTCCAGGGCTCTGCTCTTAAGCAGAAGAAATGTTTATTTGAAATTCATCAATACATTGTGCCTCTCTTTGTCTTCTTTTTATTTTAAATTCCAGTAAAGTGAATTATAATATCTTTTATTTTAAATGACATGAACAATACAATCTTGAATTTGTAAAATTCTAGATGTAAAATTCTAGATCCTGGATAAGTTGCAAGAACAGTGGAAATGCCCTGACTGTGTAGAGCTTATGATCTTGTGGGTGGTAGAAAGATTCCAGGATAAGTAGCAAGAACAGTGGAAACCCACTGTGGCCAGGTAGAAAATAGCATTTTCATCATCACAGCAAAAAGCGGCAAGTCTGAGGCACCATAGGAATTGGGTGCTATGGGAAAATCATACTAGAGATGGAACAAAGGAAGAAATGATTGTACTATTCTAAGCCAATGTTTAGTTAGAAAGGTGCTGTGAAGACCAGCAGCAGCACAGGTCGAATGAAAGAGCAAGAATTATTTCTGGTCTGTGGACTGGAGTGGAGTGGTTACTATATTTGAAGAATTAGGACTAAGCAGCTAGGATAGGAAAGGGATCTTCGTGATCATGGTATCTCCCCTCCCTTAGAGGGAGTTTGAGGCATTCAGTTGGCCTGTTGCAACTCTGTAGGGACTGCCTCCACAGCCAGGATTCTTCTTGGCCACCTGGAAATAGAATTCTGAGCAAAACATGCCCTGGTTGTGTAGACCTTATGGTCTTGTGGGTGGTAGAAAGATTCCTGGATAAGCAGCAAGAACCTGGGCTGCGGTCCCAGCTTTCCCACTGGGCTGCCCTGGGCACATTCACCATACTCATCTGGGCTTTGCATGCTGCATAGGGGCAGAACGAATGATCATCCTTGTGCTCAATTTCCAGGGCTCTACTCTTTTTTTTTTTTTTTTTTATGCTTTAAGTTCTAGGGTACATGTGCACAACGTGCAGGTTTGTTACACATGTATACATGTGCCATGTTGGTGTGCTGCACCCATCAACTCATCATTTACATTAGGTATATCTCCGAATGCTATCCCTCCCCCACCTCCCCACAATAGGATCCGGTGTGTGATGCTCCCCTTCCAGGGCTCTACTCTTAAGCAGAAGAAATGTTTATTTGATATTCATTGTACTTCTCTTTGCTTTTTATTTTAAATTCCAGTAAAATGAATTTTAATATCTTTTATTTTAAATGACAATTGTGCTTCTCTTTGTCTTTTTATTTTAAATTCCAGTAAAATGAATTTTAATATCTTTTATTTTAATTGACATGAATAATACAATCTTGAATTTGTAAAATTCTAGATGTAAATTTCTAGATCCACCCCTTTATGCAGGCTTCCATTCAACTATATATTCAAAGAAGTGCGACAGGAGCAGTGTTCCCTAAATTTTGTTCAGTTAGAAAATTCTGAGGCACTTACATTTTAATGGAGAGGCTATATTATCTCTACAAATATAATAAAGACTATTATTTGCATAAAAATGGAATACATTGTTAGGAATCTAGGTCAGAGAAACAGTGTGTAACTGTGGCAGTGGGGTCTTGGGAAGGGGTCTGTGTATGTGTCACTGTCCTTAGGTTCCTGGGGCTGTTGTCTTCTCTTCAGGTACCAGACGTGCTCCAACAATGGGCTGGTGGCAGGATTCCAGAGCCGCTACTTCGAGTCAGTGCTGGATCGGGAGTGGCAGTTTTACTGTTGCCGCTACAGCAAGAGGTGTCCATATTCCTGCTGGTGAGTCTGGCTGCCAACCAAACCCTCATGATTCCTGGGGTGGGAGAGGCACCTAGGAAGTGCTCTGGCCCATGTTTCTAGCTTCAGGTAAGCTTGAGGGTCACACACAAGCCTGGAAGGCAGCGCTGGCATATAGACGAGAATGAATGAACGACTTAGGAGGATGTTCATGCCGAGAGGGATCTTTCAGGTTATCCAACCCCCTACATCCTTCTTTTGGCAGAAAAGGAAACAACCATAGAGCTGGCAGTGACTGGCCCAAAGTCACCCACCTACTCTGTGGGGATGCCAAGTCTTAAGCTTAGGCCTACTGACTCCCATCCCAGTGCTGTTCTCCTTTTCCCCAACTTCTTGTAACTTCTAATCACATCTAAGGCTGCAGGGCCTATTTGGGAACCTAGTTTCCTGCAGTCCCTGTTGTCCCAATCTTGTCCCAATCTTGTCATGGGTCAGAGTCTAGTACATAGTTGTACACAGAAAAAAACAACAACAACAAAAGATGGTGCTGTTTTCTGCATCCATTTGGAATTCCAACCTCTGACATTTTGTTTCTTTCCCTCTCCCTGGGCTGGTGCCGAATATTTCCTGACCTAGCCTTCCAATTGACTAGGAGAATGTGTATATTGTCATTTGCCCTGATGACTTACACTGGGTGTTAATAACACAACTGGCCCAGGATTTTGATCTGAAAACAAGCCAGGCATTTCTGCCTTGGGCAAGAGGATCCAGAAGTGTCAACATGTGAAGGCTGACTCCCTCAAGTAATTGATATCTCTACAGTTTAATTCTTGCAAGGACAGCTTCACAGATCATGCTTATTATCTGCAATCAGACAGCTTACTCCACAGATGCCCAGTGGCACACAGTATCTCTAGGGATACAAAGCCCCCAAAGCTTAACGTTTTCTTTTAAAGTAAGGACTGATAGTAAATTCAGAGCTCAAAGTCACCTGTCACTGTTTGATGGAGCAGAAACCTCCTTTAGTTCTTCAAAACCACTTCCATAAAGCAGTTTTTACTCTACCACAGTAGGTGAACAGGCCTGGCAAAGGTTTATGATGCAACTGGGATAGTTCCTGAACCAAAGACCTAAAGATCTCTTGCAGTGGAGGAGGTGGAAGGAGCACTAGTGTGGGCAAAAAGAAACTTGAGTTTCGGTCTCTGTGCTGGCCTCTTCTCACTTCCCTCCCCTCCTTCCCCTTTCCCCTTCTCCCCTTCCTCTCGTAACTCTGCAGGCTCAAGCACATCACCCAAAATGATGACCACTTTTTTTGGGTCTCCAAGATCTTTAAGACTCTGATGAAAACTATAGACCTTGTCTTCAGGGGTTAAAATACACTTAGCATGTTCATACAAAAGTTTTCAGATAATTTCAGGAATCCTCAGACTCCCTGAAGGCCGTTCATGGACACACTGCCAAGAGCCCCTGGATCATGAGTTGAAATTCCAAGGACTAGAAGATCTTTCAGGTTGTTTTGAACCCTAAAAATGTCTTAACTCCAAACGCACTTCTGCAAAAGATGATCCAGATGCCAGAATTGTTTTGAGAGGATGGAGGTTCCAAAGGCGAGTGAGCCCCAATGAAAGGGGAGAGTAGGTAGAAGCTTGGCCTCCACAAGTCGTCTCTCCTTCCTGGACTATTAACAGAATGGCACTTCCCACAAGGAAACCAGCCTCCCTTTGTTGCAAGGCATTAAAAGCCAATTAAAATGTATGTAAATTACCTGAAAGAGCAAGCAAAACCTAATAGTCAGTGAATTTATTTACTACATTAGCATAACTTTCCCTGAGTCAGACTCCAAAGGAACACATCAGGGCTGGGGTGTGCTGGGTGGCCAAGAGGAGTGGATTCAAGGGCAGCAAAAAGAGTGGGGAGGCAAGGAGGCAGCCCTGCACGAGCTGCAGTCAGGAGGAAGGGGAACATGGACAGCCTAGGGGCAGCTGGAGGCCTGGATGTGGGAGGCCCTGTCTCTCTGCCCTTTGTAGATGCCTCTGTCACAGCACTTTCTGCACTTTGCCACCTGCGTACAGTTGCTCCTCTCCACCTGGACTTCCAGTGTCTGGAGGATATGGGGCCACTCATTGATCTTCGTATTTTCAATGCCCAGCATAGTGCTTAGAACGTAGTGTCTTCTTAACAACTGTTGAACAAAAGTCCACATTAATAATTGTGGAGGGTGTATATAATGTGAAGTGGCCCAGAAAATATAATTTTCTTACAAAGAAGTTTTGTACTCTCCCCATCGCTCCACTTCTGCCTAGAATATAAGCTCTACACAAGCAGAGATCTTTGTGCTGACATATGCCAAGTCCTATAAATAATGCCAGGCACATAGCATTTGTTTGGATGAAGGAATGACTTCAGCCTACTTTTTGTTATGAGCATTAAATAAGATAATACATTTCTGGTCTTGCCACTATCTATGATCACACAGAGCAGACCTGTCTTGAAGCAGAGTCCCCTTCATGCTCCCAGATGCAGGAGAGACCCAACCTCCTCACCAACTAACAGAACATTCAAAGGCAAACCCTGCCCAGGAACAACCTGACAGGTGTCTGGTCATTGCAGGAAGCAGAACTTGAGAGCGGGGTTGGTTATGCAGAGGAATAAGACACGTGATCAGTTGGACAGGCTGTTGTTGGGTGTACTAACTCATTCTTCCCCAGGCAAAGAGGAGTAAGCTGAGGCAGCAACATTCCTCATCACAGCAAGCCCCACGGTCTCTGCAGAGATGAGTGGGAGAGCCTGCTGTGTCTGCAGTCATGCCATCATAGCTGGCCACCCCCTGCTCAAACAGAACAACAACAGGGAGTGGGCTTGGGCCTCAAGACTTTGGGTGATCAGGCAGGTGGCAGGCGAGGAACTAAGGCTCACTGGTTTTAGAAAAGTTATCAAGGCCAGGCACGGTGGCTCATGCCTGTAATCCCAGCACTTTGGAAGGCCGAGGTGGGCAGATCACAAGGTCGAGATCGAGACCATCCTGGCTAACACACTGAAACCCATCTCTACCAAAAATGCCAGAAAAAAAAAAAAATTAGGTGGGCGTGGTGGTGAGCGCCTGTAGTCCCCAGCTACTCGGGAGGCTGAGGCAGGAGAATGGTGTGAACCCAAGAGGCAGAGTTTGCAGTGAGCCGAGATCATGCCACTGCACTCCAGCCTGAGTGACAGAGTGAGACTTCATCTCAAAAGAAAAAAAAAAAAAAAAAGAAAGAAGGAAAAGTTGTCAAACAGAGGTAGGGGGCGGATGAAAGTAAGTGTGAGAGAAAGAGGGAAACATCTAAATCTTCCCAGAATTCCCATATTCCATGGATCTCTGTGATCTGTGTTAACACTCTGAGCATTGCTTCTTGAAGCTTATCCTGTCTGTTTATTTGAATGCTGAGACCTGAAAAAGACAGGTCTTTGTGTTTCCAGTTCCACTGTTGTTTTAATGATGCCCCAGATTTCCAGTGGTCACCTGGAGACTGGTTCCAGGATACTTCTGCTTCCTCAAAAATGCTAGGTATCATTCCTCTCACATACTTTAGAAATGACTTCTCAGGCTCTCTTAGATGCAATTCATCAGCTAAGATGCTAAAAATGTAATGATTATATAGACATACATGTAGGAACAAAGTCTCAACATTAAAGATTGATAGATAAAGATGAGAAAGTTTGAGTTCCCGGAGATATTCATGTCTCTGCTGATAAACTTTACCCAAAGCCTTGATCTGCAATGATTTTGCCACC